>NW_028248689.1:0-512988 GCF_964263255.1 Lissotriton vulgaris
GCGCTTTCAGTGTACGGACTTCATATCCCCGATCTTGTCACCAGTTATAGCTTCCTGCGAGACCAGGTACTCACCAATAACCAAGCCACACGTGGAGAGTAGTTGAACACATCTTGATTACACTACGTGACTTCTGACCATAATCAGATACTGTTTGAATTTAAAACTGTGGATAGTAAACAAGCGCCCCGACAGTTTACATTCCCTAGATATTTATTAACAGATTCTGAATTTATTCTTGGCATTAAAAGGCATATAAAGGAATTCATAATATTGAATATTAATTCAACAACTGTTAATTTTGTATGGGATGCATGTAAATGCAACATTAGAGGCTATGTACAACAATATATTTTAAGGGACAACGCTGAAAAACGTGGTGTAGAAAAACTGAATACATCTAATATTTTATTTGTTGAACAACAATTGGCTGATGCCATAACACAGGGCAAAACTAATATTGAAGAGTTAGGATTAGGATTAGTGTCATTGAGGGCGGCACTAAAGAGAACCCTCAGGGAGAAATACAGCTCAAAAATACACAAATACAAGTAGGCACAGTACGAAGGGGGAGACAGAATTGGCAAAATTTTGGCTTACAAGGTAGCCGATAAAAAAGCCAAAACTTCTATAAAAGTAATAAAAGGGCTAGACTCGAAGGAATACAGAAAATCGGAGCAGATTCTAGACCAATTCGCTAAATATTACTGCCACCTATATACTCCAGAAAACTCACCTATTTCAGAAGAAATTAGACTATATTTAGAGACGTACCTACCCGGGAGATTAGATGTGGAAGCAATCAGACAACTTGGCTCCAAGATTACAATCGAGGAAATTGAGATAGCTATACAAGCATTGCCTTCAGGCAAGGCTGCGGGAGAAGATTGTTTGCCTATAGAGATTTATAGGATTTGTGAAAAGGAATTACTTCCTCTCTTCCAGCTGGTGATAGACTCTATGGGGCAAACAGGAAGTGCTCCTATATCATGGCGTACTGTTAAAAAGAACGAAGCGCCGGAGGAACAGGGGTCATATAGGCCAATCTCATTAATTAATACTGATGCGAAAGTGTTTGCCAAAGTCTTGGCAAATCGCCTCGCTCCTATTATGCCAGATTTGGTCAACTGCCAACAACATGGGTTTGTGGTGGGGAGAGACACCACTACCCATATTAATACTGCTGTTACTGCCTTCGACGTGGCCGCAGCTACTCTCACCCCACTCGGAATGGTTATGTTAGATGCGGAGAAAGCATTCGACCGAGTGGGGTGGGAGTATTTATGGGCAACGCTGAGTGCATTTGGTAAACAGGGCAATATCTCGGATGGGTCCGATCTTTATATGAATCACCAACGGCAATAGTTAGCTATGTAGGAGCCAACTCGGCTAATTTTTCAATCAAAAGGGGGACTAGGCAGGGGTGTCCTTTATCACCCCTGCTTTTAGCTTTAGCTTTGGAGCCATTCTTAAATGCATTAATAGCTCAAGATAATAAAATCCCAGCAGAACATGGAGGCAAGAGTTTGAAAATTACAGCTTTAGCTGATGATATAGCTATATTTACCACCGACTTAGTCCTGGCCATTCCTACGATAATTGAGGAAGCTAGCAAATTTGGGGGCATATCGGGGTACAAGTTAAATGTGAGTAAAACTCAAGCAATCACCAACTATAAACCTACGCAACCGATATTAGGGCTTTGTCCAAATGATATTTATCTAGGAGCTAAGCTTACTGCCGATATAGAGAAAATCATAGCACTGAATTACGACCCTCTACTCAATGAGATAACTGCCACTCTTACTAATTGGCATAAGATACCACTTAGCTTGGTAGGACTTATAATTCTAATTAAAATGAAGATTGTACAGAAGCTATTGTATCTATTTAGGTCTATCCCTATGCAACTGAATAATCTATATATTAAGAGAATGGAGAGCATATGTAGTAGCTATATTTGGGGCTATAAAAAAGCCCGTAGATCAATGGCCACATTGAAACTCTCAATAGAAAAGGGAGAATTACATTTCCTGGATTTCAAAATCTATATTTTTGCAACTTTTGTCCAACGTATATGTAGTCTTTTGTTAAAGGAAAGTTCCTTATTCTATCACCAATTTATGTTGGGATCAGATAGCAACCAGTTCTTGTTTCGTGTGCATGACCCCAATTACTACAAGAGGGTCAAGTTTAAGACCGCAAGAGATATTAAAAGAATGTGGGATCAAATTATGATCACTGACAAGATCTCATTTTTTAATGCTGAGCTACAAATTTGGGGGAATCCAGGGATTCCAGGCATATTTTCTGATGGCGCCAGCGCACAATGGATAGGTCATGGCATAAATACTTTAGGCGATCTATATGGGCCGGATGGTCTTTTGAGCTTTAGTACACTAAAAATACCATATAAAATTAGTGATGTTATGTATTTTAAATATATACAGATACAAGATTTCTTGGTTAATAAAATGAAAATAGAGTAGAACACTCAGACACTTTACAATGTATTTATTCTAGGTATACTAAATCACTTATTAGTAAGAGCTACGCTTGTCTTAATAGTGGCCGGGTAGGGGATTGCGCGAAAATGGCGGATAAATGGACCAGCAGACTAGGAGTCAATATCAGTTCCTATCAGATTGCAGGATCACTCAAACAAATAAATTGAGAGGTCCAATCTTCAAATTTGAGGCTACAATTTCATAGAACGGTTACTCAAATTTACTATACGCCTCAAAGAATTGCTAGTTGGACCTCTGGAAATATTTCTAGTGAGCGTACTGAATGCCCAAAATGCAATATGGAAGCTGCTGGTATAGAACATATGCTCTATCAGTGTCCGGAACTTACAGCATTCTGGAAAGGAATAACAGGGGCTCTTAATAGTAGGCAAATAACAGTACCAGCTCTTTCGGCACATTTGATATTGTTAGATATACAAGATATTAATAGTAACTATAAAGACCTGACATCCATGGTCTTTGCTTGCGCTAGATTGGTCATCTCGCGGACTTGGATCTCGAAGGAACCCCCTAGTGTCATGGAATGGTGGAATCTTATCCATGAAATACATACAATGGAGTTATCACTGGCTAAACTTAGTGGTACTAAAGCATTGAAAGGGAGGGAAAAATATGGGGAACGTTCATTAGATAAACATGTCATTGCTTTGAGAGACCAGCACATTAGCACTACTGTTAAGTCAAGTCAAGTCAAGTCAAGATTTGTATAGCGCACTACTCACCCGGAGGGTCTCAAGGCGCTTGGGGGGGGGGGGGGGTTGTTACTTATCAAATAGCCAAGTTTTGAGTTGTTTTCTGAAGGAGAGGTGGTTCTGTGTAAAGCGGAGGTGGGTGGGGAGAGAGTTCCAGGTTTTGGCCGCCAGATAGGAGAAAGATCTTCCTCCCATGGTGGTTTTACGGATACGTGGAATCGTGGCGAGGGCTTGATTGGACGATCGTAGTTGGCGGGTGGGGGTGTAAAAAGTCAGGCGGGTGTTGAGGTATTTGGGTCCTAGGTCGTAGAGGGCTTTGTGTGCATGGGTGAGAAGACGGAACGTTATTCTCTTGTTGACGGGGAGCCAATGAAGGTCTCTCAGGTGACCGGAAATGTGGTGGGGTATGTCTAGGATGAGTCTGGCTGAGGCGTTCTGAATGCCTTGGAGTTTTTTCTGTAATTTGGCTGTGGTTCCAGCGTAGAGGGTGTTTCCGTAGTCCAGTCGGCTTGTGACAGGTGCTTGAGTGACTGTCTTTCTTGTTTCAGTGGGGATCCATCGGAAGATCTTTTTGAACATGCGTAGGATGTTAAAGCATGATGATGAGATGGCGTTGACTTGTCTGGTCATCGAGAGGGAGGAGTCTAGAATGAATCCCAGGTTGCGAGCATGGTCCGTTGGTTTTGGGCGCGCTGCCTAGGGCTGGTGGCCACCATGAGTCGTCCGGAGGGTGATGATCCTAGGATGAGGACTTCCGTCTTCTCTGAATTTAGTTTTAAACGGCTGTTCTTCATCCATTCGGCTACGTCTTTCATCCCTTCGTGTAGGTTGGTTTTGGCGGTGTTTGGGTCTTTGGTGAGGGAGAGGATCAGCTGTGTGTCGTCAGCGTAGGAGATGATGTTGAGGTTGTGTTGGCGTGCGATGGATGCAAGGGGGCTCATGTAGACGTTGAAGAGAGAGGGGCTGAGCGAGGAGCCTTGGGGAACGCCACAGATTACTTCGGTGGCCTCTGATCTGAAAGGGGGGAGGTGGACTCTCTGGGTTCTTCCGGCGAGGAACGATATGATCCAATCCAATGCTTTTCCTTGTATTCCGATGTTGTTGAGGCGTTGTACAAGGGTGCTCTGACAGACCGTGTCAAACGCTACGGAGAGGTCCAGGAGGATGAGGGCAGCTGTTTCCCCGTTGTCGAGTAGTGATCGGATGTCGTCTGTGGCTGCGATGAGTGCAGTCTCGGTGCTGTGTTTGGCTTGGAAACCGGACTGTGAGGGGTCGAGGGAGCCGTTAGACTCGAGGAAGGCAGCGAGCTGATTGTTGACGGCCTTCTCTATTACTTTGGCAGGGAAAGGGAGGAGCGAGATGGGGCGGTAATTCTTAAGTTCAGTGGGGTCTGCTGTAGGTTTCTTCAGGAGGGCACTGAATTCGGCATGTTTCCAGCTTTCCGGGAAGGTAGCGGTGTTGAGGGAGCAGTTGATGGTATTACGGAGGTGGGGTGCGATGATGGAGTTGACCTTGTTGAAGATGGGGTGGGGGCATGGGTCGGTTGGTGATCCGGAGTGAATGGAGTTCATCAAGCGGATGGTGTCTTCGGTGCTGATCGAGTTCCAGGCGTCCAGGGTGGTGGTGGGGGTAAAGGGGGTGGACTGGTCGCCGAAGCTGTTATGTATGTCAGCGATTTTACTGTGGAAGAATGAGGCTAGAGAGAGTCGCAGAGGCCTTGAGAGGGAGTGATGTCGTTGGTGTCGGCGCTGGGATTGGTAAGCTCTTTGACGATGCTGAAGAGTTCCTTGCTGTTGTGGGCGTTGTTGTCGAGTCGCTCCTTGAATGCTGATTTCTTGGTGGATCTGATCAGCTTGTGGTGTTTGCGGGTGGCCTCCATGAGGCCGGTCATGTTGTCTGTGGTTGGGTTTCTTCGCCAGGCTTTCTCGAGGGTGCGGCAGTTCTTTTTGGAGTTCTTGAGGTTGTCCTTGAACCAAGAGGCTTTTTTGCTACCTGGCTTGTTGTGTTGTTTTTATCAAGGGAGCTAATTCATCGGCGCAGTGGGTGATCCATTGTGCGAGATTGATGGCTGCTTGATTTGGGTCCGATGATTTGGCGAGAGGGTTTTGGTTTAGCGATGTGGTGAGCTGGTCGGTGGTAAGTTTGTTCCAGTTTCTGCGGGGGACTTTTTGTGGGTGGTGGTGGGTCGTGATCTTTCTGAAGTTGAAATGTACGCAGCTGTGGTCTGTCCAGTGGAGTCCTGTGGCGTGATTGAAGGAGACGTGCTTGCTGGAGGAGAAGATCGGGTCGAGCGTGTGTCCGGCGTAGTGGGTGGGGGTATTCACAAGTTGTTTGAGTCCGAGATTGGAGAGGTTGTCCAGAAGGGTGATGGTATTGTTGTCGTTGTTCTTTTCCAGGTGGAAGTTGAGGTCCCCTAGGAGAATGTAGTCCTCGGAGGGGAGGGCGTGTGGGCTGATGAAGTCAGTGATGTCTTCGCAGAATTGTGTGCGGGGTCCTGGTGGTCTGTAGATGAGTGTGCCTCTAAGTGTGGTTTTGGGGTCGGTGTGTATCTGGAAGTGGAGGTGTTCGGCGGCTGTGAGGGTGTCGTCGAGCTGGTCGTGATGCGGATGGTTTTCTTGTGGACGATGGCGATGCCTCCTCCCATCTGGCTGATGCAGTCCTTTCGGATGATCTTGTAACCGTCCGGGATGGCTATGGCGATGTCGGGCGCTGATGAGGCGTTCATCCAAGTTTCTGTAAGAAAGGCGATGTCCGGCGTGGTGTTGTCTAGTAGGTTCCATAGTTCAATGGCGTGTCTGTGGATCGAACGGGTGTTGAGCAGGATGCACTTCAGGTGGTTGTTGTCGGAGCTCTGTTTAGCGATTGTGGATATAGTGTGGGTCTTGAAGCAGTCGAACTTGCAGGATTGGCAGGTGAAGGGTCCATGGGTGCGTCCTGGGGCGGCTTGGTGACAGTCGGGGAGACGGCCGGTGTTGAGTGCAGAGAGGGTTGCGGCGTCGTACGTTAGGCGGGTGGAGTGGATTTTGCAGGGGGTCTGGCGCTGGGCACGGTCCAGGCGCGGACGGGCGTAGACGGGCTTACCTTTGGCGTGCATAGGGCGCGTCCGCTGCGCGTGGACGCTGCGCGTATGTTGCTCTGACATAAGTGGATAGTGGAGGGGGGCAGAGCGAGGGCAGAGCAGCTGGGAGGCGGGAGCGGGGTAGCAAGTGGGTAGGGTCAGTAGGAGCTGGAGGGAGCGGGGGTGGGGCCGCGGGAGAGCAGCGGCGTGGACGGGCTAAAGGCACAACAACAATGCTGGGCGAGATCACTGGCACAAGGGAGGTCGTGGGCACAAAAAACAATCACTGGCACAATCAATGGCACAGAATGCGGTCGCAGGCACAAATAGCTGGCACAATTGTAATCAACAATAAACAATAAAAGAGTGTCTTAAGGAGTAGGCTTGACCACAGTAGGGAGCAACAAACTTAAGATACAGGAACAACCTCACTGGGATGTTAAAGAAAGCCCTCACTCACCACCTAGTGATGACATGCTTCATCATCGGGCTCCACCAAAGAGACCAAGTGTCTCTTTGGTGTGCTGCAACGCTAGATTTACTGCAGAGCGGGATGGTGAGTTCAGGACGTGTTGTGTGAAAGTAAATTAGTGAGTGATGAGGGTATTAAAATAGTCAGTAGTGTATCAGAAGGTAAATATTTATTCTATGACCACTAAAGACAGTATTAAAATTTTTATGTGTATGGAAGCAGTCCACTTTTAGTTGAATGGTAGATTCCTATATATTGGTCGACATGTTTCTTGCCATAGAAATGGTGTGATTTTACTCGGCAATTCTTCAGGACTATAAGTGTTCTATACCCTGGCGGTATGGACACGCTAAGGCCCACCCTTACCTAGGGACGTGAAAGTGAAAAAGAACAAAAAGGTGAAAAAAAGTGCAAAAAATTAGGAAGAATAAATATCTTCCTAATAACTCCTGGTTTAGGAGGCTTCAACTTTGCGGTTTCTGCACCTGGAATAGAAAGGGGGACAAAGACATACATATAGGACAGAACAGACATTTAGTACTGGTACTGATTGCTACTGTACGTCTATGGTGCTCCATTTGGTGGCATAGAGACGAATGTGGTTAGATAGCACTATTGTTATCACCACCTTTTATCCCTGGGTTCATAATTGCTACCGCTCAAACATTAGATGTAAAAAACTAACCACCAAAATGAGCAGACATTTTTTGAAACTGAACCATACTACCAACGACATGCAATGGACTATCATTGAACATTTGCACAGCGGCAACAACATGAACAACCGCCTTTTCGAGAAAGAACAAAGGTGGGTGTACAGACTTGGTACCCACCTCATTGGTTTGAACGATGACATCCCCTGGAATACTGTGATCAAGTGAAACAATTAGTGAGTCTAGCATCGGTCGCATGGAGTCAGATTAATCACCCCACACGCCTCTATCATTGGTCATTTGACAGGAAGCTAAGCTCCACTTCACTCACAGCCTGGAATAAAACCAGCACTTTATATCACACAAGCGGCATGCTGTATGAATTTTAACCAGGGGCAGACATCCCTAAAATCATTGATTGTCTCCTTGTCCTTATTTATCTGCCGCCCGTTTTTATCTCCAGGCCTGCTAAATTTCAACTAGCATCAGCTATGAGCTCTTTTGAAGTAGTAATGATATCCGATTTATGTGAACCATTAATATAAACGAGCCGCACCAATGTATCACTTGATTCCGTCTCTTAAGACTATATACAAACTAATTCAGGCTGAAGCGCGATCATCTTGTTTATTTTTGTTCACTTAGCAACCAACTCCCAATGATTTCCACTCATGTGACCACAACGTCACCAACCCCCTGTCATTCTGATTGGCTGTGACAGGCCGATGACGAGTCACTTTTCAAGGCCACGCCTACCTGGAAGCAATCGCCGCCTCGCCGCTTTACTTACATAAACAGCAACCGGACCCCACGCTTTCATCTTCAGGGTCCGGTTCGAGGGCGATGCAGGTAGACTGAGGGTGCCGAGCGTCAAGGGCGTGAGTAAATCCATGCAAACAAGATCGCTAAGCTAAGTACCGATCCTGCTACTAATAACTATTGGTATTTACAATGATGTTACATCTCTTGTCTCTTCCTATGTCCTGACATTGAACAGGGTGTGCCGAATACTCTCCCACCCCCTTCCTGAGACCCATGGTGATTTATTTTAATACCTACAAAGTGAGACATTTTAATTTGCCTTTTGTGATCGTTCTATGACCTAACTTGTTCGCTAAGCTGAAGATTTTCTCCTTGAAGATTCTCTTCTCTCTTTTTCTTTTAATAAATCCACAGTCACACTTAGTTCATATCACGCATAGTGCACCGCATTTCCCACGGATTACCAATTATGAACCCAGGGATAAAAGGTGGTGATAACAATAGCGCTATCTAACCACATTCGTTTCTATTCCACCAAATGGAGCACCATAGACGTACAGTAGCAATCAGTACCAGTACTAAATGTCTGTTATGTCCTATATGCATGTCTTTGTCCCCCTTTCTATTCCAGGTGCAGAAACCGCAAAGTTGAAGCCTCCTAAACCAGGAGTTATTAGGAAGATATTTATTCTTCCTAATTTTTTGCACTTTTTTCACCTTTTTGTTCTTTTTCACTTTCACGTCCCTAGGTAAGGGTGGGCCTTAGCGTGTCCATACCGTCCATACCGCCAGGTATAGAATTGTCGGGTAAAATCACACCGTTTCTATGGCAAGAAACATGTCGACCAATATATAGGAATCTGCCATTCAACTAAAAGTGGACTGCTTCCATACACATACAAATTTTAATACTGTCTTTAGTGATCATAGAATAAATATTTACCTTCTGATACACTACTGACTATTTTAATACCCTCATCACTCACTAATTCACAACACGTCCTGAACTCACCATCCCGCTCCGCAGTAAATCTGGCGTTGCAGCACACCAAAGAGACACTCGGTCTCTTTGGTGGAGCCCGATGATGAAGCATGTCATCACTAGGTGGTGAGTGAGGGCTTTCTTTAACATCCCAGTGAGGTTGTTACTGTATCTTAAGTTTGTTGCTCCCTACTGTGGTCAAGCCTACTCCTTAAGACACTCTTTTGTTGTTTATTGATGACTAACCGGGGAATAAGAGTGTCACACTACTCTCCCTACCTCTCTTCTTGGTGAAGTACAATTGTAATCAATGCAGGCAACGATACCAGGTACAATGCAGGTCGCTGGCACAGATAGCAGGGCAGAATGCAGGTCGCTGGCACATATAGCAGGTCGCTGGCACAGATAGCAGGGCAGAGTGCAGGTCGCTTGGCACAGATGGCTGGGACGAGCTGCGAGTGGAGCGACCAGTACTGTAGCCCTCTGCTTGTATCTTACTGGTTATTTAATGTTCAGATACTTATGCAATGATGTATGTATAACAAAACATTATTTCTTTTCTTTGTTTTTCTCTTTCTTGCAATAAAAAAAAAAAAAAAGATTACACTGCGTGTACGTCAGAACTCAACGTTCTACACCGGCCTTTAACTCCTCTCTCCAGCGCTTACGTCCTTACCGATGATATACCTTGGAAGTCACTCATGAAGGATCGATGCTACTACTGCAAGAATAAGCTTGTTAGTTGCACTGAAGAAAACAGCTATTGAATTTGGTAGACATTGCCCTCTCTACAGGGTCACCCCCAAACTGGTGCCTCCACCCTTCCTATTATTGCGGAATTTGTTTCTGTAGGCCTTAGGACACCCTCCTGTTCTACACCACTGTGAACCCATGTGGTACCCTTTGTAAAAACTCTCATGACCAACTAGGCTACACCACTGGTACTTACTAGCTGCCCGCGGCCAGGACCAGGCCCTAGACCATCCAGAAGCCACTGGTCCTTGCCCATCCACAGAGTGGGGGTAGATACCCCTGGCACATAGTAGCCATTCTCCACTCTTCCCCTCATTAGGGCAGTTCTAGACTGCCACTGATCCTCCAGCCTAGGGGCCGTACCCTCAGGCTGACCAGAAGTCACGGGCGAGGCTCTCCTCCCCCTACCTCTCCTCCTAGGGTTCCGCACTCTCCTCCTTTTAGAGGCCCCCCAGAACACAACTCTCCCACCAGTTCAGGACCTCTCTCCAGCAACTGGTCTCTCAACCTAGGGTCTAAACCCTCAGGTTGCACCGGGTCAGAGACGAGGGTTCCCTCCCTCTGCACCCCCTTCCAGAGTTCTGCACCCTCCCACCTGGAGCGGTACCCCTGGAAGTCAAACTGGTTAGGACACTGGTTACAGATGTCCCTCCCTCTAGGTCAGGCAGATCCTGATTCTGTCCTGCCGACCAAGGGTCCAACCCCTCCCATTGAATACTTGCCTGGTACACCAGGACTTCTGGGGGCGCACACAGCCTCAACCCCATGAGGGTAACACATGACTCATGTGTCGAGTGAAAGTCTGCCTGGCGCAGATCTCCGACCCCTGTTCATCTGACAGCACGCAAAGATCCCCCAGGACAGAAGTAGTGTCTCCATTGCCATTCAATGGTGACTCAGTCCTTCTGGCTGGCCCCTGACCCACTGGTTCTTTCACTTGGGAACACATCCCCCTCTCACCCCTCAATCCGGACTTCTTGCACCCTCCCAACTGGAGCAGTACTGCCAGACACCAGAACCACTGGCGCTCCGTTTACAGATGCTCCAGGGTCTCCTAACACTAGGAGATCCCCCTCAAATGGATTCCTAGTACAGCCTAGGCCCTCAACCTGGTGTTCCCTTAGGGAACCCTCCAGGCCCTGAGACTGGGTTTCGTGCACCTGGGAACACACAGCCCCACACTCATTCCTACTCCACTGAGACAGGACGTGAGCCCCTACATCCCTCCCACTACACTGGGACCTAGCTGGGCTACACTGAACCTCTTCCCCCACACAGGACGGGAAGATACCCAAGCCGCTACTTTTGGAATCACTCTCCAATGCTTTAGCAGAACTTCGGGCACTTACCCAGAAGTGTGCCTCCTGTGCAAGTTCCCAAGGATTAAAGGTGTTGGTACAACTCTGGCAAACAACGACTGAGCATGTGCTCTTTGATAACCATATTGATCAGTCCCTAAAAATCCTGTTCCGGGTTAACTGTCACAAAATCAACTAGTGCATCATAACATTCATCCGCAAACTCCCCCCAAGACTGGTGACAGTTTCCTAATGCCCCTGAACTTTAACCTGTACTCCTCTTCTTGGGAACAAGGTACCATACTTTGGGAACTGGGAATGGGACTTCCGGCACTGGACTCCATATTTCTGCTACCACTGGACCCCACCCTCACTGGTGAATCCAGAAAACCACAACTGCACTCAGGGGATAATCTACCCTCCAGAGCTAATTTCTCCCAGGCAAAGGCCCTCTCAGCCTCCGCCATCTTCTCCTGCGCTAAGACCCTTTCGGTCTCTAGCTTTTTCTCCTCCACCCTCAGCTGTGCTATCTCCTTGGCATGCTCTAACCTGAGCTTCTCCACAGCCAGCTGATGCTCCCGTTCTTCCCTCTTAACTAGCCATTCCTCTGGGGATAGGGAAAGGGACACTGGACCCAGCTAGAGACTCCCTATCTATGGGGTCCTCACTATCTACTTGCGTCCCGGTCCTGTCATTTTCTACCTCCCCTTCAAACTCCACAGGCCCCCCCTCAGACACCCCATCCTTGGCGGGCAGCCAGGGCCCTCATCTCTTCATTGTGCTCACGTTCCCATTCGTCCTTTTTCCATTGGATCGGGTTTTTGAAGTTTTGACGTGGTGGCCAACCCACACACTGCTATGTCTCTCTCCTCACAGAACCCCACCAACTCCCACATACTGTATCTAAACAGACCATAGAAATTAAAGGCAGACTTTATTTTGGCAGGACACTCAGAGACACGAGCAACACAGGAGAGCTAGGTGCAAGAGCTGCAACAGGGGTACGTAATTCAAAAATGACACTTTTAGGAGACAAAAATAAAATAAAATAAAACTCGGAAACAATAATCCCCAAACACACGATTATCTAAATGCAGGGTTTGTAGTGCAACCAGTTGTCGCTGTGGTACAGTGCAAACGCAAGTCCTATCCTCACCGCTGACCACCAATGTTAGAAATGGGATCTCTGGTTGGCTAAGGCTTGCGCCAAAGCCAGGCAGAGACCACCACTCTTGTCAGGGCAAGGGAGTTACACACCAAAGATAACCCCTGCTCACCCGCTTGGTAGCTTGGCACGAGCAGTCAGGCTTATCCCGGAGGCAATCTGTAAAGCGTTTGCGCAACACACACATACACAGCAGCAACACCCTAGGCACACCAAAAAAGGAACTCCAAACAAGGTTATATAAAAAAAGCCTTTGTATTGTCATAAACCCATTCGAAACATAATCACATAATATACACTGTGCCAACTGGCACTAGGCAATATTCACAGGGGATTATATACAGGACCAGGCCAGTCGGGCCCTGGTCATAACCATCAGAACAGGCAAGTAAAACACAAGTAATGAAACAACCAGTAACTACTGGTATCATAATGACCCCAGCATTATCATCTGTAATAAACACATTATGTCTGCATCACTTTGGGCATTCACACATTACACTATCTCATTAGGCATAAACGCATTAGGATAGACCTCATACTCATAAATCACCTTAGGGCCTGGCGCCCTACAAACCTATTAGTCCCCCTGGTCAACTGGCCTTCTCAGGGGCTCGAATGCCCTATGTTCCAAATGTCAGGGCTGCTGCCAATGCAGCAGAATTTGCAGTGTGCTATTGTGCTGGGCAGAGGAGTGCATCTCACTCCAACCTCATTCAGAGATGCCCCCAAAGGAGTGCTGGCCTAAACGTGGCAGCTGCCCTCCACTTGCTGGGCAGCTGTGAAATCCAAAAAGTTGGGCACTGGCACCCTCTGTTCCCCACTGGGACTCTAACAAAATAAATGGACCCAAACGTTGCAGCTGCCTGCGCTTCGCAGGGCAGCTGTGGGAATGCACCGGCTGTCCTAGCACTCACTGTGGCTCTGGTGCCCAAAATAATGCCCCACAAGCAATGACGACGGGCAAAGTGCACATGGGAGTACCGCCCTGGGACTCTGAAAATAAACTCTGTTGTTGTTGCCCACTGTCACGCGGGGCATCTGGAACGAAATCTGGCCAGCACGGGCCTCTAGTTGGAGATTAGACTGGAGAAGGGCCCAAAACGTTGCACCTGCCCGCTTCGGCGGCGCAGATGAGAAAATGCCACAAGTACCAACAATGTGCTCGAGCGGCACCAACATGGCGGTGCATTCAGCCCCCCTCACTCACTGGGGCCGCACTGGCAGATTTGTCTGGGTTCCGGTGGGTGGGGCAGGCACCGACAACGTGACTCGTCTCTCTCCCAATCCTGGGCCCCTCCTCACCTAGTCGGGTGGTCTCTCTCTTCTTTTGGTCCAAGAAACACGGGGTAGGCTCCCGTCCGCTTCCTTTCTCCTTTTTCCACAGGAGCGCGGGGTAGGCTCCCATCTGCTTCCGGCTTCTTGCAGAGCGCCCCGCTCACAACCAGGCCGCTCTGCCTGGCTTCCAGGTCGCTGCAGGCAGCGCGGCGGCCCCTCTTGTAGATCCTCTATGTTCTCTGCGCCTCACGCGGGGGCCAGAACCGGCGGGGTGGGCTCCCACTTCGTTTTTTTTTTAAAGTACTAATACGTGGAAACAGCGGCAATGCGGGGTGGGCACCCGCTCTTTCAATAAAGATGATTGCGGGGTGGACACCCGCCGGCAGCACACACATTTGCAGGTGGGCTCCCACTTCAATAAGGAGCTCATGGGAGTATCCCACATGCTGGGATTCCCTCGCGCTGCAGCAGGCCCTGCTCCTCTCCCTTTAGGTGACCCAAATACAGCGCTCACGAGGCGCTAGGGCACAAAAGTCCTCAAAAAGCCAGAAATAAGAGTCCTTGGTGCCGGGGAGACCCCAGCAAAGTGCAGACAGTCAGGCCAGCACGGAGGGCGGTTCCTCCTGGCAGAGTGTCCTCCCAAAGTGAGACCAGGCACAACACTGTCATGGGGTCATAGCCCCTACATTAATAGGCCAATTTCCTTTGTGTTACAGCATTAGGCTTGGGAAACCAGATGCAACTGATTTTGGAGCACTCTGTTTACCAGGCTCCTCTTTCCTATTGTTAGGTGGGGGTTTAGTGATCAGACACACCACAGGGGGCGGAGCCAGCATTGTGGAGGGAATGCACAGCCCTATTCAGGTCCCAGGTGCAACTCCTCCCTCCCATCTGAATGCAGATCTCTCTATTCATTACTGGGCGGACTCATCCTGTCTCCTGGAGCCACTCACACCATTCTGCCCATGTCACTCACAAGCCAGACATGCAATTCACATCAGGCAGGCAGACACACAGCAATGCCAACTTTTAAAAGTGGCATTTCTCCACCACTCATCATACATTTGTGCACACCATTGCGCAGCATTTATTCTCACAAGTTCATACGTACTAAACTCGACCCTGCACTCCTCTCATACCAGGAATTACCATGGACGCACATATCCCCCATGCATTCCTATGGGAGGGCAGGCCAATCTCACCATGCACACTCTACACTGGGCCACAGTTCTAAAGTGCCCAGAGGTAATCAATAATCAATATGGTGGTAATCAATACCACCATGTCAGAGCTCAAGGCAAAAAGTTCAGGGGTGAACCTGCCAAAAGGGCCAAGTCCAACACAGATGAAAAGTGGGTGGAGTCTAGGGAAGAGCGAGCGCCGCACTCAGCTTTAAAGTTACAAAATAAGCCTTTAATGGCATGGCTGAAGCGGCAAAAGGAGAGGGGGTTGTTTGTAATGTTGTTTCTGGTGTGTGCGGCAGCAGGGGGGTAGGGTTGATGGAGCAATGAGAAAAAAATATGAGTAGACTGACAGCAACATACTGGTTACCTTGAACTTCTGTGCATTATATATAGGGCTCCCGGTTTTTATGGTATTTCTTTTTTTGCCACTTCCGTCTGTATTTATCCATATTTATTATTGGGGCATTTTTTCTGTATTTATCCACGTTTATTTTTGCCACAAGCAAAAGACGACGCTACAGCTAGTATTTTTCCACATTTATTTAAATTGACAATGCACACATGCGCTTACTTAAACTAGCGATTTGTTGTGGCTTTAGTAGTACTTTAAATGGTCCGGTACTGAGTAATATGAAAAGGAGAGTACCTGTGCTTCTCATTTCTGATATAAAAACACTTTAGCATTGCGAATGGGTCGAAATATGTGTAGAATGACGTGTTGAGAAAACAAAGCAACATTAATACCAACGTGTGTACCTTGACGTGGTAAGGGGAGGTTGGGATTAAGAAGGACATCTGCGGTTTCTAAATATTCCATCCCTGAAGATCATCCTTTGGTAAACTAATACCTGCTGCTCGATATCCAGTGGATGAGTCAGTCTTGGATAGGACACGAGAGTGGCCGTAGCCACTTATGCAGGAGATATAACCCAGTTGGGTGGTCTGTGTCTGAAAGTGTAAAGGAACCCGTTGAGGCTGGCCCTCTGATGGCTGTTAAGAATAAAGTCAGTCAGAGTATCCATTTTTTTAATATCCCCATTTTAGGATGTGAGCCGGATAGAGTGGAATAATTTGTATAAACAACGTGAAAAAGAAAGTGACAGGCTCGTAAATCCTGAACAGTGTCTGTTCCCAGAGTAGCGCACCTGTGCAATAAAACAAAGGGCTCAGCATTTGTTCGAAATAAAATCAGCCAGAGTTGTCACATTCCCGTTTTATAATATGGCACAAATAGGAGTCTAATAATCTGCACTGACAGCTCGGGGACGACTGTGGCAAATCCATAAATACTGAACTGCGCCTCGACCTCCCAGAATATGCACACCTGTGCTATAACCTGAGGACCTCAATTCTGCTTCCCGGTTTTACCAGCGCATAACTCGTTTACAGTCTGTTAAGTGTACAAATGCTCACCTCGGCAAAAGCCATTAAAACCACCTTGAAATTTTGTCTGAAGTAATGCGCCACCGTCAACAGAGGGGGCGCTCTACACAAAAGACCCTGTGGCAGCCCTACACAAGCTGTTGGTGACCCGCGAGCAGCATGAACCTGTGACTTATTGCTCCGTATTTGAAAACGACCCTTCTGCCTTCCTTGCTCCAGCAGGGATCTCTCAGACTGCGTCACTGCTCCGTCACACCCCTGCAATCGAATTTGAATGCTCTCAAGTGGCTTTCGAGGGCAGAGCTTTGTGTGTGCCTCAAGCATCGGTCTTGTTAAGTTAGATGTGAAAATTGGCTTGTCATGAAAGTCCTTACTGGAAATAACCTATCATTCAGTGGCGGCTGGTGACATTTCAAAGTGGTGAGGCACAGGAGTTGGGGATTAATTTGTGTGTAGCGCGGGAGTCCGGGCGACATAAGGGAGTTCAACGCAAGCATCATTCACTAAATCATTCCCCCAGTAATTCATCCATGTTTCCATCATCTACTAACTGCATACATCTGTTCATGCATACATACATCCTTCTAGGCTCCCCCATTCAGGCATCCACCCTTCTATCCTTCTATGTACCTATTCACTGGAAAATCATGGATTCCTTTGTTCATCATATGGAGCATTCATCCATTCATGTATACATCCACTCATTCTTTCGGACTTACTCTCCTGTAACTCTTTGCCCACCCATCCATCTATGTATCCTTTCACCACTGGTGAATCACCAGAACATCCAACCATCCCTCCATCTTGATAAAAATGCATTTGCTTGACTGTATTTGAATCACGTTTTCTGTTCGCATAATGTTTTGGAGGTGAGTCATTAACAGTAATTCCGTCTCTGTCTACATCAAGGCTGGATGGACATGCTATTCTTAACAAAGTAATTCAGGTTAACAAGGGGCATATTAAATTGTTTTCTATTCTTACACACAGTATAGGTTCAACTTTGCAAGAGAAAGATTGACTGTGACTGAGAGCAGACTGCAAATGGTGAGCCTATTGCGGTCCTGTTATTAAGTCCGATTTGCAATTAACTGAAGACAGATATTTCCTAATCTGCTCCAAAAAAAGTTTGCCCATCCAATTTCTCAGAAACAAGCTAACTCGAGCATTATTAATGTTTAACATATAAAGGGGCCTATTTCGAGTTTTATTTTTCAGGTGCTTAGCACCTGAATCAAACAGCTCATTACAACCCTGCTCCCTCTCGCCCCCTTCCCCTGTATTTCCGAACGATCACACTTGCCTCCTGAGATATTTGCTGCCAGCCATCCTTCTAATCACGTCTGCTTGGTCTTGGCATGGAGGAGAGGTCAGGTGGATTTTGAGACTGTGGCTTGGTCTGTGCTCTGTGGCCTCCGTTTCACCTCCGCACCCCTGCTCCACACCCTGGACTCCGCAGCCGCCATTTCACATTTAATAACAGTATGTATGCACATATGGAGGCCACGCACGGCATCTTATAGGAGGAGGTTTTTCAGTATGAAAAAGGGCATTTTTTCCTAACGGAGCTTCTCTTTCATTCCAACAAAGAAAGACAAATGTACGTTTATTTTACGTGACATTGACAAATCCACGAGTCCAAATGCATGAGTGCTAAGCACTTCATTTCCCTCTTTGCTCAGTAGAAATACAATGTCACGTTTCTATTTTTTTATACAGACTAAATATTCTGAATGGAAACAAAACGCTATCTGACATTAAAATACCCCTAAAGGCATCAGAGGGCAGAGCTGAGCAACTGTATGGGACCTGGGACAGGAGGTGTCAGGGGCGCTGGAGGAGGCTACGTCACGGGGTGAAAGAACAATTAAGCCTCTTTAACAAGTAAATGGTCTTTCAAAAGACCTGTGAAGGACTCGGGTGCGGCTGTGTGTGTGCCCGGGAAGGAATTTCCAGCAGCAGGAAGGGGGCGTGGGGAGATAACTCTGTATTCGAGACGGCAGAGCGGCAACATTTGCTAGTATTTTGCCGTTTTTACATATAAATACAGACAAAGGAAAAATTGATTTCCGTCTGTATTTATATGTAAAAATCCGTTTAAACGGAAAACCGGGAGCCCTAATTATATACTAGTATCCCCAAATCTGGGGGGATTGCCGCCAAACAGCATATTTTTTTTAAACAGAGACGCCACTCTACTTGAGCATTCTGAAATGCTAATAGATTTGATTACTGTTGTTTTGGATAACAATGACTTTATCGGGAGTAGTATGATTTTACAGCAAGTTGCAATAACTTAGCATGGCCAGATTATCAGGCACAATCTGTTTTAGGATTTCACCCGATGCACTTGGCTCTTCACAGGGTATCCTTCAGGATCACAATGGGGTTCTTCTTGTTCTATCTGGTGGTGGTGACTTAACAGCTGCATTTCTTATCCCTATGTCATTGTTACAATTGTGTAAGATACTTTCTGTATCCTCTTGCAGCCTTGAAGAAGTCTCTATGACAAAACACGTGACGGCTGCCTGTCTGTAATGGATTTTACGTCTCAGACGCAAGAAGGGTGAATATTTGTGACAACGATAAATCACCACAAACATCTCTGATCTTGCAGTACTTCTTTACGGGCCACAAGGCATGGCCATTGGACTTCGCTGAGTGCTTCGGTATTCCTCTGCTCATTTAGAAGCGAGGTGCTGGCAGGATAGGCCTCTTTGACTTAACGAGGGGGAGCAGCTGTCACTTATCACAGTTGCACATCACAAAGGCTCTGCATGAGCACTCTCACAAAGGAATTATCACTGGTCTTTTGTGACTCCAGACAAGCTGGACCCAAAGCAAGGAGGAAGAGGATGCCTGGCAGGTCATGGCGGTGGAAGCCTCTAGAAACTCCTACTAGTGGGCGCAAGGTATAAATATTGGACTCCAGACCACAAAAGAATAAACGAGGTCCCAGTGCCACCCACTGTCCCGTCTAATACTTCATGCCAGTAAAAACAACTCTCAACAAAGTCCCACAAATTATAGTGTCAGAGACAATTTGCATCATTGACACATAGTGACCCCTCCTAACATATCTCACCATTAAAATGAACTCTCAACGGAGTTCCACAATGCTAAAGTGCAAGATGTTCTCTTGCGAGTAAACTGTGTCTTTATATCGACACTGTTATTCTAAGCCTACATGGTGATTGTTTTTCCCATCTTCTTCCAATATTATCTCGTGCATATACTGTTGTCTCAAGTTGATGCTGCTTCCTATCCTACCATGTGCCTATAGCAGTGACCCATCCTTTGTGATGTCTACTAGTCTACGCTGATATTGATATACTACCTATGATGTGGGTGTATAACTTGTATATATGCCCTCGAATATAAAGGACGTTTCTGCAGACTGACTAATAAACTCCATCACAACCACCAGCTCCTAGATACCATGGCCAAGAACCCAGTGACATCAACAGCCCCTACCGGCGCTTTTCGGCATTCAAGGCCCCCTTTTCCTCAAAGGGATCCTACCAGACCGCCTTGGTGACCTTCTTCACAAGCCTCTGACACTTGGATCCCACTCTTCCAAAGAAGTGCCCACCAACCGTCCACTGAAGGGCCCAATGTTACAATCAGGCAGCCATCTCAGCTGTTGGAGGCTGCCTCTTGACCACTATGCACACCTCTGAATGCTTCTCCTGAAGTCTAACTTTGGTTATCCCCAGAAACAACTTCTGAGTATCACTTCAACTTCGGGAGCGTGAAAAGATACGCCCCCAACTCATTTCTGCAAAACCTCTCCAAACATGCTGCCTAAAAAGTACAAACACAAAATCCTTAAAGAACACCCAGAGACACTAACAACAGACATCTACAATCCAACACACGGAAGTCTTAAAATGGACTTCATCTTCTACACTACAAACCCACCAAAAGGAGAGAAAACGTCATTCAACACCTTCATGTAACTAATGCCACCAATGTCCCTTATGGATCTAAACAAACTATATCCCTATCCCAGAACTTTAGCAGAGATCTGTCCATCGTTATATACAGAAATGGGAACATCCTAATCCAAGCCACTGAACAAAATTATCTATTTTCCACTTTCCGGCTCTCTGCGCCGCCATGCCATTCGCTCCCACCACCACCTTTCCACCCTCTCCCATGCACGCCCTCATCTAGAGAAGTGTGGCTCAATGGTTAGATCGGCAGACCCTGATGCAGTAGTCTGGCCGGGACCAGCATTCAATTCCCGCCTCGGCGGGTCTCAGGCTCAATTTCCTCGGACCTGATAATTCTCGCTTCGGTGCCTATTCTAATCATGAGTCCCACTCTGAACCTCGGGGCAATAGCTTGCTTAATCTCTACAACGGTCCCAACAACGCTGAGGATGCCTGACTTCACCTTGGAGGTGCCCAGGAGTTGGCTCCTCACAAGGAAAGACCAGGAAGGGTTCCTTGGCGGTATTCGTACAAGCGCCGAGATGCCTACGGGTAGTGATGCGCTATACAAGTGCGTAATCATCATCATCTACTAGCTGAACCTTCTACTCCCAAACCCCCTTGCACTGCCCCCCCTCCACCTCCCCTACAGCCTCTCTGATCTCCAGACGCAATGAACCTTCTGTTTCGATATCAAAACAACTTGCCCCCTCTGCATGGCACACTTCCACTGCCCAGCTTGACTTATCTATCCCACCGGAATCCTCTCAGTCCTCCAACCACCGCAGGCTAGATACTATATTAGCCCAGGAGCGGCTAGTGCAGGTAAGAGCGGTGAGGGGCCAGGGGGAATGCGACAGACGACGACAAGGGAAAATCAAATAAATCATTTCCTCCCTCATTGTCGTCTATAGAACATGCCACCCCCACCTGGTCCCACCGCTCTTATCTGCACGGGCCGCTCCTGCATTAGCCTCCGCCCCAAACTCTGCCGAGCGCCATCACACTCCACTTCCTACCACTGACCCAACCGCCACTCAACTGATCCCTACAACAGCCCAGCTTGAACTCACAATCAACACTATTCTGGATGAAATCTCATCACTACGTAAGAAGGCAAAGATTACCTACTTCCTGCCCCAGCTTCACGCATCTATAGCGAACACTGATCCTGCAACAAACATACACTCTGTTCCCCTATCCTTTACACCTAGACAAACTATCCCCAATATCCATCACCAACTCAATCATAGATATACTATGACTGAAATCACGCAACGGGAAGCTGAAATGCTGAGCAACACGTATGACAATGCCCTGAGCAAGCCTTGCCGCCGCAAGATCCCGGTCATCCTTGGCACGAGTAGAACCCCGAACACCACTCGCCCGCCCAGGCGGCCTACCCAATTAACAAACATCCAACCCTGTCAGCCTGGTCCAAGATCACTACCTCCGCGTTGCTGCATGCTACTAAACTGTCAGTCAGCAGTCAAGCATTCCACTCAAATAGCCAAAACCATCCTAGGACACAAAATTGACTTCTGCTTTCCAACTGAAACATGGCTGAATGACCACTCATCCACTTTTATCAACTTCCTCAACCCACAGGGCTTCTCAATCATCTGTACGACCGTTAGGATAGTATTGGCGGTGGATTAACCATTATACACAAAAACTATCTGTGCTTAACTCCATTCCTCAACACAAAATACCTTACATTTGAATATGTAGGAGTTCAACTCTTGTCCAAAGGCCCCAACTCTATCAAAATTCATGTCATCTATCACCCTCCTGGTGAAAAATGACAAATCTTTGAGGACTAAACAAACCTATTAACGCAAAACTCCCTTAAAGGCAGCGCAGATGTTCTACTAGGAGACCTGAACCTGCACTTGAACAATGCCAATGATCCCACAGTACAAGCCCTATCCACCCTCCTGGAAGCGAACGATCTCACCCAACACTCAATAAACAAACTCATACCAAGGGCTCTACCCTTGATGCAATCATCTCTAAGCAGAACACCTTATCCCTCCATTCTATCCTACCTACCGACTGGACTCACCACTACCTAATTCTTTTCAATCTCAATGCCATCCAACCAAAGGCCCACCCCCAAAGTACCCGGCACAAGCACTGGCCGAGGAACATACATTGAATCTCCCAGGCAGAGTTAGAAGCATTAGTCAGTTCCCAAATTCCAAGGTGATGATCTCACTGCCCACTACAACAGAAAAATGGGAGACCTCCTTGACATAGTCGCCCCTTTGAAACTCAAGAAATCAAGAAGTATCCCTTCCAGAACATGGTTTAACAACGAACGTAACAAAGAGGCAACAACGCCGATTAGTTGAAAGAAACTGGAGACAACAACCCTTGTTAACACATCTTGCGATACCGGGAGCTAAACGCATAAAATACAAAAAACACATCGTCAGAGAAGAATCCCCCTTCTTTTGAGCCCACCTTGACCCTTCTAGGAACAGACCTAAAGACCTTCTCAACATCATTAAACAGCAAACCTCCTCTTTCCCTCAACACTCAATAAATGACTCTACCATGCGCTGCGAAGAGTTTGCAACATTCTTCTCTGAAAAAATATCTAACATTGAAATCTCTCTTGACCCACCCATCTCTGCGTCCTCCACCAAAGATGCCCTCCCCTAACAAAGAGTGTCTACCCACGGCCCTACCTCCAACTAATGGTCATCTCACCAAACTCACCCTATGCCAGTTGGACTGAATTTGACAATGTCCTTTCAGAAGAAGTGCTCAAATTACTCGCTTGCATGAAACTAACATCGCACATTTCCGATCCCCTCCCTCCTGAGCGTGTCAAGAATCTCAGTTACATCATATCTCGCCTGCATGGACCAAAATCATCAACTCCTCCTTTTCGAGAAGCTCCATGCCAAACTCCCTCAAACTCGGCCAAGTAACCCCCTCATCAAACAACGCAGATGCCGACTAGAACAACCTTAACAATTACAGACCTATATTTATACACATTTCCCTTCGGAAGCAAGTCTCATCAAAGCATAAGAGTGCCTGACGAACTTAGTAGTCCCTACGCTGGTACTTTTCAGACTTGATTATTGGAACTCTTTCCTGTCTGGCCTTCCCCGAGAAAATTAACATCACTGAGAGAAATGCTTCATACAGTTATCCACTTTGTGACAGGTCACAACATGTTTTAATCACATTTCTTCTATACTTCGCATCCTACAATGGCTTCCCATTGAAGCAACAGACCAATGTAACACTGAATGCATCACCCACAAAGCCCTCCACAACTCCACACCCTCCTACGTGGTTGAAAAACTCAAAATCTCTGGATCTGAACAAGGATCGAGAATTTGTAAAGTCCTCCTGCTGGAACAAGCGACATTCAGGCAAGAACGCTTTATAAAGCTCGCCTTCTCTGCCAGCGCTACAAGGATCTGGAACTCCCTCCCACAACCACCTTGAACAACCACAAGTCTTGCCACAGTTAAAAATGAACTCAAAATCCTCCTACTTGAGAGATGCTCTGAATAATAAATCTGTGGTCACTGTTCTGCATCCACTTTTCCAATGTATTCAGATATTAACTGTTTGAACTTTCTCCCCCGACGTGATCTGTGGGATTCGTCTATTGCTTATCTGTTATTTAATGGCACATCTAATCTGCATTTTGGTCTTTCCTCTTTAGAAAAGTGCTTCAATGCCCTTCAGTCAAGATTGTACTATATAAAACCACAAAAAGAAACGCATTTGGTATAATAAAGAGAAACCAGAAAAAACATCTTTTTGAAAAGTTTGTGCAGATTTGTCAAAAGATTCCAAGATTATAAGCAAAGAAATAATTGCTTTTCAATAGAAACTCTTATAACCACGATGTGGGAGGGAAGGAAGGAAGAGCAGAAGAGAGAGAGTGATAGAGCAAGAAATAGGAAGAGAGAAAGATAGAAAGAAAGAGAGAGTAAGAGAAGGAGAGAGAGAGAGACATAGAAAGAAAGAGAGAAAGGGAAAGATAGAGAGAGAGAGACAGAGAGAGAGAGAGAGAGAGCGAGAGAGAGAGAGAGCGAGAGAGAGAGAGAGAGAAAGAGAGAGAGAGAGTCAAAGAGAGAGAGAGAGAGAGAGAGAGAGAGAGAGAGAGAGAGAGAGAGAGACTATGGTTTAAGTGAGTTTCAAATACTTTTAAAACATAAATTAAGATGTTAAAAACAATCCCAATAATAACTTCATTGTAACCTTTGTGTTTTAGATCCAAGACTGCCAGACAGCGCTAAAGACATTGTGGGGATATTTAGGAAGCATCAGTGGGAATACATTCCCCCCATTCCTTACCATTGGATTTGTGGTTTGTAACTCAAATCCGTCCCTCCCGCTGCCCAAAACCTTGTTTACTGTATTTTTCCACAAACACACTTTTCTTTCTTTGAGGAAGCTTGCTGTTTACTTTTCTTCCTATGACTTTCAAAATGAGAGAATTTATGTGACAATTCTGCTGAGTATCCATACAAGAGGAGAAGGTGTAAGATTTTTTTCCTAGCACACAACAAAAAAATAAGCACTGGCAAAGCCAATTGGTCTTGCCTTGCAAACCTACTGATTTTGCAAATGACTTTTAGCAGTGTCCTACACCATCATTCAAAAAAGAAATATCCTAGTGCATTGTGTGGGGTTACAAAGAGTGGCACGTAGTTACTGAGGCCTACCCTTTGAATTTCAATCAAATGTGGTGGATATGATTGATGACAATAGAATGGCGGGAACAGAGAGTTATTACTGTGCCATCAATAAGCTCCTTAGGTGCTGCACCTAAAAATGCTGATATTACATTTTTTTTCTGAATGCAGGGAAAGGGAACTATGAGTCTGATAAGAAACTAGATATGGTTGCTCTCATTTGCAGGGAATCCCAGCCCACAATCAGAGCCTGAGACGTCTCTCCCCAGTGTGAGGATGTTATTTTTGAAAAGTAGCTTGGCCACGCTGTCATACTTTATTTGACTGTTTTCCTCAAGATACCACTAGCAATGCGCCCAATAATTTCAAAATCCGCCCACGGGCTTGCCGTATTGGATGTAAATGCCTGAGATGTCCTGATGGTTTTCTGCTTCAATATGGCCACCACGCAGGCAGCATCGAGGGCGCTGGCCTTGCAGGGCGTGAAGGTAATTTTTCGGCCCTCACACACCGTCTTCTCAGCAGGCACCAGGTGTGTGTGGGGGGGTCTCCCCACACTCAGGTAAGTTATTCATTTATTAATTCAATGTTTTATATAGATCGAACATGACCCAAATGGGTATCAGAGTGCTTCACAATAATATAGCATTGTACTTCTGACATTTGGTTTGATTAGTCCTTTAAACAAACTACCAAGTGCATATATTCAATTTTAAGTGGAAAACATTTCTACTTTACAAATAATACATGTCCTGAAGATTACTAGAGATCAACTTGCATTACAATAGTATGTGTCCTAAATATTACAACATGTGACATTTTAAAAATACATGTACCAAGAATGCTTCATATCATTTAGTACAGTGGATTGTACATAGCCAACAGCCCGGTTACAGAATACATAGCTATTATCCTAAACTGCTTTTGGCATGGAAACATCGTACAGATGTGGCAGGGTCGCGTCATGATGCTGCTGGGGAGAGCTGCCAGAAGATGCTTCAATGGCACGGCCCTCTGTACATGCCGATGTCCCCTCCACCCCAAGCCGTCCTTCCATTACCTTAGGTGCCAACTTTACAGTCGACAGGGAAGCTTCTGGTCGGCAGCAGTAGACATGAGCACTTTAGTTGAAACGGCTGCTACCATTATGCGAAGGGGAGGTGGTGAAGGCAAGAAATTGAAGTAATTTGCTTTTATAAATAACCAGCAAGGAGAGGCAAGCAGCGATGAGTGAGACAGTGAGGAACTGGCTCTCTTACTTTGAAGTCAGAGAAAGAACAGGCTTTTTAGGGGAAACATCATCTGACATTTGATCTCGGTCTGTGAATGTACAGCAAATGTGACAAGATATGAACAAGAATTACAGCCATTTACAAAAAAGCTTGGAGCGAGTGAAAAAAGTGCTCATATGAAGTGCTCTTAGAAAAAGTGCTAAAGCAGTTGATAATATGGGATCATTGCAAGGATACAAGTAACGGGACGGTGCTCCGTGGGAGGGAACAATTTACGAAAAGGAGGGACAGGTAGGAAAGATTAGCCATTTGGAAACAAGGCTGTTTAAAGGAGATTCGAAGAAACAAATAAAAAGCAATGAGTGGGCAGTAAGCCTCCAAAGTTAAGCGCTGTTGTGGCAAGACCTAAAAAAAAGAACTGGGCTGATGTTTCAGAATATATCAGAATTAGTACAAATGAAGCACATTTGTTTTGTATTACTGAAGTGTGGAAAAAAATATTTGAATATGATTAAAACACATTAATACACTAGGGGATGACATTTGCAAACATCATTTATGTGCAGTAAAACCATATTTCGATGTAAATGTAATGATCATTTCAATTGAAAATGTGTTGTCTGTAATGGCAGTGCGCTACCACACCAAGTATACTCCACACTACGCCACTCAACTCCACTCCAATCTATGCCACTCACTCCATGAAACAACACTCCACTCCACTCCACGCTCCTCTACTCCACACCACTTACCACACTCCAATCCACCCCACTCCAATCTATCCCACTCTACTCCAAATACCCCAAACCATCCCACTACAATTCACCCTATTCCAATCTATCCATTCCCAATTTACCCACTACCCCACTCTAACTCAATCTACCCCATCCCACTCCAAACTACCCCACTCCAATCTACCCTACTACACTCAATATTACCCAATCAACCCCACCACACTCCAATCTACCCCACTCCACCCCAATCTACCGCACTCCACTCAGATTTACCCCACTCTGCTCCAATATATCCCAGTCTACCCCACTCCACTTCAATTTACCCCAACTCTAATCTACTCCAATCTAACTAACTTCACCCCAATCTACCTCGCTCATCTTCAGTCCAATTTACGCAACTCCATTTTAATTTACACCACTGCGATCTATCCAACTCGTCTACACTCATACCACAATCTACCCACTCCAAACTGCCACAATCTACCCAACTCAAATCTACCATAATCTACTGCACTCCACTGTAATCTACCCCACTCCACCTAATCTATTCCTCCCCACTTCATCCAATCTACCCCACTTCATCCAATCTACCCCACTCCATCCAATCCACCCCACTACAATCCACCCAATCTACCCCATTCCACTCCACCCTAATCTACCAACAACACTCCACTCCAATCTATCCAATTCCACTCCCCCCCACTCTACCCAAACCTACCTCATTCCAGTTGAATCTAATTAGCCATGCCGAACAGCAGTCACACTGGGGTACATAATGGCTAAAACACGTTGCCAAAGCCAATAGCTTTCGGATAGGGACACCCATTTGTTTTGCCAATGCTTGTTTTCAGTGGTTTTTTTTTTCTTCACACGCAACAGTTCCCTGCAGCCAACTTCAAGCAGGCGCAGGTATTCAACGGTGCTTGGGCACAGCAGGGGATTCCCTAAAGGGCCTGGCTTATGTTTCTTTCTTTATTCTTTTTAAGAGTTCCCGGATACTTTCTTGGGGTTCTCGGACCCTTGCAAACTTGTGTATCCTTATTGGACATCGATAGGGTTTCAGACCGAGCAGCAGGTCTCCGAACATCACAAATGTCCACCAGGGTACAAGGCCAATTACTGAGCCTGCGCAGACACCTGCCTAAGGTTTGCGGACCTCAAGGGTCATGATGTGGAATCCAACCTCTGTCTCAAAATCAGCAATTTCTTTCTACATTTTAACATTAGGCAGCCCCTGTATCAGGGAGAGACAGGATGGCACCATGGCTCTTTATGGCTTCTTTAGTATTTTTACAGGATGTGGGGAACAAGTCTCTTCATCATGTAATGGTTCAAGATGTAGCCAGCCAATCAGGGAGCTTCAGGTCTGCTAACCCAACTTTGGGTTTACATATCCGAAATGGATGACGGGAGAAAAAGCTCGCTCATCCAATCGGATCCAATAGATTTTTACATTTGGGTCCGCGAGTCAAGATGCACGGACCATTCATGGGCTAAAGGTCCAGCTAGATCTATCTTAAATGACTAGTGGCTTAATTTGAGGACCACAAAAAAACACTGCATGAAACTAGTCATGCCAATCCCAAATAGTTTTGTGCGGATTCATTGAACGGTACCAAAGTTATAATATATATATATATATAATTATATTGCATGGGATTCTGTAATCCCTGTATAAATGGCAGTCTCGAATTTCTTTATAATCAGGAATTTGTGACGTACCAAGTCAGTGATTATGAAGAAAAGACGTCAGAACTCGGCTTTTAGAAGTTATTACAGTCGACTCCTGAGGGCACAATGCCTGCTGCCAGCGCCAGCAGCACATGTGAAAAGAAGGTCAAGTCACGAAGCATAATTGAAGCTTCTGTTTAAAGCAACAAACAGAACTTTGCTTTTATTACTTCTGCTGTATGTTACTAGCCTACTATGAGAAGCAGAGGGAATATGCTTATTAGTTTCCTTAGATAAAGGAAGGGTGGAATATTTCTGCATGTTTCTACACGTTTCGAGCTACTGCAGCTTTTTTTTCAGTGGACTTTTATTGAACAGTTTCTAACATCTTTTTGGAAGAAATATCTAACAGTTTTGATGTTTACTTTTGCACAAGATGTTTTAAGTTCATTCTTCATGTTTGCAAACATGTTAGCTGCTGCATATGTAGGAGCTACGCATCAAGATTTTTTTATGAACGGTGATGGTGTGACCATGTATTATACGGGATAAAGTACCACCTGGTGCATATAATAAGATTATTGCAAGTCACCTCAGAGTTCCAAAACCTTTGTGTATCTGTCTATCATGAGGTGGTGTGCACTCCTGGAGAACCCTGCAGTGACAACAACATCCCTGGTCAGCCCTGCTGTTGAGGCCAAATACAGACTAGGATTTTTATATCAGGAACTGCAGACGACTGCGTCTTACCCAATGCAACTGTGCAACTGGAAACACAGTTCCCTCTCTAGACTGAGCATGTCTGCTATTCTCAATGAACACCACATCCCTTGCATTCGACTATTACTTGTGATTCTGGCCAGTAATTCCTTTCATGAATAGCGCTATTTCCAGTTCCTCAGCCTGGAATGGGGACAATCATGGAACGTCAAGAGCTACTGGCCTATTTGCCTCATGCAGAGTCCCATTACCAGGCCTGTTTCTGCACAGGAAGGATGCAGTCCTGTGTGGAAACAGAGGAGGAGATTGCAGGGAAACATCTGCACCGTGTGTACTCGTACTCTGGGGGTCAGTATCGCTCAGTGGGTTTCTTCAAAACCATAATCCTCCCCTCAGAGACTTTCTAAAATCTGCCCATACACATTTTGAAGAGGTTACATGTGTTAGTATGCACTCCGAGAGTCCATTTATAGTGAAACACATACCTGGGGTAGCTTCGAACAGCAATAAATGTGCATTAGGGAATTCCTGCTTCAAGCATAGGTGTTGCTGTAGGCACTGGGTTTGTTGTGACCTCAGCTCATCAAAGGACAATAGCCCAGACTCTATGTGTTCGTCTGATGACATCCCATCAGGTGACACAGGTTGTAGGCACTGCTTCTCCTGGGGATCTTGGAAATGAAAACACATCAGTTCTTCTTCCAAGTGATCATCAGGTTCCTTCCCATCTGGTAGTGTGGGTTGTATACAGTGGTTTTGCTGTGGTTCATGTCCTTCAGGAAATAGTGGGTGTGGGCAGAGGTTCTGTTGCTGGTCCCAGCTATTAGTAGACAATGGGGATGGTTCTTGCTTCAGGGGCTCATCTGGCTCCCACTCTTCTGGGAACGCTGACTGTACGCTCTGGTCTTGCTGTGGTGTCTGCCCATCAACAAATTCTGAGTGAAGACACAGGTTTGCCTCCTGTGATCTGCCTGGAGGATCTGTCTGAGGGCATCTGGATAGAGTACAAACCTGCTGTACTCCATTTCTATCTGGAAACCCAGGTTGCAAGCACTGGTCCTGCTGTGGGTGACGTAGATCAGGAAACATTGGCTGTAGACAAACGCTTGGCTCCTCTGGACGCACTTGATCATCAGTTGGCGAGGAGAGCGTACAGTCCTGCTTTGGTGCATGCCCATCAGAAAACACTGTCTGGAGACACAAGCTCGGTCCACCTGGCCCATCAGGATGAGGGGTCGCAGGAGACCGGCTAACAGCACAATCTCTAATGCTCGCCGGACAGACCAACTCCAAAGACACTGCGCCATTATCTAGATAACCTTGATCCTTTTCTATAAAGATTTTCTTAATCAGCCCAGCGACTCTAGAAGGTACGTCCTCTACAGTATTCATCAAGTTATCCAGTTTGGCTTCCAACTCCTCCAGCATGGATAGAAGAATAATGGGGGGCAGGTTCTCCGAAAGCGGTTCCAGGTCTTGGTCCCTCTGAGCATAATTTCGGGATCTTGAAGTTGAGACGTCATGAAGAGCTAAAGATGAGACTGTGGCTCTTACGGATTCATGTGAACACTGTGCTGTCACTTTCTTTTCTGGAGCCCGTCTTCTGCCCATTCTGGTAAATTGATGTGCAAGTCTCAAGTGTCTGCAGAGGAGAGGAAAAGAGAAAAGACAACACGTTATTACAGGACAGTTAGGTCAAAATACTCCTGATCAGAGAAAACTGCGAAATTCTAAAACCTGAAAAAAATGGAATCATTAAAATTTCACAATACCCACAACATAGTTCATATATTATGAAAGGCACGGATTTGAAATGTGTTACCAACATTACGTCTGTTCCTGCTCAAATTGTACACTGTGCAACCTTAAAAAGAGAATACTGTAACGGCCTTGTAGCAATGAAAGGTTTATAATACCCTGGCAGACAAGACTGCGCTATCATCCTCAATTGCACTGTACACCTCTCTTTTGCAGTATTCAGGCCAGTGACTGAAGCACGCGCCAACATGCCAAACCTCTACAGGATCTACAAAAAGCTTGTTATGTCATTGCATATATAGAGAGCATGTTCAACCTGGGGTATCTTGGAACTGAATCAGAAATACATAAAAGAGGAGAAAACGAACCATAACGGGGAAGAATCTAGTCTGAATAGGCTTGTGGGCTGTCAGATTTCTGGATGAAAGGAACTTGTACCAAAGCTGCGTCCACCTGATCTGATCCTCTGTAATTTTGCAATAGCAAATAAATTCAAGTGAGGAGATCTCTGCTTTTGTACGGGTGAATGCATTTCCACCTTGTTTCAATGAAGTGAGGGGCTAGACATCACAACCCTTTAGGGCTGAGGCAGTGGATCTGATAGTGGATTTGTTATTTCAATATAGGTGTGGCGCGTGCCCACCTCTGAAGATGATGTAGTACACAAGCTGCGTCGCGGTGAATTACTTGTAGTCTATGAATGGTGATATTGGGTATTCTTACATATACTCTGTTGGCATAATGTGATCTAGATAGGACTGCGGCCACCGCTATTGATTTTCTTGTCTAAAGTGGGAGGAGTGGGGTTAGTTTCTGAAGCAGTTTCAGCATAAATCTGCATTTAGATCCTACTGCTCCAGCCTGCTGGTTCTTGCTAAGATTGCTATTGATTATCACTCAGAGGCTTTTAGCTGTGGGTTTAGGCTCCGGTAGCAATCTCATTTTTTTTGGAGAGTAAAGTTGGCTCCAAACGTTGGTCTTATTCTTTCAAATTACAATCTCAGTTTGGTCAATATTCAGTTTTAGCTGATTCACCCTCATCAAGTAATCATCAAATTGAATCATATTTTGAGACTGGAGTTGTGAGGCTGACATTCCATTGATAAGAAACGGTGTACTTATAAAGCCTGGAACCTCTTGAAGACAGTTCTCTGGCCAATAGTTTTTGCAGGTTAAGAGAGCAGAGGTATTGCCCTAAAATTCTTGGTTATATCCAGGACTTCTCCCTGGTTTTTCAGTAACAAGAGCTCTACAGCACACACGGGCTTAAGGATGTTTGGTCAAACAAGGATAAGGAGAGTAGAGTTCTTTAAGACTCAACTTCAGAATTACTGCTGCTGTATTTGTTTATACTATCTTTAAAGAATGTTTTTGTTAAGTATTTAGATTGTCACAGAATGCCTCAATAGGAGTCAGGGAAGTTCTCATTTCATCTGGGAGCGACTAATCATTCAGGATTTCAAAAAAGTATTTTCATTTGCTTCTAAGATTTGTTTTGCCTATTAAGAGGACTTTGCATGGAACGGGGTTTGCCTTTATATTCCTCAAGCTCAATTTAAAAATGTGATTTTGCTCTCTTTAGCATCACTTTCCCGCCAGGTTTTGCCTCCTTTAACTCTGGCTTGTACCAGGGCACTGGTCTGGTGCGGTTTATAACACGCTGTTGGATTTGCAGGGTGTGGGTCACTAGCATGTCTGAGCCACAGAGTGGATTATTTTTCTTTGGAGAGAAAGTCTTCAATTGATTGGAAAGAGGGGGTGGGGTTTGAAAGTGTTGATAACACTGGCTCTGTATTAATGTTTTGCCATGTGTGTATGGTTTCATTTCCTGCTTGTAGATCAAGTTAGAAAAATCTACCGGAATACAAACGCTGATCAAATACTGATTGGACCATATGCAAGGAAGGATGATTATATTCAGTCAATTCGAATTATACGCCCAGATCAGATCTAAGGGATTTCGTTTTATGTGATCTGAGCATGTAATGTGTTGGTGTAAATTCAAAATCATTAAATCAGCAAATTCATTATCTTTAGGGACCAAGTTTTCGTCATCAACTCAAAACTTGAGAACGGAAAGCAGATCTACTCCTTCAGTTGGAGTAATTTGGGAGCGGTGATGGTTCCGGAGTGAAGAGCGGTCGAGCAGCCATCCGCCTCACGCCAGTTGCGTATGCTTGGCTAGGCGGCCTGCGATGCACGAGCAGAGGCGCTGGCAGGCAGCGAGGAGAGACGCGCTGCTAAGAAGAACCAGAGCGGTAGCTTTGGCAAGAATAAGTCCTTGGGGCTTCTACTCTCTGCCTCGAGACCCGCGCAATCCTCGGGAGCGGGAGCGGACTCAGAGGACCCACTAAATACAGACGCTGACCTGGCTGTTGGCAGTTTTCTCCCTGGCCGCCCTTATAATTCTGGGAAACTTCGCGACCGGTTGCAGCTCGTGGTGTGGAGCAGGGGAGTCCCGGAGGGGCCTGAAAAACTGTATTAATATGAGCGGCAGGGGATCAAGAGAGGGAGCAAAGCCAAGAACGCCACGGAGCCTCGAGAGAATGCTTCAATGGAGGGCGGCACCTGCAACAGCCGCACCCGGCAAGAGGTTAGTGGCGCTAAAAAACTGCTTGTAAAACCCGGTGGAGCCGGGGCAGACGCAGGCGCAGGCAAAGACTGTACTAATACAATTGGCGCGCCCACACTAGCCAAAATCTTCCAAGGGGCAAAAGGGCAGATTAAAGGACAGAGTAAAGGGTTAAGCCATAACATTAGTGCAAACAATAACCCTCTGCCGATAGTCTCCCCAGACCTGGACATAACCCTGTCTAAAACTCTTGTACCCACATTAGCCCAGGACCCTGAGATTGACGTAGTACATGGGGGGCTGGAGGTATCGTCTCAAAATAACCCTGTGGCTGCATCAGAACGAGTAGGTGGAGTGGAAGACTTTACTCCCTCATCTCTCCCAGCCGACACCGACACCAACACTGACACTGACCAGGCAAGCCAACTGGGTCTAAACGGAACACACAAGGGAGTTCTGCTTGCACAGAGGTCTGAGAAGCCTGGAGCCAAACTAAGTACACCGGAGACCGGGATAATCAACTATATCCAGGCCGTGAAAACAGCGGCTGGGTCTCAAGCACCCTGGATCCCGGATGTAGGGCCCGAACATTTTTATTCTGTCTCTGATGGTACCAGGACATCTTCAGACGAAGGGGGCCTTGGCTCAAGCGAAGGGGATGGCGACAGTTAGGAACAGGCTAAAGACACAGGGACAGTGCGCGCCAAAAAGGGAAGAAGCAAAGGAAAAAGAAGGAGCCAACTGAAGTGGGACTACTCAGACTCGCAAATGTCCTACCCCCTAGATGAAGACGAGGAGGCGCAGCAGACCGACTGGGAAAAGGTAAAGAGACTGGCAGCCGCCATTGATTCATCCGAACCCTCTTTAGCTTTAATACTGGCGTCTATCAAAGAATTCCAAGAGGAGGTGTGGGCGGACAGCCAGGCAGCAAAGAGTGCAGCTAAGAAAGTGCAAGGTGGCCTCAGACGTCTAAATAAAACATGAACAGACATAAGTGATTGTGTTACTATGATAGATGGGTGCACGGAATATCTGGAGACCGAAGTTACGGCAGTCAAAAAGCAAAGCGAAGCCAACACCGCTTGCCTAGGAGATATAATGACAAAGATGGAGGAGCAGGAAAATCGCCAGCGAAGGAACAACCTACGCTTGCTGGGCATTCCAGAAGGTAAAGAGGGGGAGGACCCCAGAAGGTTTATTGTGAAGCTCCTACAAGACTCTTTTCCTGACCATCCTACCTGGGACTGGGACCAAGAGGTGCAGAGGGCCCACCGCTTCCCCTTCAACCTAAGGAGACAGCGCGTCGGCGGCAACAGCGGCACGGAAAGTGGGCACTCAAGGGTGTTTCTAGTTTATTTTGGAAACTTTTTACTAAGACAACTCATCTACGATCAAGCCCGTCCTAACTCCAAAAAAGGGGCTAATGGGATCAGATTCTTTGCTAAACCAGACTTCTGTCACCAGGCAGTGGAGCGAAGGTGGCGCCTAAGGCAACTGATTTCTCCAGTTCAGCAGGCAGGAGCAGAAGCCTATCTCATGAACCCTACCAGGCTCAAAGTCATCTTTAGCGGGAACTCTCAGGTCTTCTTGTCCGAAATTAAAGCCGGCGAATACCTTGACGAGATTAAATCTTAAAAAAGAAGTAACTAGATTAAAAGCATCAAGAGGAATGCTAAAGGAACTTGTCAAATATAGACATTAACAGATATTAACATGAAATGTCTTTCTTTTTTCTCTAAAAATGTCATGCTAATTTTAAGAATAATTCAGATCACGGTTTTTGCATTTGCTTTTTCACCTTTCCACGTGCGAGATATATTTTATAAGGGGTACTTCTTCAGCTTAGCTGAAAATACTGGCCTCAGCCACACAGGGTGGCACTTAGCCGTTTTTTGACCCTATGATTAAAGAGGTGTGGCGGGTGGCTGTACTTCACTCACGGCTGAAAAACACAGGGGTGTCCCAAAATAACACAACTGTAATATCCTATCAATTACTGCAAAGCTTAATGCAAAAAAGTGCAAATTAATTGATCACACAAACATGAAATACCGATTATGAGAGAGGCAAGGTAGAACTAAAGGTATATTGTTACAAGTTTGGTATAGTAATCATCTGCATCAGACCAACACATTAGCTCCAGAATTAATAAACAGTCTATTGTCAATGTAGTAAAAAATATTATGAATATTTATTACATATAGCTGTCTGGAAACAGTTTGCAATTTGTAATGTATTTAAAAAACATATGCTAATCAACATAAGTATATATGAGGTTGGCGAGGGGCTCTACTCCACTTCTATCTAGAGTATTTATCAGGTTCCAGAATGGGCTAAGGTTCTTAGTGCTGGCAGCCAACTTTAGTTCCTGCCAGAATTCCTCTTCCCAGTCCCTCTTAGCATTTATAATGCAAATCTTATATTCCCTTCTAGCTAACCGCAATGCAGTTGTATCCTTCCTTCTAATAGCATCTGCTATGGCCCTTCTCCTCTGCCTGCACTGCGCTGTATACCATGGAGTGCTAGCTTTTACAGGGTTCTTCCTTTTTGAACTATCTTTTATCATGAAGAAGGAACCAATTTTCTTTATTAGGGTGTTAAAGGAATCTAGTAGGCTGAAGTTTTGGTCACTGTAGGGATCCATGGATTTAGAAGCAAATACCCTTGCTTCCAATTCCACCCAACCTTTAATACAAAGTAGACTATCTTCTTGGCACAGCACCCTGTTCCATTTAAGTCTACGATTGCCATCAGACGGGACTACTTCTTTTGTGGTCATTAAAGGAGCTTCAAGTGAGTCCCTCGCCCTCCCCCATTTTATTTCCATACAGAGGGGATTATGGTCACTGTCCTGTGACTGTGTGACTACCATATACACTAATCTACTCCATGAGCTAGTATCGAGCAGGATGTAATCAATACGGGACGGGCATCTAAGTTTATTATAGGTCATAGCACCATTTGGGTCCGAAATTGTCCTGCCGGTTAAGGCACGCAAATTATAGTCTACAGTTAGGGCGTTTAATTGGATCGCTCTTGGGGTCCACTTTTTAATAGGGGCGAGAGTCAGGGGTGGGATTAACTTTTTACAGTCATCTTCGTTTATGTCCATAATGTCTTCCACCGTTAGGGGTTCATATGTACAATTAAAATCTCCCCCTACGACAACACTGGACAGTCGAGAAATCCCTGCTAGCGTCCCCTCAAGAAGAGCTATAGTGGGTGAAATTTGTCCTCCCTGGGACCCATGTGCATAGACATTAAACAGCTCAAAAGAGTTTATGGAATGCTGGCCCTTTACAGAGATATACAAGATGTCCCGGGATGGCAGGGAATGAGGAGTGACCATCAGATTGATCCAAATATGTAAGCCCCCTGAAGGTCGGCCTCTCCATATACTAGTAGCAGGAATAAAGTAGGTGGAGAAACCACATTTGTATTGGGGGGAAACACTCCACGTTTCTTGGAACATACAGATATCGAACCTCTCTATAAATTCACTCCATTCTGCTTTTAACATATTTTTCTGGAGTCCCGCTATATTCCAAGAAATTAACTTGATAATTTTCGTCTTTGGAGTAGCATTGCTAGTGGTTAGGTCTGGGGATATACCTCCTAAGCCTAAAATTGTGGACTTATCCACTATGGGCGCTAACTTAGGGTTCCCATCCCTGCGGTGGGTGGCCTCATCAATGATCACCCTGCCTTCATTACCAATTGTTTGTCGGTCATCATTTTCTAAACTCCCCAACCCCATAGAGTGTGGTTGGACACCAATGTCCATATTAATGTGAAGACTAGTTTTAACACAATGGTCATGAGTAGGGATGACCCCCGGGGCCTGGCTACAAAGTCAATCAACTCCTTCCATTCCCGCAAACACAGAAAAGTGATTAAATGTGGGGATGTTGAACCTGAGCTGGTTTTGATTAAAGGCACTTGCCCTGCCCTTTTTCAGATTTGGTAACTGAATGCAGGGAGGTCAACCCCCAAGCCCGTAGTGCCATAGCAAAAAGAAGCCCTTCGGCTGCAGCGATTGCCATATTATATAAAAGGTGAGTGCCGACTCATGCCAACAATCTATACATACCGGTTCAGGGTATAGGGCCCTTCATAACGTTATCTTCCCCTTTGTTTGTAGAATTTTAATTGAGAAAAAATCTTTCTACACATTATCGGTGGCTCCCCCGGACAGCATATAGCTGGCACCAATTTGTCAAAGGTAAAAATGACAAAAATTTGAATAACGAATGGCAATTCTATAAGAGATATTAAGTAAAATCTGGCTGCAAAAATACTCTTATACCTTACAGTCCCCAAAATCGATGGGATATGCCAGCAGAACACTCTTATCAAATAAAGAATTAAGAAATAGCGCAACAACTCCAGTACATGACTGAGTCTAACACATCCCCCCTGTTTTTAACATTGAGGTACGTACCATATTGGAATTATGGTGAACACATTAGAATAAATAGTGGTTTGCACAGATGGAAGATCTAATTATTTCTCAAGTATAAGGTTAGAGAGAGAGAGGCATTAAAAGGTATTGAACAAAATGTATGTTGGTGGTAAAAGAACACGAATGAGCATAACTGTAGCACTAAATCAATAAAAGAAAATTGCCCCTCGTAATTAATGCTTACTAGATTAAGCATATTGTATTGGTTTTTTTAAAAAAAAGAAAAGGAATGTCTGTGACCAATTACGGTTTGGTAACAATGCAGAATCTGTCCTGAAGAAGGTGTTTTATTCACAAAAAGCCGAAAACGCTGAGTCGACACTTGTTTGTTCCTGATTATTTTTTATCTTTTTTATACCATTTATGTACTCTATGTAATTATGTATTATGTGATTGATTATTAAATTTTGTGATTCGTATATACTTATGTTGATTAGCATATGTTTTTCTAAATACATTACAAATTGCAAACTGTTTCCAGACAGCTATATGTAATAAATATTCATAATATTTTTTACTACATTGACAATAGACTGTTTATTAATTCTGGAGCTAATGTGTTGGTCTGATGCAGATGATTACTATACCAAACTTGTAACAATATACCTTTAGTTCTACCTTGCCTCTCTCATAATCGGTATTTCATGTTTGTGTGATCAATTAAGTTGCACTTTGTTGCATTAAGCTTTGCAGTAATTGATAGGATATTACATTTGTGTTATTTTGGGACACCCCTGTGTTTCTCTACTTATCTCCCCTGGTCCCACAAACCAAGATAGGGGGCCTCCTTATCTTTTTTTACATCTTCACTCACGGCAACCATCACTCAGGTTATACCTGAGTGCTCGGGTCTCGGGGGGGGGGGGCAGGAGGAGGGGAACACAAAGAAGATCAGCATGTTTCAGGGACATCCTATGTTTCACAGTTATTCACCTATTTAGATACTTGTAACGAAGACTACGTCCAGATTCGCTTTAGAGAGGGGGGGAGAGGAGACTGGGGGGGAAATTGGAAAAGAAAGGAGGGAGGAGAACAATACAATTGCAGAGATTTTCCGACTCGCCATCTCTTTAAAACAAACCATTAATGGCTAGCAAAGGAATTCTTAGGTTTATTTCTGTTAACGTTTGTGGGTTGAATGATAACGGGAAAAGACAGAAAGTGGCGCAAGGATTAAGGTCTTTAGGAGGGGATGTTATATGTCTCCAAGAAACCCATCTGGAGGGGTCACAAAAACAGCTGTTGGACACGCTAGGCTATAAAATCATAGGAGCTACCACACAAGGAGCAAAAATTAAAGGGGTGGGAATATTGGCTGAAAGAAAACTATCTATTAAGAGCCCAAAGGTGAAATCCGACGCACTAGGTAGATGGGTGATAGCGGAATGTCATCTTCCTACAGGCACCCCCTTCACACTATGCTCAATCGACGGCAGCAATACTGACAACCCAAGCATTATTAATCAGATATCCGGGGAGCTAGCCCATTGGCCCACTCCAATAATTCTATGTGGCGATCTTAACATCAACTTGCAGCACGATCTAGAACTAGGGAGTGAAAGGAATTACAAAGGCAGGAAACCTCTAGTCTATAACGCATCAATGAACCTAGCGCAAACACACGGGCTTAAGGATGTTTGGTCTAAACTTAACCCTTCACAACCTGGATACACATATTTCTCCTTTCCACATCAAACATTCGCCAGGTTAGAATATTTCCTGATCTCGTCTTCTCTGCTAGACAAATGCACAATAGGCCTATCCCCACGTTTAAATCAGACCACAACCCACTCATTCTGACGGTTAGGGGGTTCGAGATTGGGAAGGACACCCCCAGGTGGAGCTTTGAGAAAGAACTTCTACAGGATACTAGCTATCGGACCCATATGCAAGCCTGGATTCAGGAGTTTCTTGAAATAAATGTGGGGTCAGCGTCCAACACAGTAGTTTGGGACACGGTAAAAGCTGGTATCCGGGGGAGACGCTAAGATTCTCAATTAGGAAAAATAAAACAGAAAAGCAGTTAATAACCGACCTACAAATAAAGCTAACTGCAGTAGAAACCGCATGAATCCAAAAAGTCCAGAACGGAGCTGAAACAGAGAATATACAAACTGAAGCAACACTGATTAAGGCTAAAATAGGAGCATTATTCTCGGAAAGAGCTGCATCTAAGTGGGCAGCCGCCGGTGAGACACTATATGAGTGTGGCAACAGTATTGGCCATCACCTCGCCGTCAAAACAAGACAAAAAACGGTAAACTGCGAAATATGTACGATCCGTCTACCTTTAGGGATAGAAACCAGTGATTTTAATAAGAAACAAGAGGGTTTTCAAGATTTATATGGAACTCTTTACTCAGAAGGAAACACCCAGCCTGACGACTTAGCAGAGCAAGAAATTACTAACTACTTGCAGGACATCGAACTAAGGCAACTTAATACAGGCGACTCTGCCCAGTTAGAGAATGTGCCAGAATGGGACGATATTACAGCTGCCCTATTCAGTGTGCCCGATGGTAAAGCGGCGGGTATAGATGGTATCCCAGTAGAATTTTATAAGGTCTTTGCGCCCCAAATAAAGCATTTTTCTTGACATAATCACCACTATTTTTAACGGAGGGCCACCCCCGCGTCCTGGTCTAATGCAAAAAATTCTATCTTCCCAAAAAAGGATAAATCACCTTTAGAAATTGGTTCTTATAGACCCATTACCTTGATAAACTGCGACTCTAAGATCTACTCCAAGTTGCTCGCAATCAGACTGTCCATGGTAATAGAATCTCTGGTCTCCAAGTGGCAACATGGATTAATTCCAAAAAAGGGTACCACGGAGCATACACGGAGAGCCATCACCCTGTTTGATGCCGCACAGGTGTCAGGAGAGCCGATGTCCCTGATTTTACTAGACGCCGAAAAGGCATTTCACCGGGTCTCCTGGCGGTTCCTGTGGGGCATCATGGAGAGGATGGGGTTTGGACAAAAGTTTAAGCAGGCAGTGCAAGCACTATACTACCATCCGACAGCCTGTCTAGTGTTAAACGGGAGGCTCTCCAAAAACTTTAGTATCTCACGAGGCACCAGGCAGGGCTGTCCCTGCTCCCCTCTGCTGTTCGCTCTTTATATAGATCCCCTAATAAAAAAAATAGAGAAAGATCCGGCCATTCAAGCCATGAGCACAGAGGGACTGCAAACAAAGATACTGGTTTACGCAGACGACTTGGCCATCACCACCCCTGATCCCGAAAATGCTATGATGGCACTAGAAGCAGAGGCCTATAGGTTTGGACAAATCTCAGGATACGCGCTAAACAGCTCCAAAACTCAGATAATAACTAATAGTGAAATTCACTGGAATAACAGCAGGGTAGTAACAAAAGCAAAGTACCTGGGAGTGACTATAACTGCAAATTTGGACAACCTGGTAGCAGAGAACTTAGTCCCTTTGGCCACTGATACGAAAAAGTCCCTTAAGGCAATTGACAATCTGCACCTTACAATAGTGAGAAGATGCAACATAATTAAGATGACTTATTTTCCAAAATTACTTTATTATTTTCGCTCTATTCGGCTAGAATTCACCAGGATACAGCTAGCAATGTTTCAGCAAATTTTTACACAATTTATTTGGGCGTACTCACAGCCTAGACGGGCCCTGAAACAACTGACACTTCCTAAAGAACTGGGGTGGGCATTGCCAAACATAGTACTCTATTATTGGCATCAGTCTTACAATATAGTACCGAATTAATCACAACACATCATTGCACCTCTTCTACTGAATTGCCATCTCCTTTCCGGATGTTAATAGGAGAGGAAGCACGCGGCTGCCTTTTCAGACAGCTATCCTACGGATATTACAAGCGAGTTTGGTTTAAGACACTGATGAACTCTTTTAAGGTATTTTCTAGTATACGCAGGATTTATGGTCTTGGAAGGTTTAATCACTACACCCCCCTTACTCAAAATCAAGATCTGCCTGGCATATTTTACCTAAGTTACCTAGCAGAATGGTACAAAGCTGGTATCTTAAAACTAGGGGACCTAATTTCAAACGAGAGAGTGAGCACATTTTTAGAACTTCAAAGCAAATTTGGGTTAAAACAGCAAGATGCCTTCAAGTACACAGCTATTTATAGCTTTCTCTCACGGAAGGTGGGGGGACTGGCTGGGTTCTCAGAGGTTAAAATTATTAATATGCTATCAACTTCGGTAGCCCCACGAATAGGGTCTATCTATGCCATTTTAACTCTGAACACACCGGATGATCTTCCTAGAATAGCTGACAAGTGGTCATCAAAATTGGAAGCACCACGTAGCCTGTTTTTTAAATCCTTGGAACTTTCACAGAGAGACTTACTGTCAGCTAAATTGCAAGTACAGCACTTCAAAACCATTTTCTTCTTATATTTAACTCCTAGCAGAATTGCAAAGTGGAGCACGGGGGAGGGAACAACATGCCCATGCTGCTCAGCGGTTGGAGCTGACTCCATCCATATGTTTGCTACCTGCCAAAAACTGTCCTCTGTCCTGTCTAGAATACAAGAATTCTTGGGAAAGGTTGTTTCACAAGACTACACACTAACCCCCACAACTATTATGCTAGGGACCTGTGAAACACTAAGGCGGACTAGAGGAGGCGCTTTGGTGTTTGTAGCTATGACATTTTGGAGGATCTGTGTAGCCTACGGGTGGAAAGACGCAGACCCGCCACCATTCTCTCAGTGGCTAGCCAGGCTAATGGCGACATGTCATCTTGAGAAAGCGATATACGCTAAAAAAGGTCTGAAAGGGAAAAGGAGAGGGATAGACATATGGGAACATATTACCACATGGCTTGAACGCTCAGACTAAATCTCTATATTTAACTCTTCAATTCCTTAGCACCTCCAACCTCCAGATCTCCCTTTTCTTTTTCTTTTTTTTGTCTCTTTTCATTTTTCTTTTTCTTTCTCTCTGTTCTGCAAGTCCCATTACACTTCTAGTTTTTGAAATTCTCTCATGATGCTTTATTCGTATGCACTTTGATGTTCCTGATTAATATTTTGAACTTTATCCTTCTATTGTGTAAAAACGGGGTGGGGGCAGGGGGGACACCACTATGTCAAACTCTGTATATTTTGCAAATCTTGAAAAAAAAATTTTTTTTTTAAATGGAGTAATTTATAAAAGAGATGTGTGGATCCACTGGTGAATAATTGCTGATATCCAACCTCCTTTCTCTGAGCTCATTCTCTTTTGGTCATCTCGGGTATGGCTTCTGGAGATCTGGAGTAGATTCCTCTGACAACCAGGTTTCAGTTAAGAACAGGATATCCAGCTTAGAAGATTCTAATAATTTGAGTATTTCCACCTTATCTTTGCCTAGGGAAGGTGGGTTTAGTAAAGCCGCTTTTAACGACTCCTCAATCTGAGGATGTAGAAGAGTATTATTGTTTGTTGGTCCGCAGTGAGGGCTGTTGAGTACCAGTATGTGTGGCTGGCATACACGCCATTTGCCTCTAAAAACAAGACAAACATGGGGGAGATACTAAAATCTGTGTACCTGAAAGACTTTAGATCTTATGCAGAATATGAGAAATATTGAGTATACTACCTGACTTCTGGTCCCAGCAGTGGCGGCCAGGTGTGCCTGGAAGCAGACAGGCTTGTCTTTGGCAAAATGTTTGCAACTCACATGCCAAATGTTTGCAACAAACACGCACACAAAATAAATTGCTCTTTAAAAAGTCCATTCAATTGTGTACTCACAGATGTGACACAAACTCCAACTCTCACTTGTACAGCCTCACACTTCACACCTCATTTATAAATGGATTAATGTAACAAATCAGATATCTCTTAACCACATGTTCAATGCTGCACAATTACACAGGCATTGTGCTCTGCTGTGCACAAACACATGAAACACATTCCATCCCCAGGCACAAAGACCTACACACTGGAAATAAGTAATCAGATGGATCAGTCGCTTACACTCTCATATATAATGTTCCACCCAAGACAACCAACCACAAACAAACACATACACACTGTCTCGCACACACAAATCACTTCCATACATTTTGTAGTGAAAGGTTAGGCTTCGACCAAGCCATTCACAGGCATCAACTACTCCGAGAGACCTACACACAGGGTGGGCACAGATCTGTACAATCACATGTAACACCCCAAATAATCACGGCTCACTCTTCTCACAAAGGTGTTGCAGTCTCTTCAACAGAGCTGTGTCATCCCAGAGTCTCTGAGGCAACACCCAATGAGGAATGCTGCTGAGGGAGTTGGAAGGTGTCAGTATCTGAGGAGGAAGCAGTTCTGTTGGTGGAGCATTCTGTAATATATAAATTCCTCCTTTCTATCAACACCATGGACTTGCAATACTTCATATATTAGCGACACGCGGAAATATGGAAAAATGCACAACGCTTCAATTCCAAATAGGGAGCCCTAAATATGTGTTGGCCGGGCCCCACAAATCATTAGTATATCAACAAACTAGAACTCAGCTTCATATGCTAGTTATGAATAAAACAACCACCTTACTATAGGGAACAACGTGCGGATATCAAAGGGTTCAATGTACAGTACTGTGGACAAAGGTACTTAATAAAGACATGTATTCTGAGAGAAGAAACTAATATTGTTCTGTAAAAATATGCTTTTGTTTCCTCCTAGCATACCTCTTAATCCATTGCAGAGACAACCTCCCACTGAATACAAACATCAAAGAACAAGTTCTGAGCAGGTATTGGTGAAAATCAGTAACAACTCCAAATGGACCCATTCTGGACAAATGTATGACGTTACAACGCATACATTTACAACGCATTCACTTACAACGCAGTTTTTATATTGCAACAACAACTACAACGCATTCCATTGGATCGCATGACACTACATCGGATTTTTTAAAACTACCTTTATAACGCATTTCATTACATTGCATACTACCTTTACAACGCAAACCATTACATTGCATTGCATTTAAGGTACGTATTGGATAGTATGGGGATACACATGACTATTCCAACTCCAGGGGGTGCAACAATAGGGTAAGTGTTGGATAGTGGAGGGGTAAAAATTACTATTCTAACTCCAATGGTATGCATTGTAATGGTATGCGTTGTAATGCCTCCGGATCCGGATCTACAACCGACCCCTGCCCCCACCACGTCTTCAACAAGGCCGACTCCATCATCACACCCCAACTCCGGGACGTCATCAACACCTCCTTCAACACCGCCACCTTCCTGGAGAGCTGGAAGCATGCCAAACTCAACGCCCTACTGAAGAAACCAACAGCTGACCCCACCGACCTCAAGAACTTCCGCCCCATCTCGCTCCTCCCATTTCCTGCCAAAGTCATTGAGAATACCGTCAACAGACAGCTTGCAGCCTTCCTCGAGACGAACGGATCCCTCGACCCCTCGCAGTCCGGTTTCCGAGCCAACCACAGCACCGAGACCGCCCTCATCGCAGCCACCGACAACATCAGAACCCTGCTCGACAACGGAGAAACAGCGGCCCTCATCCTCCCGGACCTCTCTGCAGCGTTCAACACTGTCTGCCACCGCACCCTAGTTCAACGCCTCAGCAACATCGGTATCCAAGAGAAGGCACTGGAGTGAATCATCTCGTTCCTCACCGGAAGAACACAGAGAGTCCGCCTCCCCCGTTTCGATCCGAGGCCACCGAAGTCATCTGCGGCGTACCGCAAGGATCATCACTCAGCCCCACCCTCTTCAACGTCTACATGAGACCTCTTGCAGCCATCGCACGCCAGCACAACCTCAACATCATCTCCTACGCCGACGACACCCAAATGATCCTCTCCTTCACCAGAGACCCCGCCACCGACAGAACGAGCCTACACGAAGGGATGAAAGACGTCGCCGAGTGGATGAAGAACAGCCGCCTGAAACTGAACTCAGACAAGACGGAAGTCCTCGTCCTGGGACCATCGCCCTCCGCCTGGGACGACTCCTGGTGGCCCCCCGCCCTGGGCGCCACCCCCAAGCCAACAGACCACGCACGCAACCTGGGCTTCATCCTGGACTCCTCCCTCTCGATGACCAGGCAAGTCAGAGCCGTCTCCTCATCATGCTTCAACACCCTACGCATGCTCCGCAAGATCTTCCGATGGATCCCGACCGAAACCAGGAAGACGGTCACCCAGGCACTCGTCACCAGCCGACTGGACTACGGAAACACCCTCTACGCCGGAACCACAGCCAAGCTACAGAAAAGACTCCAACGCATCCAGAACGCCTCCGCCCGACTCATCCTGGACATCCCCCGACGCAGCCACATCTCCGGCCACCTGAAGGACCTGCACTGGCTCCCCGTCAGCAAGAGGATCACGTTCAGGCTCCTCACCCACGCACACAAGTCTCTCCACGACCTGGGCCCCAAGTACCTCAACGACCGCTTGACCTTCTACACGCCCACCCGCCAGCTACGTTCTACAAGCCTCGCCCTCGCCGCCGTACCACGCATCCGAAGAGCCACCGCTGGAGGTAGATCCTTCTCCTACCTGGCGGCCAAGACATGGAACTCCCTCCCCATCCATCTCTGGCTGACCCAGGACCATCTCGCCTTCAGGAGACAACTCAAGACCTGGCCGTTCGAGCAATAGCGGTCCCCTTCCCCCAAGCGCCTTGAGACCCTGCCGGGTGAGTAGTGCGCTATACAAATGTTATGATTGATTGATTGATTGAATGCCTGCGTAGTAGTGAATTGCGATGTAGTATCATGCGTTGTAATGCCTGCGTTGTTGTGTCATGCCTTGTAAAGGATGTTGTGTTGTAATGCCTGTGTTGTAAGTGTAGTGCGATGCAATGGTTGCATTGTAAAGGTTGATTCCCATTTTCCAGATATAAAGGAGTTAAGACCACACACTGAGGCCACACTAAATCTTTGATGTATTATAACAAGGTCACAAAGTGACCCCCTTGCACAGTACACCTCAAGTCCTGAATTTCAGCAAGGATACATAGCTCGGATCTAAACACTGTTAATAGGGGTGTTTAAATATCATAATGCACTGTCCTTTAAAGAGCCATGCCTAAATGAAGGGATTCATATAGAACAGTGGGCCATGTAGTCTCACAATTATTAAACATCACACACACACACCTGCCTACTGCATTCACACTTGAGTGTGAGAGGCTCGGGGCACCCCCTCCATCTAACGCCTCACTGACCTGCTGAAAGTGAAGGGACCTGCAGACAGGCTCCTCCTTGCGCTGGACAGACGGACAGAGCACCAGGGCTTCTCCCTCCTCTGCTGCAGGTTGGGCTCCGCTGATGCTGCTGATTCTGCCACCGCAGACCCGGAAGCAGACACGTGTGAGAGGGCGGAGCTTCATTCCGCCTCCGCTGCTTCTGCTGACGCTGCCCCCGGTGACCCGGACACTGTTCGTCTCTCAGGCCTGAGGAGAGCTCCATCGGCTCCGTTAATTCTGCCGACTCTGCCCTGGGTGATCCGGAAGTGAAACTGTTCATGAGTTTCCAACAGTGAAGGAGAAGAAACCCAGGAGAGAGGGTGAGACTAAGGAGGGAGGGGAGGGGAGAGGAGGGAGCAGAGAGGGAGGGGGAGGAGGAAGGAGGGGGGCAGAGAAGGAGGAGGGGGAGGAGGCAGAAGGAGGGAGGAGGGGGCAGAAGGAGGGAGGAGGAGGAGGAAGGGAGGCAGGGAAGGGGGAGGAGGGGGCAGAGGAGGGAGGGGTGGAGGAGGGGGAGGGGGTGGAAGGGGGCAGAGGGCAGAGGAGGGAGGGGGCAGTGGAGGAAGAGTGGGCAGAGGAGGGGGTGAGGGGGGCAGAGGAGGAAGAGGGAAGGGGCCAGAGGAGGGAGAGGGGAGGGGAGGGGTAGAGGAGGGGGGCACAGAGGGGGGAAGGGAGGGGGAGAGGAGGGGGGCACAGAGGGGTAGAGGAGGAGAGGGGGGAGATGGGCAGAGGAATTGGGGGCGAGGGGCAGAGGAAGGGGGGAGGGGCAGAGGAAGGGGGGGCGAGTGGCAGAGGAAGGGGGGGCAAGGGGGGCAGAGGAGGGACGGGGAGGAGTGGGTGAGGGGGATCTTAGGAGCAGAGGAGGCAGAGGAGGTGGGCAGAGGGGGGGAGTCTTAGTGGACCCCAGACTTGGCCTTCTATAGATATTTTTAAATATCATATCCAAATATTCTTGTACCATATGTTAGAATGTTATTAGTGATGATTCGCTCAGCAAAAAATATCTGTTGTGGAAGATACCCTTCGAGGTGAACATACGCTATCCAAGAAACACGTTACGTCTCAGTGATGTGAGACCTTTTACTGCAACTCTTGTAACTCGGCCGTGCGTCGGTTTGACAGTAAAAGGCCTCTTTCCCTGTCTTACACCCTCTAGTGCAGGTTACAGTAAAAGGCCTCTTTTCCTGTCTTACACCCTCTAGTGCAGGTTACAGTAAAAGGCTTCTTTTCTGTTTTACACCCACTAGTGCAGGTTACGGTAAAAGCCTCTTTCCCCGTCTTACACCCACTAGTGCAGGTTACAGTGAAAGGCCTCTTTCCTCGTCTTACACCCACTAGTGCAGGTTACAGTGAAAGGCCTCTTTCCCTGTCTTACACCCGCTAGTGCAGGTTACAGTAAAAGGCCTCTTTCCCTGTCTTACACCCAGTAGTGCAGGTTACAGTAAACAGCCTCTTTCCCTGTCTTACACCCACTAGTGCAGGTTACAGTAAAGGGCATCTTTCCCTGTCTTATACGCACTAGTGCAGGTTACAGTAAAAGGTCTCTTACCCCGTCTTACACCCACTAGTGCAGGTTACAGTAAAAGGCCTCTTTCCCCGTCTTACACGCACTAGTGCAGGTTAAGGTAAAAGGTCTCTTTCCCCCGTCTTACACCCACTAGTGCAGGATACAGTAAAAGGCCTCTTTCTCTGTCTTGCACCCACTAGTGCAGCTTACAGTAAAATACCTCTTTCTCTGCCTTACACCCTCTAGTGCAGCTTACAGTAAAAGACCTCTTTTCCTGTCTTACACCCACTAGTGCAGGTTACAGTAAAAGGCATCTTTCCCTGTCTTACACCCTCTAGTGCAGGTTACAGTAAAAGGCCTCTTACCCCGTCTTACACCCACCAGTGCAGGTTACAGTAAAAGGCCTTTTTCCCCGTCTTACACGCACTAGTGCAGGTTAAGGTAAAAGGTCTCTTTCCCCCGTCTTACACCCACTAGTGCAGGATACAGTAAAAGGCCTCTTTCTCTGTCTTGCACCCACTAGTGCAGCTTACAGTAAAATACCTCTTTCTCTGCCTTACACCCTCTAGTGCAGCTTACAGTAAAAGACCTCTTTTCCTGTCTTACACCCACTAGTGCAGGTTACAGTAAAAGGCATCTTTCCCCGTCTTACACCCTCTAGTGCAGGTTACAGTAAAAGGCCTCTTACCCCGTCTTACACCCACCAGTGCAGGTTACAGTAAAAGTCCTCTTTCCCCGTCTTACACCCACTAGTGCAGGTTACAGTAAAAGGCCTCTTTCCCCGTCTTACACCCACTAGTGCAGGTTACAGAAAAAGGTCTCTTTCCCCCGTCTTACACCCACTAGTGCAGGATACAGTAAAAGGATTCTTTCCCCACTTACACCCTTTAGTGCAGGTTACAGTAAAAGGTCTCTTTCTCTCGTCTTACACCCACTAGTGCAGGTTACAGTAAAAGGTCTCTTTCCCCGTCTTACACCCACTAGTGCAGGTTACAGTAAAAGGCCTCTTTCTCTGTCTTACACGCACTAGTGCAGGTTACAGTAAAAGGTCTCTTTCCCCCGTCTTACACCCACTAGTGCAGGATACAGTGAAAGGTCTCTTTCCCCCGTCTTACACCCACTAGTGCACGTTACAGTAAAAGGCCTCTTTCCCCGTCTTACATCCACTAGTGCAGGTTACAGTAAAAGGCCTCTTTCCCCCGTCTTACATCCACTAGTGCAGGTTACAGTAAAAGGCCTCTTTCCCCGTCTTACACCCTCTAGTGCAGGTTACAGTAAAAGGTATCTTTCCCCGTCTTACACCCAATAGTGCATGTTACAGTAAAAGGCCTCTTTCTCTGTCTTACACCCAATAGTGCAGGTTACAGTAAAAGGCCTCTTTCTCTGTCTTACACCCAATAGTGCAGGTTACAGTAAAAGGCCTCTTTCTCTGTCTTACACCCACCAGTGCAGGTTACAGTAAAAGGCCTCTTTCCCCGTCTTACACCCACTAGTGCAGGTTACAGTAAAAGGCCTCTTTCTCTGTCTTACACCCACCAGTGCAGGTTACAGTAAAAGGTCTCTTTCCCCGTCTTACACCCACCAGTGCAGGTTACAGTTAAAGGCCTCTTTCCCCGTCTTACACCCACTAGTGCAGTTTACAGTAAAAGGCCTCTTTCCCCCGTCGTACACCCACCAGTGCAGGTTACAGTAAAAGGCCTCTTTCCCCGTCTTACACCCACTAGTGCAGGTTACAGTAAAAGGCCTCTTTCCCTGTCTTACACCCACTAGTGCAGGTTACAGTAATAGTCTCTTTCCCCCTTCTTACACCCACCAGTGCAGGATACAGTAAAAGGCCTCTTTCTCTGTCTTACACCCACTAGTGCAGGTCACAGTTAAATACCTCTTTCCCCTGTCTTACACCCACTAGTGCAGGTTACAGTAAAATACCTCTTTCCCCGTGCTGTCAGTGTTGGGCGCAGTGCTGGGGGCTCCCACTCCTGATGGGCTATTTCACAAAGCCGCTTTAAGAGATGCGTGGAATTGCGTCAGTATGTGGGCGACGAGAGGGGCGTTCTCATAATGCTTTGTTCCGTTTACCACAGAAAAAAACACAAACTTGTAATAACAAGCATTGGCATAGCCAATAGGTCTCGCCTTTGCTACCTTATAAGTATTTAGCTATGCAGCACAATATCCTTGGTGCAACAACATCAACTGTTCCATGGCTAAACACTTATACGGTCCCAAAGGCGAGACCTATTGGCTATGCCAATGCTTGTCTTATTTGCAAGGGGATGGTGTTTGGGGGGGGGGATCTTTGTATGCGGGAGCTTGTTGTGGGGAGCTTAGTTTTTCGAGGGGCTGTTTGGAGGGGCCTTGTTGCATGGGTTGGCTTGTGGATGGGAGTACGTGAAGCTACTTGGGGCCGTCTTGTTTGAATGTGGGAGCAGGTGGGGAAATCTTGTTTTGGTGTGGCGATGGTTGGTGAAGAACCTTCTAGTATGGTGTGACTTGTTGAAAGTGATTGACTAGACATGTGTGTGTGTATGGGGGGTCCCTGCTTGGAAGTTGTGGCTCAATAGAGTATTGCTTGGACACAAACCTATTGGGTGTCTTCATCGAATGGCTGTTGAGGGTTGTTATTTTCATTGCATGTGTGTGGGGGGGGCTCGTTGGTAAATAGTTTGCTTGGAAGTGGAGACTGGTTGTGAAGAGCTTGATGGGCTGTTGGGGCTGGCTTTCTTTGGGCGTGGGGCTCTCTGGGGTATTGTGTAGGCATGTGGGTTGCTGGGGGCAGTCTCCAATGGATGTGGGTCGGGCAGGTGGCTATATGGTTGAATATGGGGAATGGATGGGGTATTCTCCTTAAGATATGGGTGTTCACAGGGCTAATTTTGCTTGGCTTTTGGGACTGCTTGGGGAAGTGTTATTTTGGTTTTATGCAATGTAGAGCTTGGTAAGAGCTTGCCACGGTGTCAGTCCATTTGGTGGTTTGCTCTTGATTGAACGTGGAATCACTATGGGATATTGCATGGGTGCTGTTGCGGAGGGTTGTTCAGGACGTTGGGCTTGGTGTACCTTGAAATTGAGTTTTGATTGGTATTGTTTTGGTTGCATGTGGTGCATGGCTGTGCTGATAGTAAGGTTTGTTTGGAAGAGGGTGGGTGGATATGAGGGTTGGACTTACTCAGACACACGGGATGTTGGAAAGTAGCTGTTAATTGGTCTTATTTTGGCTGGGTGTGGGGACTGCTTAAATCGAATTTGTTGGAAAGTGGGGCTGTTTCGAGGGAACATGCATGGACGAGGGGGCTGGTTGGGAGTTGACCTTACTGGCGTCTACATCGTCCTTCATCTGATGGTGATGTTGATGGCGCTTACTTTGTTTATCTGCTGCCAGCACATGTTGGTGGTCATGCTCAAAGGAGGGGTGCACTGAAGTCGTTTACCAGGGGTTGCGTTTTACGCACATGTGGATGATAGTTTGGGTGCTTTACCTTTTGGTGGGATGTGAGGGCTCGTTTGATGTCGTTCCCTTGGGTTTATTGGTAGGGAGTCTCGCGGGAGTCTTTTCACAGCGGCTAGAGCAGTTTGATCAAGAGGTCGGAGTGCTGAAATCATGGAGCACTGAAATCCTGAAACTAAGCACCAGCATGAACTACTCCGCTCAGTATCATCTGTGTAGGTGGAGGGGGCATCGGTAGGTGTGGGGAGAGGCGGCGCCAGTCTGACCCCCCATCCACAGATTCTGGCGAGGAGGGGCTGCGCTTCGTGCGCACTCACCCCTCCAGCCCCGGCCATGCCAGGGCTCCCCTGGCTCTCAGCCTAATTACTAGCAGCCGGGATGTGTCCTGAGGTGCCCTTGGCAGACACTGCCAGGGAGTGACGAGCAGACCAGAGGGAGGCGGGGACCGGCGCACCGGGGCAGGGGGTAGGGATAGGGATAGGGAGCAGTGAGGAGACTGGGGAGCACCAGGGAGGGGGCAGAGACCGGAACCGAGCTTGTGTGGGGGCCGAGGGGGCTCCTCTCCAAGTCCCCGTACACCCTCGTCCCTCCGCCGCCGCGTCGCACCGCTGGAAGAAGGGAATGAAGACAGGTGCACAATAAAGAGACGATAAAAATAGAGAATGGGAGCGACGCCACACCCAAGAGAAGGGGTACCACAGGTAATTAAAGAGCAAATCTCTCCTGGGAAATTGATTTCGTTGTACTAATTGATCCTAACCATCCATACTCATGTACTCAAAACCATTTATCCCCAAGATTATAACGTCCCCGATCACAACCACAAATAGAGACAACCAGGGCCCCAATAGTCAGCTAGGCAGAACAATACTCATAAACACATGATATGCAAAAGTAAATGAATTTAATATAATGTATAGAACTTACACAATGATTAAAAGTACTTACACAAAAAGGTATTTCATCTTATACATACGTAATAAAAAACACCAGTGTGCTAGAAAGATAAACAATAAAACAAAAAATGAGAGAACAACAAACAACAATGTATAATCAAAAAAACATCAAGAATTTGTTACTCCATGTAGGTTTCATTGTTGTATTATCTCTTGGGTGTCCATGAATCATTTCATTTAGTCAATACCCAATCAAATCCTTGGATGTAACACCCAAAAGTACGTTGACGCGTTTCGATGGCCTTTATATTATTATGCGCCACCTTCCTCAGGACAATGTATATAGAATGTTCTCTTTCAATTTAAAAACACCAGTATATCCTCACAATCTCACTGGGGTGGTTCAGGAACTGTTTCCACAATGTAGATGTATTCGCCGGGCACCTTGGGGCTCCAATTATATCTTGGTGCTGGCACGCTCCCTGCAGGGTGGTGTGTCCTCTGCTGGGAAATTGTTAAAAATGAAGCGGGCTCCTTGGGGCTCCAAACGCTTCTACAGTCGATACGGTAACTCAGGGGTTATCTATCCTCCGATGCCGATCCTTTTAAGCGTCAATGAAATGTCTTTTAACGATGAAAAGGATTTAAGTGTCTTTCTTTAAAAAGTATCGGGGTGCAGTGACTCTAAGCGCATTTGCAAAGTAGTTCCCCTGTATCCATCCCCAGTCTTCTTCCACTCCTTCTATGTATGCTTGATTAGAGCGGTGAATCTGTCAGCGGTGCAACGGCGCCCTCCCGACCGTCTTCCGAAAAGCACACTAAAGATAGGCAAAGTGGGACAGGAAAAGAAGAGAGAACGTGAGAAGTAGAAGCAGAGAGGGGAATGAGGTGGGAAAAGAGACGGAATGAAGGATAGGAAGGCAACCAAAAGAGAGAAGAGGAGAAAACAGAGTCACAGTGAGTCAGGTGAAAACAACACAAGCAGGAGTGAGGAAACACGCTCGCCATGACGCCGATTTTTCTCAATTTCTGCCCTCCCACTTGGACGGACTTGGCCTGACTTCCTGCTGGCGTAAAAAATGCATTATCTTCTTTATGGGGCCATCTTTTTGGCCCCATAAAGATAACAAACCTTTTACACCAGCAGGAAATCAGGGCAGTCCGTCCAAGTGGGACGGCAGAAATAGAGAAAAGAATACGTCACCAGGACCTATTTCCCAAAGGCTGGCCACCGTTTAGCATAAACGGTGACGCCGGCCAATTGGAAAGAGGGGCGGGGCTTAAAGTCCGCTAGTGACACTGACTAAAAAACATGCACAGCCATTGCAGGCTCGACCTAAAAACAAGTCTACCCCCCCCCCCCCGTCATAAACACACATGACACCTTCAGGAACAGTTCGGGTACAGAAGTAAATCATACTTGGTAAAGAAAGGGTGCTCCACCCCTCGCAAGAATGGGCTTGTGTCAGAATCATAATTCAGGTCCCTCTACCCGCTTTGGGTCCCGGTGGCACTGTACCTGCTGTCCCACTGATAACTATGCCTCTGCAAGGCGCATGAGACGAGGAATATGACACAGCAATTTAATTCCCGTGGGACTCAGAACGAGCGACTCAGGGTTTTGAAACAAGACGGGAGATCATTACTCAACTCAATGGCAGCCCTCTTATCGGCAGCAATACAATGAAAGGTTGGGATGTCCGACGGCAAATACATATTTCTACAGACAGCACGCAACCCACTATAGCAATGGCAGAAATCCTGCAGTGTATCATCGCAAGGGGAGGTACTAGAGCTACCAAGGGCCAAAACAGTAGCTTATGTTCGAAATGAGTGACTTCAATCAACAACATGCTCTTCACCTGGGATTCCAAGGTCCCATTGCTGCCACTTATTTGTCCTTTCAGAAAACTCTGGCCATGTTAGATGGGTTTTCCTCGCTGTCACTCTGCTGTCCTTTTAGTAACTTCTGGTCATGTCAGATGGGTTTATCCTTGCTGTCATTCAGCCATCCTTTTAAGTTACCTTGGGTCATGCTTGATAGGTTTGTTCTTGCTTTCACTCAGCCATTCTGTCCGTAACCTCTGGTAATGTTAGATTGGTTTATCCTCGCTGTCACTCAGCCGTATTAAGTAACCTCTGGTCATAATAGATGGATTTCTCCTTGCTGTCACTCAGTCGTCCTTTCAATAAACTCTGGAAATGTTAGATGAGTTACTTTGCTGTCACATCCACGGTGAATACGTTTCTGTCTTTCGGAGGATCTTCACTAACTCACGCCTATTTTATGAAGTTTCTGAAAATCTTCGTTAATATTTTCAATTATTTAAACTTATAAAAGTGATCATAATTTCCCAAAAATCTCTTAGGCTTAGTCTTTATGCTCTAGTACTATGCCATAGGTAGCTTCCTTTAACTTTATGTGATTGGGTGGACAAGGCTATTAGGGGTTTCAGAGACCTTGTCCGGGTAAGATCTCCAAGTTTATTCCAAGGGCAAATATGTACGCTGGAGAATCCACTCCTGGACGGAGCACTGGTTATAGTGGGGAAAGTGGTTGTCAGACCTCGAGATCTCTGCCCTTGAGTACAAGGTCTCCGTTCAGCAACAGCCTAGCTCTTTGATCTGGATGTGCCCTTAAGGGAACTGAGGAAGGTGAGAAATCACTAGAGATATCTTCTTTAAAAAAAATGAAAAATAGTTTCACTTACTGTAGTCTTGTAGAAGGTCATTGATAGTGGGATGCAAGAGTGCTTTGGTGCCTGGTGTAAGGTCATTGATAGTGGGATGCACAAGCACTTTGGTGTCTTGTATAAAGGCATTGATAGTGGGATGCACAAGCACTTTGGTGTCTTGTATAAAGGCATTGATAGTGGATGCAAGAGTGCTTTGGTGCCTTGTGTAAGGTCATTGATTGCGGGATGCAAGAGCGATTATGTGTCTTGTAACAAAGGGTCAGTGTTGGGAAGTAAATGGACCCTGCCCAAGCATTTCTCCAAAGTTCTTAGGCTCACATAGAAACAATGCTGTCTTTCATCTGAACATATTTCTTAAGTTGCCTTCCCTTTCACACAATAACCTTTTACACACATTTGCATGTGTGACAATGTTCGATTTGTTTCTTTGAAACCTCTTCGCTTACAGCGTCCACTTTGCTTAAGATTATCACGACTCCTTGAACACCAAGGCCCGACATACATTGTGCAAATGTTCTATTTTTCATTCATGGTCGACATAGCTATCTGTAGACCATAACAACGCTGTCTTGCACAGGACTCGCAAGGATGCTTTACATTATGAATAAACATCCGTTTCCTAGTGTTGTAAGAAGAGCGATTTGCCGTCATTGGCGAGGTCTCTACATGCTGATGCTTCGGCCCAGCAGCCTGCTGATATCTCTGTAAGGCGTGTCCTGCTCGTGACCCCGATGGAGACCTCCATTCTTTCCCTTCAGGCAACAAGGGTTGGATCATCCAGTACGTGGACTCTTGGCAGAACACACACATGCCCTTGACACTTAGGTTAGGGAGGCATAGTCGGAGTACGCCAGATTTCTATATTGCTTTATATGCTTGCATGTATAAATTGTTTTAGCACGATGGTGGAACTTTTCATTCTGTTCACTGTCCTAATACTTCTAATAACTTTCATTTGCTTCTGTCTATTGATCATTGCAGCACATATACTCTACACAAGAATCACGTTGGTTCAATAAACATTGAAAACATCCCACTGTGCACGAGTGACTGGGCAAAAGGATTCTTAATCTGTGCTTGGTCATGGTAGAGCCTCATTGCCACCCATGTGTTATGCAGCATCTGAAGAGCTTTTAAGAGCTGACCAAACCAGATCATAGAGGGAATGTTATTTTCCAAAATCAGTTTCCAACGCCACACGATGTCACTCAATACCAATTTAAGTATCTAGGTGACACAAGATTATCCCAGCAAGGACCTTCTCAATAGTGCTTAGTGCACGGTTTGCCTGTCTGGAGCATGGAGCTGACCACTGTATGAATACGGAAAGTGATCAGTCTTTATTTTTATAACTTAAGTGTAGAACTTCGGGAGCTGCATTAGACTGGATGAAACATTTTGCCTTGACTTTACCAACTGTAGGTTGCACCAGCTAACATAAGAAGTCCATAAAGAAGTAAATATACAAATGTCCGTCCAATGTTGAGAAAAATCAGAGTTCTTTATTCTTCTTTACAATATTGACAATTGTACACCAAACAGCCAACACGTTTCGTTCTATACGAAGAACTTCATCAGGGCTGTAAAACAATATTTAAAACACATATGTAATACAATATCATGAAATGCATATTTTTATACATATAATTCATTGTATACAAACAATTAATAGCATAGCCTCCTGTTTTTTAGGCTATGCTATTAATTGTTTGTATACAATGAATTATTTGTATAAAAATATGCATTTCATTATATTGTATTACATATGTGTTTTTAATTTTAAATTTGTTTTATAGGTTTCAAAAACAATGACAGACAATGCATCGCAGTAGAAAGGCATCATGTAAAGGAAGCATCGGGTACAGACATATAAGGCTTCTCCACAAATCGAGTTGCAAGCAAGGTACATGAGCCAGGTTATGGATGAGCTGCACAACTCATATATGCCAAGTATAGCAGAGACGCACAACTTTGAAAACAAAACCCTCCAACTCCCCCCTATCCAACCCCAAACTCCCCCCCCACCACAGCCGGTGTGCCAAAATTGAGAAACAAACGTTAAGCCACCCGTAAGGGGTATAGTTTGTCCCATCAGGAGGTCATGGAGGATCTTCAGGGATTTCTGTGAGGCGCAGTAAGCGGAGATACCTGGGACACGTGATCTCGTTGAATTCGCTGGAGAGGAGGGACAGCAATGGCAGCCACACTTTCCGAAACGTGTCTGCGGACTGTGTGAGTATAGCTTGAATGCGCTCCATGCCTAGCGTAAACCAGAGTTTATGCAGCCATCCCGTGTGGGTGGGCTTGGTGGAGGATCCCCAGAGTGACAGAATGTGTTGTGTTGCTGCCTGCATCGCAATTCCCATCTGGCGCCCTCGGATTGATTTCAAGGGGAAGGCGAGCGCGTTGGGAAAGGCGTAAGATAGCATAGGCAGGGAAGCGTGGGATCTCGGTATCGAATGTCTTATCTATATCATTTAAGACTGCAGTCCAGTTTTTTTGACCTCCCGACAGTCCCAGAGGAGATGAGTCATGGTGCCCTGTTCCCCGCAGCCTCTCCAGCAGAGCGCACTACGAGCCGGGTTCCCCTTGTTGAGCCTAACAGGAGTAAGGTGCCAGTAAAGGGCTAGCTTCACCGCCGCCTCTCTGCCCGCTGTGTGACGTGTAGTGTGAGAGGCCCTAAAGTATATGGAGCTCCATTCCTGGGCCGACAATGTTCTCACCAATTCCGTCTCCCAGCGTCGCTGTCCGCCACTCGACCCAAGGCGATTGGGGGTGTGAGCATCTCGTAGAGGTCCTATATAAGATGTTTGTCGGTTTCTCTCGTCACCAGCCACCGCTCAAAATTTGTCATATGCCTGCTCACCAGGGGAGCATAATCCGGGTGCGTGAGCCAGTGCCTGAGTTGAAAGTACTGAAACAAGTGGGGAGAGACAACATCATAACCCTGCGGGTCGAAGAGATGGCCCGCCGACCTGCAGCTCGTGCCTCGCCATTGCAAAAAGGCGCGGGGGTCAGTGCCCGGTGGGAATTCGGGGTTGTCCAGAAGGGGGGTGAGCGGGGAAGGAAAAGTTGTCAATTTTTTCTTAATTGCAACCACGTCCCAAACGCGTAAGATGGTGCAAGTGATAGGAGATTTCTGGAGGTATTTCGGTCGGTCTTGGCGGCGGATGTACAGGACTTTCCAAAGGGACGTCTGGGCCATCGCCCTGTCTTGAAATAGCCATCTCTTTTCAGATTCCGGCCTATACCACTCCACCAGATAACGGAGTTGGGAGGCTTAGAAGTACTGGTGGAGATTGGGGATCCCGAGGCCGCCCTCATCGACACCGCGATATGCCAGTTGTTTGTGTAGGCGCGGGCGCTTTCCCCGCCAGATAAAATGGTGAAAGGCAGTCTGGAGATGTGCGATAGCCCCAGCTGGAGGAGTTACCGGAATGGTCTGGAAGATATACAAAATCCAGGGCAGTGCCGACATTTTCACTGCCGCGACACGGCCCAGCAAAGAGAGCGGTTGTTTAGACCACTGCACAAGGTCAGCTCGAATTCGGGAGGAGAGGGTGTCGTAATTGAGGGAAACCGTTGATTCCGTGGAGGAGGTGAGCATGATGCCCAAATAAGGGAGTTGTGTTGTCGTCTGCAGACCTCCGCTATATGATGGCGCATCGCCTAGAGCTCAGGCGTTCCTGCCCAGGGGCAAGATCAGCGACTTCTCCCTGTTAATTTTAAAGCTAGATATGGCGCCAAAGGTGTCAATCTCCTCCAAATAAGCAGGGATAGAGTGTTCCGGGTTATCGAGGGCGGCAATAATATCGTCGGCGTATAGGCCAATCGTGTGTGGCTCCCCGCCAAAAGTGATGCTGTGAATATTGGGGTTATCACGAATTTTTTGCGCCAGCGGCTCGACGTAAAGGGCAAATAAAAGGGGTGAGAGTGGGCACCCTTGCCTTGTGCCTCTTTGTATTTCGAAGGGGCTAGAACGGTAGCCGCCCAAGCGGACCCGTGCGGAGGGGTGATGGTAACAACTCGCAATCCAGGATTGGAAGCGATCCCCGAGCCGAAAGCGGGCTAGTACCCGCTGTAAAAAGTTCTAATTGACGCGGTCAAACGCTTTTTCTGTGTCGCTTGCGACAAGAGCCGAGTCCGATTACTGGGCCTTGTCGACCAAATGTAGGATCCGTTTGGTGTTATCGCTACATTGGCGGCTCGGGACAAAGCCTGATTGGTCGGGTTCCAGAATCCCGGGCAGACACGGCCCGAGACGCGTGGCCAATATTCCAGTGAAAAGCTTCAGGTCTAAATTGAGAAGAGAAATGGGGCGAAATGCCGAGCAGTGTGTGGGATCTTTGCCGGGATCAGGCAACACCACAATTTCGGCCGTCAGCATACCGGGGGGGATGGAACCCGGGCCGGTGAAGGAATTGAAGAGCTGGTCAGGATAGGAGCAAGTAGTGAGCTGAAGATCTTATACAAACCGGCCGAAAAGCCGTCAGGCCCCGGAGATTTAAGAGGGCGGAGGCGAGAGATAGCTACCAGCACCTCCTCCAGGCAGATGGAGGCCTCCAGGGTATCCACCGTTCCCGGGGAGAGTGCGGTAATCTCCGCTGTCTCCAAATAGCTGTCAATATCCCCGCTCGGGGCGTTATCAGCATAGTATAGTGAGGCATAAAAGTCTCTGAATGTTTCCGCGATCTTTGTCTCCCCCCTCAACCGCCACACCATTGTCGTCTCGAAGGCCGGAAATCTTCAAGTGTTGTGACTTGGCTTTCAGCGCGCTGGCCAGAAGTCGGCCTGTTTTATTCCCCCTGATGTAGTACGAGTGGCGCAGTCGGAGAGCCACGAATTCAGCCCTATCGGTATCTAGGCTGGCTAATTGGGCACTGGCGGCCTTCAATTGTTTCCACACCCGTGGAGCCCCGGTCCGACTGTGAACTCTCTCGAGTTCAGAGACCTGGAGAGAGAGGTCCTCTTGCTTCGCTCTACGAGCCTTAGCCTCTGCTGCCGCTATGGCAATGAGGTCGCCACGGACCACCGATTTCAGCGCTCCCCACAGAGCCGTGATTGGCGTCTCCGGTGTGTCGTTAATGGTTAAGTAATCTGTGATACATGAATGGATTTGTTTAGTTACCTCTGGGCGTTGTAACAGAGTCTTGCGTAGTCTCCACGCCCCTGGGGGGGCGACTAAAGCTAGGAAGCTCGAGCAATATCTCCACGGCATCATGATCGGAGAGGGCGGCAGGGACAATGCTGACGTCAGCGGGGGAAGTGGCCAGGTCGGAGGATCCTAGGAAGTAGTCGAGCCTGGTGTAAGTGCGGTGCACATGGGAGTTGAAAGTGAATTGGGACGCAGTAGGGTGCTTAGCCCTCCACAAATCCACCCAGCCCCGCTCCTGTAACCAAGCCTTACCTGCACTGGAAAGGGCGCCCGTGTCCCCATATCTGTGGCCGGACCTATCCATATGAGTGTCCAACACTAGGTTGAGATCCCCCCCCAAGGAGCAAGAGGGGGTCGGGTGACTGAAGCGCCTCTGAAATGGCACCCTTCATAAAGGGCTCTTGACCTGTGTTAGGAGCGTAAAAGGAACCAATGGTGAGGTGTTGATCGCCAATGTGAAAGGTGTAGACCAGGAGTCTGCCCTTAATTTCCCCCACTTTATCCCCTATCCGCCCTCTGAAGTGCCTAGAAATCAGAATGGCCGCCCCCGCCTTCTTCGATGGGAGTGAGGAGAAAAACTGCTGTGGAAAAGCGCGGGAGCGCATCCTATGCCAATCTTTCGTAAGCAAATGGGTCTCCTGAAGTAGACAAATCCCCGCCCCTGAGTTTTTTAGATATGAGATCACTGCCCTTCGCTTGATGTGATTGTTCAAGCCCTTCACGTTTAGGGTCAACACTTTCAAGGCAGAATTAGCCATTACAAATCAGGTAAAGGAGAGGTGTTGTATGAGGATGACAGCGCTGTGCTCTGAAACGAGGGTAAAGGGCGACAAGCCCAGAATGTGGAATTCCCTGTGACACACCGGCTTCCCTCCCTCCCCTTCCACCCCTCCCCGCCCACCGCCCCAAAAACTCCTGTTCCTCCCTCCATCCCTAACCCCAACAAACCCCCAGTCCCAATGACCAGTCCCCCGCTTCCCTCCACCCGGATCCAACTTCCCAACTTTGTGGATACAATGTCCCAGTCCTTTCAGTCCAACACAGGTCTGTGGTAACAATACCTATTGGGGTGATGTCCAATGCCGGCCTTCGTGGCCCCCCGCCCGTCCCCTCCGCTTAGTATGCAACAATGCGGTGATACTCCCCCCTCCCCCGTCAGAGAAGTCAATCAGCGGATGATGTCTCTTTGGCCACTTCTAGATTGGCCGTAGCTCTCTCCTGTGAGATGAGCTTCAGGCTTGGAGCGTAGATCCGAGGATCGTCTTCGGCCCACTGTTTACCAGCCTCCAAGGGAGGACCCCTGGGAGGGCCCCACTGGCGATGCGTCGTCTACCATTTCAATGCCCAGTAGTGTGCAGGTGTCCTTGAGGGAACGCAGCTGTTGTAGGGCCCCATTCCATTTGAAGATCAGACGTAACGGGTGTCCCCAGGAGTAGGGGACCTCTTGTTGATGCAGAAAGTCCGTAGCCACCCTGAATGTCTTCCTCTTCTGGAGAGTGATAGCAGAAAGGTCCTGATACAGGGCGATGGGGTGGCCGCGGTACTGAAGGGGTTGGTTCCGTCGAGCTTCTCGGAGAATCCTTTCTTTGAGCGGGAAATCAGGGAGGAACGCTAAAATATCCGGGGGCAGGGCAGATGAGCGCCTGGGGAGCCCCACTCTGTGTGCCCTGTCTATCTGAGGGTTCTCCCAGTATCTCACGGAAAAGATCTTGTAAATAGCCAGTGACGTCCGTCCCTTCTGCTTTTTATGGGCCCCCCCGGACATTTATGTTATTACGGCGGGACCAATTTTCTAAGTCCTCCGCGTGGGCCTGGAGGTCCACCTGTTGATCTTTGAGCCGTAGGACCTCCTGCTGGAGTTGCTCGACCGCTTCGCTTCTCGTTTGATCGGCTTCCTCAATGGCCGCCACGCGCTCTCCCAGGCCCTCCACATCTCTCCTAAGGTCCCTAACCTCTCCGGCCACCTCTTGCTTCAGGGCTTTGAAGTCGTCTCTAAGGGAGTTAAACAAGGACTCCAGGAAAGATTTAGTGATTGTCACATTATTTTCAGCGGGCGTCGGTCGTGACTTGGGGACCTCGGGGGAGGGTGGCCCTTTGTCGTGTTTGGCGTTGCCTTTCGCAAGCATCTCTGGAAGCGTGCGTTCCCCGTTCTTCCTGAGACCCGCCAAACTGTCCGCTGCGCTTCCGTCAGACCGGTGGCCCTGCCCGTCGGGGCCCCTAGGGCAGAATTTTGGGTGTGTGTGTGTCCCAACGCAGTTGTCCCCGATATCGTGGTAGGTGGCAGCGCCGACCAAGGGCAAGGTCTCCGTCCTCCTGATCTCAGTGGCCGGTGATGGGTGGTCCCGGCGTGAAGCGGCCGGTACGGAGATCTGGCTTCCCAGGCAAGAGGGTGTTGGTAGTCAGGCAAGGTTCTATTGTGGTTATAGCCCCAGGGCCCTACCACGAGGAGTCTGTGAGGGGCTGTTTGTCCCCGAGGCAAACGGTCACTGCGTCATGGGCAGGTCCCTCGCTATGGTGTGCAGGGCCCCCTAGTTCCACCTTTTTGGTCGCCTGGCGGAGGTTTGTGAGGACCCCTCCACTCTCAGCTCCCTGCCTCGCCTCTCAGTGGCCCTGTCTTCAGGCGCGCGTTCCTCGCCGCCTTCGCTTTGCGGTCTGTGGGCCTAGCTGGGCCCTTCGCCGGTGGCTTGATTGCACCCCCCGAGCTCTCCGCTCCCACCAGCCCCGAGCTGTCCTCCTCACCTTCGTGTGGGCCTGAGCCCGTTGCCTCCTCGGGTCTCCCAGGAGCCGCCAGGGGTCCCGCGTAGTGCCGGCTCCGTGAAGGTCTTCGCCGCGGGTCCCGCAGAGGCCCGGAGCCGGGGCCTCGAGTGCTGCTACTCCCGGCGGGCTCTGCCTCCCACCGTCAGGGGTGACGCGTCAGCGGGTGCTCTCTCTTTCGCCGCTGTCGCGGGTCCCCAGCCTCAAGCAGGTGGGCCGGGAGCACGGCTGGCGATGTGCCGTGGGTGGGCTCGGTCGGCAGCAGGGAACCCGGCCGGCCGCTGTTACTCGGCAGAGTCAGCGGCCATTACGATTGCCCTCATCAGCGAGTGTCCCACCGCTTGGAGGAAGCCCGGAGATCGCGCTGGTCAGGACCTGGGCTCAGGAGAGCAGTTGTAGGGTGTCCCCGCAAGGCTGACAGATTGTGTGGTGCTGGGGGGGGGATTAAACCGCAATATAAAGGGCAGCAATGGGGATCGGGACGGGGAACCACAGAAATCGCCGTCCGTTCAAGCCGCCATCTTGGCCACGCCCTACATATGTGTTTTTAAATATTGTTTTACAGCCCTGATGAAGTTCTTCGTATAGAATGAAACGTGTTGGCTGTTTGGTGTACAATTGTCAATATTGTAAAGAAGAATAAAGAACTCTGATTTTTCTCAACATTGGGCGGACATTCGTATATTTACTTCTTTATGGACTTCTTATGTTAGGTGGTGCAACCTACAGTTGGTAAAGTGTATTTGGGTTGTTCTAACCGCCCCAGAGCAACGGCAGGGGCAGGGGAGTTGCACACATTGTGAGCATAAGGCTCAGTTTTCAGTTTAAACTATTGAGGAGATTGTATAAGGAGTGAGGTGCATCACAAAACCAAGGGAGTTTTTATATAGGTTGGCCGTTCTCTTGTTACTTTGAACATTTTGCCTTGATTTTCTCATTTTAAAATGTTTCTGTTCTTTTTTTCATCCCCTTTGCAGACACTGGATCGCAGAACATCAACATTTAGAATGTGGAGAGCGCAGGCTTCAGAAAGTGATGGAAAAGTCCCAAATTCACCTGAAGGTCTAAGAGCAACACTTGCAGCCTTTCCAAGTCATAACTTCTCTGCTGCAAGACCACGACCTGAAGATCTCCACAGGCCTGGAGGCGACAACAACCTGGGTTCCCAGATCTGTGGATGGACCGCCCAGGAAGAGTTTGGAAAGCTACCAATGCCAGACACTCTGCTTTTTGGGTCCTGCCAAGAAAGCATCCTCATAAATGCTTTGGAGAAGGATGTAAACAACTACAGCACAACTGTAAGCAGGACTCGCACCCCCCCTAACATGACCTCCGATGCGCACAGTGGTCCTAATCCAGAGTCTCATGTGGGGCACCCTCCCACTCTGGTAATGTTGGCCATGCTAGAGCGGCTGGAAGCCAAACTCGATAACTTGCACAATTCAGTGGGAGAGGTCACTTTTCGAGTTGCACATCTTATGGAAAAAATCTGGGTAGAAAAGGGTCGAGATTTCCTAGAAGGCGGTGCAGTGTCTTTGGAGGCAGTGAGTCCAGCAGGGGTCAGAGATTGTAGCTTCCCCAGGTCCCTTCCAACTGCTCGTCCAGCGAGCCCAGGGGTGCCTAGCCCAAGTCTACAAGTCTTTCCTGATAGTCATGACCCAATGCGGGCCCCCGGCTTACCACCAGTGTTTTCAAGTGAGCCGGAGTTAGATGAACCCTTGAAGCAAGAGCCATTGTCTGTTGATAGTTGGGACCCACAAGACAGCCATTTAATAAAGCCACCATCTCCAGGGGTCCATGACTCGCAGAAGGACCAACATACAGGGCCCGTGCTTCAGACTCGGCTGGACCAGCAGAAGGACCTGCGCCTACAACCAGGACTGCTGGGGGGGCAAGACCTTGGCATGCATCTAGTTCTTCCAGCTGGACAGGGACTGCAGCGGGACCCATGCAAGGAACCAGGGCATGAACCACAGCAGCACCACAGCTTCCAACGAGTGTTTGCAGCTGGACAGGGACTGCAGCGGAACCCATGCAAGGAACCAGGGCATGAACCACAGCAGCACCTCAGCTTGCATCTAGTGCTTCCAGCTGGACAGGGACTGCAGCGGGGCCCATGCAAGGAACCAAGGCATGAACCACAGCAGCACCACAGCTTCCAACGAGTGCTTCCATCTGGACAGGCACTGCAGCGGGCCCATGCAAGGAACCAGGGCATGAACCACAGGAGCACCACAGCTTGCAACGAGTGCTTCCATCTAGACAGGGACTACAGCGGGACCCATGCAAGGAACCTGGGCATGAACCACAGCAGCACCACAGCTTGCAACGAGTGCTTCCAGATGGACATGGACTGCAGCGGGACCCATGCAAGGAACCAGGGCATGAACCACAGCAGCACCACAGCTTAGAAGTAATGCTTCCAGATGGGAAGGAACCAGGTGAACACCTAAAGCCAGAACCATTGGCCGTTGGTGGGCGTGGCTCAGAGTGGAACCAGCGCACGCAGCCGGTGCGTCCTGATGTACATGAGGCAGACGTGGATTGCAAGGTAGTATCACCATGTACTGATGCCCACAGTACATCCGCGCCCACATCATGCCTCGGACGGGACACTCTGCGTGCAGGTGGGACGGCTCTCACAGGCTCATTGGCGAGAAGAACTCTGGAATCGGTTCTAATACCAGCTATGCCAGGTATTTCACAGTCTGTGTTTTACGCAGAAGGGTACATGGCTGTGTGGTGGTGGTTTGTTGGTTACTGTGCACATTTCAATATCTGTAGGTGTAAGGCATGGGCTGCGGGTGCTGGGACGGGCAATTTTTCACCCTACAAGAACCTCTGCGTACAAGATGGAGCCTGTGTGATGTGGTGTGTGGGACAATATGTCCAGTGCAAGGGCCCTGGAAACTAAGAAGGGGCTGTGGTTGTGGAGTGGTTTCGGGCATTGTGCACTGTACAAAAGGGTCTGAAACCAGAAAATGTCTCTGTTCTCGGTTTGAGGAGAGTTGAATATCAGGCGTGGTCTGCCCTCTCCTAACATCCTGCAGACCATGCCTGATATCCAACTCTCCTCATACTCTGCACATTGCCCTGGACACCCCAATGCACCGACAGTCCCATAGGGCCTTGTACTCTGCACGATGCAGTCACCTATACTGCCGCTAAGGGCGAGAGTGTTCTATACTATCTCATGGACCCATACTGTCTGCTTGGGGCGAGAGAGTTCAGTACTGTCTCATGGAGTCACCTATACTGCCTGCTAGGGGCGAGAGCGTTCTGTACTGTGTCATGGATCCATACCCGTACTGTCTGCTAGGGGCGAGAGCGTTCTATTCTGTCTCATGGAGTCACATACTATCTGCTAGGGGTGAGAGCGTTATGAACTGTTTCATGGAGTCACCTATATTGTCTGCTAGGGGCAAGAGCATTTTATACTGTCTCATTGAGTCACCTATATTATCTGCTAGGGGCAAGAGCGTTCTGTACTGTCTCATGGAGTCACATATACTGTCTGCTAGGGGAGAGAGAGTCACCTATACTGTCTGCTAGGGGAGAGTCTCTTCCCTGGGCAGTCCAGCATAGCACACGCTGTGGTAGTCCAACATAGCACTTTCCATGAGGCAGTCCTGCATAGCACACGGCGAGGCAGTCCAACACAGCACACACTGAGGCAGTCCAAAACAGCACACACTGAGGCAGTCCAACACAGCACACACTGAGGCAGCCCAGCTTAGCAAGCTTTAGTTCTGGCGGTACCGTTGCAGGAGACGTCCCTTTCATAGTTTGTCATACACCGCTGCCCTCTGGAACCAGTCCACCGCCACGGGGCAGCAGAGATGTAGAGTGACTGCGCAACTGACTTTGTTAACCGGTGCAACATGACAATGTGACCTACTGATCGTTTCTGGAGCTGCGAATAAGGTCTACGCGCTTACACTTGACACTGAGAACCCCCTTCTTTTGGTTTGGGACGGTTTAGTGACCGCAGTCCAGCCCTGGTGTCGTTGTGCAGATTAGAAAGGAGCCCTGCAGGGGTGTGGCAGCGACATTAAAAGGCCATTAGCATTAGTGAAAAAACTTACTTTACACTCTTCTGTTTGGCACAAAACCTAGTTAGTGGCCAAGTCACATAGGTACAATTACTTGTGTAGATTTACTCCTGCACCCAGATGTAAATCTGCACTTGTTTGAGGTTCACCATTCCTGAGTGCACATTTACATCTACTTGACTTACATGTCTGCACCCCCTCAAATTAAGAGGGTGAAGCTTTCTTCAAAACGAATTACAAGGGTAATGGTACTAATAGTAACTTTTCACACTTAGGTGGGGGTCTTTGCCAATGTGGTGGAAATCTCCCTATAGGAAAGTGCAAGGAAAATTATTAAAATGTGTTGATCTTTAAAAAATAATGAGCAATATGTATTTTTATTCACCTAGAACGAATAAAAAGAAATGTTCTAGCAGAACAACTCATCAGATTAAATGTTTATTTAATAACTAATTTAAATATATTAGTTTAATTTAAAAATAACGATTTAATAATTGTATTTAAAAAATCCTACCCTCACTGACATTTTTAGTTTTAGTTTTAGTTTTTAAATAATACTACATTTAATTAGAAGCCATGTGGTTAGTTTAGTTGATTTATTTAGTAAATGTTTTTATTTCTTAAATTAGGTTAGTTTTTAACTTTTATGATAATATTAATGCTGTGCTCCTTTGAAACAAACTCTATGACCGCCTCCTGTGTGTCTTCTTTAAAAGAGACAGAAGATCTGAGGCCTGTGGATGATGACGCTGAGAGGAAACTTAGCAGCGACTGTCCCTCAGGTGAGTGACATGTGGTGGAAGTCTCAGAGCACAAACACACACGTGGTCTCACATGACACACACCAAGGAAGCTTACCACCTGCTGACATCTGGGCAGGTTCTCTGAGGGTCCTGTTTGGGTGTCAGGGGTGCCCTAATGTGGCCAGAGTGTTAAGTTGTATTGCTTCTAACCCGCAGGCCCTGCCCTTTAAAAACGCCCTCCCTGTGGTTCTTCCAGACTGAACACAATACGGTCTGTGGTGGGTGGGACTTCTCCCTGTAACTGTTCTTTACTGGACAGCATGTCTGGACTCACAGAGGAGGTCTGGGTTTCATAAGTCCCACCTTCTGGCCACACCATATTACTGTGGACCCCCATATATAGGCAAGCATTTGTAATGCAATAGGTCTCGCATTCGTGAAAGTTTAAGCTATTGCCGTTGCAAGTGATAATGTCTGCTAAATTATTTTTGTTTGTGAAAAAATATCCCAGCAGTAGCATAAGGAATAAAAGAAAATCCACAAAGCAAGGAATGGGTGCAGTACCACAGGCTGGTACTAGGTGTCCCTGTGGCATTGTAAAGGGACCTCTACTGATCACATAAGGTACTGCATCCTTACTGCAATTATAAAGAGAAACCTTGCAGCTGAGCACATGTTTCTATTTGTTTTTATTGGACGTGAGATTTTGTTTGCCTTGCGTTTTAAAATGCACCATTGTTGTTTATTTAGCTTCTCATTTCCAATAATAACAAATGGAAACGTTTGCTCAGTTGCAATCTTTCTCTTTATAATTGCATTAAGGGTGCAGTACCCTATATGGATTTACAACTCCACAGGGACACCTAGTAACAGCTGTCGTACTGCACACTTTCCTTGTTTTGTGGATTTTCTTATATTACTTAAGCTACTGCTGGAAACCGATACAGAAGCAGGTGGATAGCAGACAGTGCGCAAAACAGACAACAAAGGGTGGGCGTGCAGGGATCGGGAAGCACATGGACAATGGAAGGTAAGTGGCCATTGGGAAGCGCACGTGCAACGAAGCTAGGGTGGGTGTTGATGTGAAGTAAAAGGACAAGGAATGATAGGGACGCGCACAGACATCAGAGGGTGGTGGCATGCAAGAACGGCAAGAAGGTGGGTGGGAGTTAAGGAAGCAAGAAGGGCAACAGAAGGAGAGTGAAGGGGAAATCCAAAGGCAAGAAAGAGGATGAGGAACTCGAAGTGCAGCTGGAAAACCCATGCACTCTCCTAGAATGCTCAACCAAAAAGATAAAAAAGTAGAAGCCTGAAAAGGGAGCAGTGGAGAGATGCAAGTAATCAGTCTGTACTCCAGGAGAGGAGCAAGCACCAGAAGAGGAAGGAACGCCACAAAAGCTGACTAATAAGAGTCAAGCAAATGTGAGTAACAGTAAAGACAACCAATGGTAAGCAATGGGCGGGCCTGAGGTCCACTGTCAGTTTAAAATAATAGATCTAACTCCATGTGCTCTATATTTGTTGCGTTCATACTAAAAACACTGGAACAAACGGGCAGACTCTACTTTTAAAGTTTGAATGGTGAAAATATACTTTGGTCAAAATGAATTTTTATTGTTTCCTATTATAAACGTAGCTTAAATAGTGCAAACTCAGTTTGCTTCAGTTTTTTCTAATATAGCTTTTCCAAAGATCAGGTTTGTTTTTGAGATTGAAAATCAGTTTATTATAATAACATCTTTATGTGGCACTTTGTACAGTACTTCTACTGGTTCAAAGTGCTATAAATAAGGTGTGTTTCTAAAACTTAAATTAATGGCACTCAGTTTGCCACCCTTGAAAGGATGAAAGCGTGAGTTGGCCTTACTCGTGACCTGCATTTGTCAGCACTGAGCGTTTAACGCATGTGGCCCTCTGGTATGTGATGGGGACTGGAGTTAAGATCTGTTCCCACCTCTCCTGTCGACAGGTTCACTGGCTCTTTCATGCCGGCTGGAGACTGGGCGTGGGAGGTGGCAGTGGTGGAGTTCCCATCCGTGATGTATGCTCAAGGGTAAGGCTGGCACCAGTGTGCAGTCTATGTGAGAAAAAATGAAGAGCATGTGTGATCTAATTTGGAAGGGTCTTTCCAGAGTACATGCTGTTTTTATTCACCAGAAAATATAAAGTCATTTATTTTACCACCTTTAGGCAAAGTGTGGGCACGTTATTTCACACCGCTCATGGCCACTGCGCCAGATTTAAATATTTTGTACATGTATCGTTGGGGCATTTTTATCAAATTCTACTATTTTCACCGAACCTATTTAGAAATTTTTGCTGCAGAATAAAAAGTTGGCCCAGTTTATAAAAAATATCTTGGTGCTGTTCTGGTTTCCATTAAAGTTGATTTACCACCTTTGTGATCGGGGCACTGGGTTGGGACGGCGCATGCATGGCCGTTTAATGCACTAGCGGCCCCACAGCAAAACGGTGCAGAGGAGAGATATTGTAGCCACAGCGGCCCCACAGCAAAAAGGCGCAGAGGAGAGCTATTGTAGCCACAGCCGCCCCACAGCAAAAAGGCGCAGAGGAGAGCTATTGTAGCCACAGCCGCCCGTTGTAAAACAGCCAAAGACCACAAAGGACTCACTCAGTCCATTCAGACTCCCAAAGCAAGAAATAAGTTTCCAAAAGAAATCAAAGATAATCAACTACATCAGCCTTTCAGAGGAAACACATGGATAAAAATGTTTCTAGCTGACGCGTCAAGAATTTTCAATTCTATTAAGGAATCTGAGGCGAGGATTATGCTTCTCTTTCTTTACTGAAAGAACACAGCAGCCAATCAAACTTTAAATAGCATAACCCGGAGGACAGCCTCGCCACGCCACGCCACGCCACGCCATGGTATGCACCAATCATGTAACCCCCAAAGGTATAAATGTCCTGAACACTAATCTTCTTCCTCTTTCTTTACAAAACATCAAAATTTCATATTGAAAATTGTAATTTCACGCAATGTTATGTATAATGATGTTGGGTTTCTTCCCGCCCGTAATAATGTTTGAAGTATATCCAGTGAGTGGTATATTACGGCTTATATTCTCCTATATTTTCAGGAGATCAGAGAAAGCCGTATCATACCACTCACTGGATATACTTCAAACATTATTACAGGCGGGATGAAACCCAACATCAGTATACAGAACATTGCATGAAATCACAATTTCCAATATGAACAATCCATATCACATATTGAATATCAATGTTTCTAGGGTGGGATAATCCTCGCCTCCGTGTCCTTAATAGAATTGAAAATTCTTGACGCGTCAGCTAGAATTCTTTTAATTCTATGGCAGTCCACGGAGGCTTCGGATTATGCTAGTTCAAAGTTACTCCCCCACTGTAGATGCCACATCAAAAAATGGCTTATGATAACATGTGTTAAAAGTAGAATCGGAAGACCAATCTGCCGCAGTCATAATGTCCTCTAATCGAGAACTTTCAGAGAAAGCTTTAGAAGCTGTAGCTCCTCTCACCGAATGGGCTCCCAAAACCAAAGTATCAATACCTGCCAGACCTAATAACCTAGTGATCCACCCGGCTAAGGTTGCTGCAGTGACTGGGCGAAAAGGTCTATAAGGAAATCAACAACTGTCCTGCAACGTCATTTCTAAACTATCGAGTACAATTCTCATAGCATTTTAAACATTGTGCAACACACAGTTTACTATGGCGAGGAAACACAGGATAAGAAATAGACTTAGAGTTTGTTTTTTGAGATTGTAAATAAGACCCCCGAAGGCGTGAAAACCCTGCCTGCCAAGTCCAGTGTTCGCACGTCAGATACTCCTCTGCATGAAACTAAACATAAAAAAGTGTCAGTTTTGCCGACAGTTGTTTACGCGACAAACCATCATTTGCAAACCAATTCCTGAGAAAACACAGAACTACGTCTGCATCCCACAGTTGTGAACATCGCAGTTTTGGAGGATTCACCAATCTGATGCCTCTCACTATCTTACTTACCAAAGGATGCTACCCCACCGGCCTACCGTCCACATGAAGATGACCGGCTGAGATGGCGGACCTTAAATTATTAACTGTCTGATAGGCCAAACCTTTAGTCACCATCTCCAACAGGAAATTAACTATCATACGAATTCCGGAACCCACGGGATCCCCCTGTCGTTCAGAACACCAACCAACCCACTTACGCCAAGCTAATTCATATTGTTTATGCGTAGAGGGAGCCCAAGATTGAGACAGGAAAAGCGTTACTTCCTGCGAAACTCCCGGCATTTACCAACGTCTCCTGAAAGTTTCCATGCCATGATGGACAATTGTTCCTGAACCACTAATGAATACGGTTGACCCAGAGGGTTCGTCAATATCTCTGCATATATAGCAGACTTTTTGGAGGAGTACAACACAAGGTCAGCGCTGCCGGGAACCTAGCTTGTGCTCTCCAACACGGAGATATCAACAACACCTCACCTTCCAGCCCACAGATCTGCACCAATACTCTCTGGATACTGACAAACGGAGGAAATGCATACAGCATATCCGTCATCCACGATTGAAGAAATGTATCTGAGTTGATCGCCAGAGGATCTGGTCGCCAACTATAACACTGAGGCAATTACGTCTTCAGTCTGGACACAAACAGATCAATCGAACAAGGGCCCCACTTGTTGTTTAGCTGTTGGAATACCCTGGGATGAAGTTTCCAATCACTGGAGTCTCGAAGGAAACGTGAGTTTCAATCCGCCACCACATTTCACTTGCCCAGAATGTACTCCGCTGTCACCGAGGTGTGATGTAGGAGGCAGTAGTGCCAAAATTCTATGGCCATTTCCACTAAAAGACAGGACCTCGTGCCAACTAGACGATTGATGTATCTCACTGTTGAGAAATGTCCATCCGCAGGAGAATACAGCAACTCGCCTTCTGTGGAGAAAGTTTCCTGACCGCAAACAAGCCCGCCAAAAGTTCCAGACAATTTATATGGAGTTTCAATTCCTCCACGGACCATCTGCCCCTCATCTCCACAGAGCCGCTGCGGGCTCTGCAGCCCCATCTGCTGGCAACTGATTCTATCACTACTTCTGGGACTGATGCAAATATGGCCTTGCCATTCCATGTCCTGTCCTGCTCAGAGTCCGAGATGTCCGGGGCGGCAGGAGGAGACTCCTCCGCCTCCCCTGGGTTCAATAGAGCTGAAATTCCAGAAGGGAGGGACCCGCCATAGCTATGGTCTTTAATGACATTAGGCGCCACCAGGGAAAAGACTTCAGCTGAAGAGTGAAATGATGGCTCGCCCAGAGATGCCTTAAATTTGCGCTTTCCATAGTTCTCCAGGGGCTTAGATTAAAATCTGCCCACTGGTCAACCGCCTCGGGGTAGTACGCCATCATGCTATTGGAGGTGTGGAGAAGGTTCCAGAGGGGGTGACCCAGTGGTGACAAAGGCCCTACAATCCCTCCCTAACCTGATTATAAGCTATTCCAGGCCCAAAGCCTATCTCTTTTATATCCAATATATTTGCCAAACCTCTGTATCCCAACTAACTAGGAGACTAACTAACTAGGAAAAACTATTTTCTTTAAGTGTGGAGGGAGCCACCCCTTTATTCCTTCTAGGGCAGTGCCCTGCAACGCTTATCCGCCCCGTTGGGCGTTCACTGAGGACCGGGGATTGAGCTGTCCTTAGACGCGTATGCGCGCTCAGCCGATAAGTAATAAAAACCTGATACGGCAGTTTGCGCATGCACGAATCCAATGGCAATGAAAAGGGGACTGCTCCCCGAGCGGCCAGAGCGCGTCTGTCCTGCTCCACTCAAGCCACCAGTAAATATATATCGGCAACAATACAGCAATTTACTTGTAACTAGGATTGATTGTGACCATTAAAACACAGTATACGTTTGAAATAAATCGCATAGTAACCACATATCACTCTAGATATAGTAAAATAAATGCACTTAACTCGCTGCTGCAGCAGCAAAGAAAGAGAAAGAAGATTAGTGTTCAGGACATTTATACCTTTGGGGGGACCTGATTGGTGCATACTATGGAGGGGCAGTCCTTCCGGGCTATGCTATTTAAAGTTTGATTGGCTGCGGTGTTTTTTCAGTAAAGAAAGAGAAGCATAATCTGAAGCCGCCGTGGACTGCCATAGAATTAGGTTCAACAGAACTGTAACTTTCATTCATTTATAGTAGTGGGTATTTGTTTTTTGTTTTTTACGCCTGCTGCACGCTCTGCTTTCCCAGAACCCCCTTTGAAATCAGATGCATTAATCCCGGCAGGGAGTCCGACAAAATATGTCAGGAAAAGTAAATTAAATCACTTCATTATTCTAGACAAAGCCAACGCTTGGCTAATGGAACTGGATGAAGGTGGACAACACACCAACCATAAAGCGGCGGCAAGAGAGGAGTGCCCCCCTTACCCCATGCCCAATCACTCCCCTCCCTCGGACACAATCTCAGAAGGGGCTCATGTGCCACCACTAAACCAACTGGGCTCTCTGCAGGACCTCCAGGCGCTGCAAGCCCTTGAACTGTACTAAGCCAACATAGTGCATTGCATAACAAGCAACAACAATGGCCGAACAGCAACAACAACGCTACGCAGCAACAATAATAAAACAAGCAGTGGCAAAGGCCATCATTTTGGCTTTTGTGTAGCGAACAGGATTGCAAACACAGATCAAACACAGCACACGTTTCTCACACGTAGGACATGTGTGGCATGGGCAGTAGCATAGGTATGTGTGGCATGGGCAGTAGCATAGGCATGGGCTGTAGCATAGGCATGGGTGGCACGTGGCAGTAGCATAGGTATGTGTGGGATGGGCAGAAGCATAGGCACAGGTGGCATGGGAAGTAGCATAAGTATTTTTGGGATGGGCAGAGGCATAGGCACAGGTGGCATGGCAGTAGCATAGGTATGTGTGGGATGGGCAGTAGCATAGGTATACGTGCCATGGGCAGTAGCATAGGCATGTGCGGGATGGGCAGTAGCATAGGCGTGTGTGCGATGGGCAGTAGCATACGCACGGGCAGTAGCATAGGTATATGTGTGATGGGCAGCAGCATAGGCAAGGGTGGCATGGGCAGAAGCATAAGCACGTGCCATGGGCAGTAGCATAGGCACTGGTGGGACTGGCAGTAGCATAGGCACAGGTGGCTTGGGCAGGAGCATAGGCACAGGTGGCATGGGCAGGAGCATAGGTATGTGTGGGATGGGCAGTAGCATAGGCACTGATGGCACGGGCAGTGGCATAGGCACTGGTGGCACGGGCAGTAGCATAGGCACGGGTGGCATGGGCAGGAGCATAGGCAGGGGTGGCATGGGCAGTAGCATAGGTATGTGTGTGATGGGCAGCAGCATAGGCAAGGGTGGCATGGGCAGCAGCATAGGCACTGGTGGCATGGGCAGTAGCATAGGAACGGGTGACATGGGCAGTAGCATAGGCACTGGTGGCATGGGCAGTAGCATAGGTATGTGTGTGATGGGCAGCAGCATAGGCAAGGGTGGCATGGGCAGCAGCATAGGCACTGGTGGCATGGGCAGTAGCATAGGCACTGGTGGCATGGGCAGTAGCATAGGCACGTGCCATGGTCAGTAGCATAGGCACTGGTCGCACGGGCAGTAGCATAGGCACGGGTGGCATGGGCAGGAGCATAGGCACGGGTGGAATGGGCAGGAGCATAGGTATGTGGGGGATGGGCAGTAGCATAGGCACTGGTGGCACAGGCAGTAGCATAGGCACTGGTGGCATGGGCAGTAGCATAGGCACGGGTGGAATGGGCAGTAGCATAGGTATGTGTGTGATGGGCAGCAGCATAGGCAAGGGTGGCATGGGCAGCAGCATAGGCACTGGTGGCATGGGCAGCAGCATAGGCACGGGTGGCATGGGCAGGAGCATAGACACGGGTGGCATGGGCAGGAGCATAGGTATGGGGGGGATGGGCAGTAGCATAGGCACTGGTGGCACAGGCAGTAGCATAGGCACTGGTGGCATGGGCAGTAGCATAGGTATGTGTGTGATGGGCGGCAGCATAGGCACTGGTGGCATGGGCAGCAGCATAGGCACTGGTGGCATGGGCAGTAGCATAGGCACTGGTGGCATGGGCAGTAGCATAGGCACGGCTTGCATGGGCAGGAGCATAGGCACGGGTGGCATTGGCAGCACCATAGGCAAGGGTGGCATGGGCAGCAGCACAGACACGGGTGGCATGGGCAGTAGCACAGGCACGGGTGGCATGGGCAGGAGAATAGGCACGGGTGGCATGGACAGGAGCATAGGCATGGGTGGTTTCCAAGCTCCCCTCGCACGCAGATTAGTTACAGTGCAGGCAGAAGAACTATGAGTCCTTAAAACAGAACAGGTGCAGCCTGGGCACTGGCTGTGCAAGCTTCTTTATAACCGAGCAGGAAGGACTCCGGCAACTTCCCAAACTCCCCTTACTCAAACATACGACATGCACAAGCAGAGGCACACAGGTGCTTCTGGCACTCACAAAGAACACTTATTTTTTGGTTGTTCCCTGCAAGAATGTAGCTTGTCTTTATGCGGTCCAAACATTTGCAATGCAAGGAGCCTCACTTCAGCAAAAAACAGGCATTGTTGTGAGGGTGCAGTACCACAGATTGTCACTAGGTGTCCTGAGGGATCTTATTGACCGCATATAGTACTTCACCTGCAACCTGGCCGAGGAAAGGATATGGCGCAGCGGTGGAAGCTGCCAACTGGGAAGCTGGGGATCCCGAATAGAGTCTGCCGTCAGCTGGATTCTTTAATTCCCCCCCATGAGCAAGTGCGCTATATAAATAAAAGCAACATTTTTTAAATATCATAAAAGCAGTGTTGTGAGGAAAACATCAACGGCCTCAGAGGAGTGCCGGGGTCTGGAGTAGTGCTGTGGGAGGAGTCAGGGGGAGGCACTGGGACCCCACTGCAAGCAAATTAAGCAAAAGGAAGTTTATTTGCACAAGTAAACAGAACACTTAAGGAGCAAAGACACAGCCCAATAAAAAAAATGAGTTCTGTCTAAGTATAAATACCCTGAACAGTAAGAACATGTGAAAGAGTGCCAGTCCTCATGGGAGGATACAACATTCTAAAAGCAGGGACTATTAAGTGTATTCTCCAATGAAACGACAGCATTTCTAAAGGACAGCAATAGGAGCCAGTGAAAAAGATGGGCGTTTTTTCAATCCCTTACCCTAGATACTGCCTGTCTCGAAGAGACAGCGAAAGCGCTGCCTAGGCGAGACCTAAAAACAGGATGAAGTATCCTCTGCTGTAATTATAAACATATTACTAGTCACCAAGGACTTCCCTTGCGCAACAGATGAATGCGGCTGAAGGGCAAGTGGTTTTGCAAGATAATGGAACTCAGAGGTCACTTGAGTTATGAGACATGGATAGTACATGTCTTTATTTTCACAAAACAGATTACATTAATACAAGTTTGAAATTTCTTGCAAACCCATTTAATCAGTTTGATGTACTTCGGTGTCAGTTGGTTTTAGCTCCCCTGCTTTGAACTCTACCGGTGCAATATATACAGATTATCAGGTAGAAAGGGGTGTGACAAGCTGTCTTCCATTCAATTATTTAAACAAATTTTAAGTGTTTTGCTTTCCACCCTGTCGTCTGCTGTTACTGCTGGGTAGGGGCGTAATTCAGATGAGACCGGTGTTTGTCAGGCCTCCAACTATGATTCAAACTTCTGCTCAAAACCACCCCAGAAAGAGTATCATTTTCACCCCAGCGACTGATGTGTTTGTGTTTCTGGGACTTTTCACAATCTGGGTACCTCTGTCTTACTAGAGAGGGTGAGGGATGTGGCGGCCGCTGGTTTAAAGACGAGCGGATGAATCCGCATCGGAAAAACATATCCAATCCCTCCAATCTAACTCCTCAACTGACACCCGTACAACAAATCACATAAACCAAAGATACAAACCAAGATCCGACTGCAATAAACAATAACGTCAATCTGATTGAACGCTGGATGCATCACAACATCGCAGCAGACACTTTGACTGTAACTCATGCCACGCTTAGGAGGTGAGAGAGGAGTGTGTCAGTCCATCGTTCAGGAGGAAGAGAAGCTTGTACTTTTAGGAGTCGGCTTCATAGCCAAGATGCACATGAAGACCTGGAGATGCGTTTTTAAATGTGGTGCATTTTCCTTGTTAGTGCCGGGTGGAGCTTTTAAAAGGTGTGCCAGGTGCAACCCGGGAAAGTGTGCCTTCTTATGTTCAATGCGCTGCCCTCCGGGGCAGCTGCAGACTCTGCCCTGGGGGCTGCGCATTCAAGTGAAATACAGCGCGGCTTTGAAGCAGCCCCCCGTCTTTCACTGGACAGGCAGCAACCCGCCTGCACTTGCAGGTGGGTGCAGTGAGTGACTGCATCTGCCTGCAAGGGGATGTCTGAGGGGTCCATAAAACCCCCCTTTCCACCCTCCAGAGGGCTGCTCTCTGGGGGTGCACTGACAGTGCACCACCTTTTAGGTGGCGTACTGTCATAGCGCCTCCTGACACCTTCTTTGCCTCCGCGCCAATGTCTATAATCATATGCGGGCTCAGAGCCAAAGAGATTCCCTCATTTGCAAGAAGCCATGCCCCCATGCAAATGAGGGAACGTCCTCTGGTGATTGCACTGGCGCTATGTGTGCGTCAGCGCTATCTGTATTACAGAAAGGGCCGCACAAACGTCTGCGGCCATTCCTGTGATGCCAAAGTGCCACAGGAGCGTGCAAAGCCGGCACGCATGCCTGTTGAGCCCCCAGGGCACTTTTCATAATACGGCACCTGCACAGATACACTTAGGGGAGTTGTGTAAAGAGTTCCTTCTCCCTTCATTCTTTGCTCATCAAGTTGGAGTTCTATGTTCCAGTTGTGCAGAGTATTGGGGCTTTATGCAGTCAGTCAGCACATTTCACACTCATGCAGACAGTACATTGAAATGTAAATGTTGTAATTATTTTTTGGTTTGAATTCATTTTAGGCTATGGGACGATGACCAATATAATTTCGGTCGTCATTAAAGAGGAGGAGGAGGAGGAGGAGGAGAGCCATCCCACTACCTATCCGAGGCCAGAGGAAACACAAAATGTCAGTTGTGCTCCAGGTAAGAAATGATGCTTTCCTACATAGAATCACGCGCAGGCTGACGGCTCCAGCTGGGATTACAGTGACACATGCCTCCAGTAAGGGTCTGCCTATCCTCACTTCTGGTATTAGGGGAAGACGTGCACCAACCGAGCACCTGGCCATCTACACTTACGGGGTCGTATTATGGAAAGTGCCCCAGAGGCACAATGAACATGGTTGCCCACTTTACGTGCCCTGGGGCACTTTGGTATTACTGAAGGGGCCACAGATGCTTGTGCTGTCCTTTTTGTAATACAGATAGTGCTTGCGCCAATATAGTGCCAATGCTATCACCAGAGTGTGTTCTCTCATTTGCATGGGACGCGGGCGCACAGGCAAAGAAGCTGTCAGGAGTTGTGCTGACAGTGCGCCTCCTGAGAGCAGGCCTCTGGAGGGGGGAATGGGCACCATGGACTCATAGGGGTCCCCTTGTTGGCCGGTGCAGTCACTCACTGCACCTACCTGCAAGGAGATCTCTGTCTACTTTTAAAAGTGCAGACTTGGGTCTGTCACATGCCCAACATGGGTCTGACTCAGAACTGGCATGGGCCTGTTTCATCATTCTGTTGCAAATCTGACATGGGTCTCTCACATGACTGTCATGGATCTGTCACATGTCTGTCTCACTTGGGAGTGTCATATAACTGTCCCTCATGTGATTGTCACATGATGCCTTGACATTCGTATATCACATGTTTGCCACAGTTATCATATTACTGTCCAACATGAGTGTGTCATACCACTGCCCAATGTTGTACATCTGTCACCTCCTGCACTGACTCCTCCCCCCTTCACCCCAAACACAGCAGCACAGCAAGATCCAGACCCCAGGACACTTGGTACACGAACACTCAGACAGATGAATCACCACTGCAAACAACTGGAGAGCAAACGGAGAACGAGCCAGGACAATGCAGACAGGAGCACCGTCCAAATCCACCTTCAGACAAGTCCACCAAAGGAACTAGACCACCAAACGTGCCGCTCTGGTGGATCGCATCAATACCAGCACCAACAGAAGCAAATAAATGTTCACCGTAGTGAAGGATTTGACCTCACAGGCGGCTGCCTTCAACTCAATCACCCCTTCGCAGGACCTCTGCAACACTCGTTCAGTTCTTCAGCAACAAAATCACCACTATCTACAGCAACTTTATCCCTCAAATGTACCAGACAGACCTCTCCAAAGTCCTCCCGATCTTATCCAAATAACTTCTGCTCGCCATCACCTCATAAGAACTGCTCCCAGCGTGAAGTCAATCAACTCAGGAGCCCCATCAGAACCCTGCCCCTACCACACCATCTCCAGAGTACTGCATTCCATCAGCACCATGCTCACACTCATTCTGAATGTTTCCTCCTGGTCCTCCCACTGTTGATGGAACCCCCCACTGCCCCGTCAATGCTTACCAACTGAAGACCAATCTCTCTGCTACCGTTCCCGTCCAAGATCTTAGAGAAAATCATCAACAAACTCCCCACTGAATACCTCAATGACTACAAACTTCTCAATCAATCAATCAAGCATTTATAATGCACGCTACATACCCGTGAGGATCTCAAGGCGCTGAGGTGGGGGGGGGGAAGGGGGGCTACTACTGATCGAAGAGCCAGGTCTTGAGAAGTCTTCTGAAGGCTAGCAGGTCCTGGGTCTGTCGTAGGCTGGCAGGGAGATCGTTCCAGGTCTTGGCGGCGAGGTAGGAGAAGGATCTGCCGCCGGCGGTGGTGTAGGAAGGTAGATCCTGACTATGGTTGCCCCCAACTTTGTGCCTGGTGTTTTGCTGGTTTTCCGACTTAGTTGACCTGGGACCCTGCTATTCAGGGCCCCAGGCCTACTGCTCTCTCTGTAAAATGGATTCCCTGTACCTTAGGTACATAACCAATTGGTACTGGGCCACCTTATCAGACCCTGTAACTCAGGGCATAGGTGTACCCAGGGCCTACCAGGGGCTACAGCATGTATTATGCTACCCTTGGCTGGCCATCTAAATCTGACACAACTGGCTGCACGACAGCTGGGGCAAGGTGGTGTAAACACCCTTTGCTTTAGATATAGTATTCCTATATCTAACCCTAAAATGGACACATGTATTCCTATCAGTCACTCCTATGGCAGGCCTTATCAATCCTGAAGGCAGAGTGCTTGGAATCGTGTGAGATGGTGCTCTGGCATGAGCTGAGCCCGTTTGCAGCTTGCGGAACCAAGTCCTAATAGCTGTTCCATGATAACGCATACCATATACTCTTAAGTGCATTATAATCCTTGCGGTTATATGCTATCTCTGGTATCGCTTTATCAAAACATGCCGAGTAAGGTGTCATACGAATTGGAATACTAACCCCTTGCCAATTCTGGCGACGGGGTTAGCATTCCACCCTTCTAGAGGGACATGACATGTATGTAACTGTGAACCCCGGTTAAAGTTAACTCAAGCCTCAGCATCACAAAATGGATGCTGCCACCACAGACACAAGTCTGACCCCCTGCAGCTGGGAGTCCTTCCAGCAAGGGGAGCTTGGACAAAGGGTTTCCTGTCAGGGGCGGTGCTAGCACCATCCCAGACAGGGTTTTGTGTATCCTGGGTAGGCAGGGCTTTAGAGGAAGGTGACTGCAAGTGGCACCCCGGTGCTCACTATGCATCTGCCGGCTAGAACCAGTTCCAGGGGCACACCAGCCCCTGAGCTGGGGAAAGTCCGGCATGGGAGAGGGGTGTAACCACCCCCCTTCCTGGTCCCACCCATGGGCAGGACCTAGTCGCGTGCCAGCCCCTTTTCCTAGTATAAAGATAGGAGCGGGCCCCCTTCCAAATGAGATCATCTTTGAATCCTGAAACTACTTTCTACGAAAGGAACTCTCGACTTCTTCTCAAGATTTCTCCCTTGTTAATAAGGAGTAGTCACCCTGCACCCGCAGGCACCATCCAAGAACACTGCGGTTTGCTGCACGTCCTTCCTCCGGAATCCGACTGACCAGCACGACGAGACCCTGCTTCCCTGGCACCACTGACTTCTACCCACATCGTCAGCTCAGCTGAGATCCGTGGGTGCGACGAGACCTCGAGGAACCGGCCATCTTCAAGACTGCACGACGCTTGCAGCCCTGAGCAGCTCCAGCACCGAAGTTCAGCCCTCCAGCATCCACCAGATCTGCGTGGGGCCCTTCTGCTTTTTGCTGCTCACCGCGTATTCTGGCTACTAGCCCGCTGCTGGTCTGGTTGCTCCAGACTGGCCCTTGCTCCCCTCCAAAAGAGGACCACCTCGGACCCTCCTGGTCCACTCCAGACGCCATTTTAATTCCACCGCGTGGGCTTGCATTTGCCAAGACTTGTTGCCCAAATCCTGGGTCCAGCGAAGTCGACAGCAGATACCATCGTGGGACAGCTCGCACCTCCATCCTTGTCGCCGACAACGCCTCCTGGTCCGTGAGACTGCAAAGCCCAGCGTCGCCCACTCACCTGGTCGAGGTGACTTCGTCCGGTGCCATCCTGGTGCCCAGCTAATCACTGGCTAGTGATTCAGAACTTGGTCCCCTCTGCTTACAGGTGTCTTCCATCTTCGATCCAGGCTTGGATCACTTCGAACTTCTTCACTGGTCGCCTGCCAGCAACTTCTTCTTTCAGGCTCCTGGTTCGTCAACGAGGGTTTCCGACGACACTTGAACCCTATGCAGCCGCAGCCCCTGGGCTAGGTAAACCGAGTACCCCGGTGCTCCAGCGTAGAACAACTCTCTAAGTGCCTAGATCCACTTTCGTTTTTGACCTACGTAGTCGGGTTCGCCCGAGAACACTAACTTTGCATTTACTAGTATCCATAGACTTTGTCCCACATCCCGCGTGAGAGTGCACACTATGCACCCGAGTCCCCTAGGCCTCCTGCTAGTAATCTGAAGGTTCAGTAGTCCAGTCCTAGCGATTCCAAACCCTATGAGATTAGTACTTACCTGCTAGTAATTTCGCATTCCACTTTTATAGTATATGGTTTTTCGTGCCTCTCGGGCATTTGTGTAAATTGTGCAACTTATAATATTTTCGTAAGAGTTTTGTTGTGTGCTTAGTACCCTGTCCTCATAAAGAGTACAGGGCTGTTGTGATCTAAATAAATACACTGTTTATTTTCATAACACTTGTGTGGTGTCCTTTCACTTGGTGTTCAAGGGGTATATGTGATGGTATTACAGCTGGCTTAACACGCCCTCTAGAGTTTAGCCCGAAGACTGCACGTATCCATGCTACTAGGATAGCTGGTCTATAAGGTTGACTTACAACCAATCATCAATAAGGTTGGTTTGGACTGATACAAAGTGCTCACTAGAATAGTGAACATTATATATCAGGCCAACTTCTCACAGGTGGTTTTCCGGATACGAGGAACTGTGGCGAAGGCGAGTGTGGCAGAGCGGAGGTTGCGGGTGGGGGTGTGGAAGCTGAGCCGGTTTTGAGGTATGATGGTCCGGTGTTGTGTAGCTCTTTGTGTGCGAGGATGAGGAGTTTGAAGGTGATCCTCTTGTTGACTGGGAGCCAGTGCAGGCCTCTCAGGTGGGGTGCGATATGGCTGCGCCGGGGGACGTCGAGGATCAGTAGTCCGGAGGCGTTCTGGATTCGTTGTAGTCGTCTCAGGAGCTTGGCTGTTGTTCCTGAGTAGAGGGCGTTTCCGTAGTCGAGTCTGTTGGTGATGAGGGCCTGGGTGACGGTTTTTCTCGTGTCGGGAGGGATCCACTTGAAAATCCTGCAGAGCATTCGGTGGGTGTTGAAGCAGGACGCAGAGACGGCGTTGACTTGCTTGGTCATGGAGAGGGAGGAGTCGAGGATGAAGCCCAGGTTGTGTGCATGGTCGGTGGGTTCCAGGGGTGTGCCTAGCGATGTGGGCCACCAGCAGTTGTCCCAGACTGATGGGGTGGGTCCGAGGATGTGGACCTCTGGTTTGTCTGAATTCAGCTTCAGTCTGCTGTCCTTCATCCAGTCGGCGATGGCCTTCATTCCTCTGTGGAGGTTGGCTTTGGGGGTGTTGTGGTCTTCAGTGAGGGATATGATCAGCTGGGTGTTGTTGGCTTAGGAGATTATGTTCAGGCTGTGTTGTCGTGCGACGTGGGCGAGTGGAGCCATGCAGATATTGAACAGCGTCGGGCTGAGGGAGGATCCCTGTGAGACGCCGCAGATGATCTCGGTGGTTTTTGAGCGGAAGGGAGGGAGGCGGACACTCTGGGTTCTGCCGGAGAGGAAGGATGTGGTCCAGGCCAGGGCCTTCTCTTGAATTCCGGCGTCATGAAGGCTGGCTGATAGGGTGCGGTGGCAGACCGTGTCGAAGGCAGCTGATAGGTCCAGGAGGATGAGGGCGGCTGTTTCTCCTTTGTCCATCACGATCCTGATGTTGTTGGTGGCGGCGATGAGGGCGGTCTGAATGCTGTGGTTGCTGCGGAAGCCAGATTGGGATGGGTCCAGGACGTTGTTGTCTTCGAGGTAACGGGTCAGCTGTTTGTTGACAATCTTCTCTGTCACTTTTGCCGGGACGGGAGCAGGGAGATGGGCTGGAAGTTCTTGAGGTCCTTGGGGTCCGCCTTGGGTTTCTTCAGAAGGGCATTGATCTCGGTGTGCTTCCAGCTAACCGGGAAGGTTGCTGTCTCAAAGGAGCTGTTGATTGTTTTTCGGAGGTGGGGTACGATGGTTGTGCTGGCTTTGTTGAAGACGTGGTGAGGGCAGGGGTCGGATGGTTTTGATGGTGTCTTCGTCGCTGACGTGAGTCCAGGCGGTCAGGCGCATGTACGGGTGGTGATCGCAGGGGTAGTGGAATCGGTGGTGGGTGTGGGGGTGTCGGAGTTGATTAGTAGTGGTGGTCTTGAGAGGGGCGAGGGTGTTGGCGCAGTCGCTGATCCATTGTTTGAGGTTGGTCGCGGCGGTGTCTGGGTTGGTGGGGTCGGCGGGTGGTCTCAGGGCGAGGGTGGTAGTCAGTTGGTTCTTGGTGACCTTGCCCCAGCAGCGGCGTGGTATCTGTTGGGTGCGGTGGTGTGTGGTGGGTTTCCTGAAGGTGAAGTGGAGGCATCTGTGGTCGGTCCAGTGGGGTTCGGTGGTGCGGTTGAAAGAGACCTGGGGGCTTGTGGAGAAGATGGGATCTAGTGTGTGTCCAGCTGCGTGGGTGGGTGTCGTTACGAGTTGTTTAAGTCTGAGGTTGGCGAGGTTGGCGATCAGGGCGGTGGAGTTAGCGTCGTCGTTGTTGTTCTCGAGGTGGAAGTTCAGGTCCGCGAGGAGAATGTAGTCTGTGGAGGCGAGGGCGTGGGTGCTGACGAGGTCGGCGATGGTGTCGCAGAACTGTGGTCATGGTCCGGGTGGTCTGTAGACGAGAGTCCCTCTGAAGGTGGTGTTGGGGTCGGTGTGGATCTGGAAGTGCATGTGCTCGGCGGTGGTGAGGGTGTCGTCGGTGCTGGTTGAGACTCTGAGGGTGTCCTTGTGGATGATGGCGATTCCCCCTCCAACTCCGTTGGTGCGGTCTCTGCGGGAGATCTTGTAGCCCTGTGGGATGGCTATGGTGATGTCTGGGGCTGAGGTGGCGTTCAGCCAGGTCTCCGTCAGGAAGGCGACGTCGTGGGCAGTGGAGTCTAGGAGGTCCCAGAGTTCGATGGCGTGCTTGCGAGTGAAGCGGGTGTTGAGGAGGATGCATCGGAGGTGGTTGGGTTCTCTGGTTGATGGTTAGGCGGGCCGGATGCTGGTGTATCTGCAGTTCCGGCAGGTGAAGGACCCTTGGGTGCGCTTTGGGGTGGCCTGGTAGCAGGGGTGGTCTCGTCCGGTGTTGCGTGCGTGGAGGGTGCTGGAGTCGTACGGCAGTCTGGTGTTGCGGGGGTGCAGGGTCCAGGGGTTCTGGCGCTGGGCACGGTCCAGGCGGGGACGGACGCAGACGGGCTTGCCTTTGGCGCGCTTTCGGTGCTCCAGCGGCGTGCCCGCTTTGCGTGTTCCGCTGCGCGTCTGCGTGGCGCCCTCCATAAGAGGCGAAGTGGGAGGGAGGAGCAGCTGGAAGGCGCGAGCGGCGCGGCCAATGGGCGAGGGCACGGGGCACAGAAGGAAAGAGGGGGCGGGCCACATGGGAGCAGCGGCGGGAAGCGGGGAGCGGGGGGGGGCACAAAGGAACGGCAATCAGAGGAACAGTAATAAACAGCCAGGTATGGGGAAAAAACAGAGCAACAATACAGTACCAACTAAACAGGTACCAGGGGCACACCAGCGGTGAACCCTTGGCAGCAGAAGCAGTGGGGCAGTCACGGGCAACCAGGAGGAGCCGTGAGGGGTGACCAGAGGTGAGGTCACACTCACTGCTGCGCGGCGCCCTCTATAAGAGGCCAAGTGGGAAGGAGGAGCAGCTGGGAGGCGGGAGCGGGGCGGCGGCATGGGACACAGAAGGAAAGAGCGGGAGGTGCCGCAGGGGAACAGCGGCGGGGAGCCAGGGGGCACAGAGGGCAAGGGCGCAAAGGAACGGCAATCAGAGGAACAGTAAAACAAAACAAACAGCCAGGTATGGGGAAAAAACAGAGCAACAATACAGAACCAACGAAACAGGTACCAGGGGAACACCTGCGGCGAACCCTCGGCAGCAGCAGCAGTGGGGCAGTCACGGGCAACCAGGAGGAGCCGTGCGGCATGGGGGGTGACCAGAGGTCAGGTCATATCAGGAGACAGGACCAGAGCTCAACATCACTCAGTCTAATTTCAGACCCAACAGCAGCACAGAAGCTGCCATCATCGCTGCCACAGATGACATCCGTATGACTCTGGATGGAGGAGACATGGTGGCCTCATTCTCCTGGAACACTCTGCAGCATTTGGCACAGTCCCCTACCCCATCCTCATCCAAAGCCTGCACAACATTGCAATCTAAGGACACACAATCTGATGGATCTGCTCTTTCCTGATTGGATGGACCCAGGCAATTAGCCTGACACCACACTCCTCGGATGCCGGTGACCTCATCTGCAAAGTTCTGCAAGGATCCTCCCTGAGCCTGACCCTCTGCAACGCAGAAATGATCTCTTTAGCCAGCATCATCCCCTCTCCCAACATCCTCTCCTATGCCAACGACACACAGCTCAAGCCCTGCCTCACAGACCAGAATGACTGAAATCACCCACTAGATGAAGACCAGTTGTCTAAAGCTGACAAGACTGAAATCATGATCTTTGAGAAGAGCACTTCACCATGGGGCTTTACGTGGTGGGCAATAGTTTTTGGACTGACACTCACCCCCACCATTCACACCAAGAACCTCTGGCTTGTCATCGACAGCAAACTCAACATGACAGCTCAAGTCAATCAATCAATCAATCACGGCATTTATAAAGCGCGCTACTCACCCGGGAGGGTCTCAAGGCGCTGGGGGAGGGGGAACGCTACTGCTCGAACAGCCAGGTCTTGAGCTGCCTTCTGAAGGAGAGATGGTCCTGGGTTCACCGATTGTTCCAGGTCTTGGCTGCCAGGTAGAAGCATCCTCCACCGGCGGTGGCTTTGCGGATGCGTGGTACGGTGGCGAGGGCGTGGCTGGTCGATCGTAGCTGGCGGGTGGGCGTGTAGAAGGTCATGCGGTCGTTGAGGTACTTGGGGCCCAGGTCGTGGAGAGCCTTGTGTGCGTGGGTGAGGAGTCTGAACGTGATCCTCTTGCTGACGGGGAGTCAGTGCAGGCCTCTCAGGTGTCCGGTGATGTGGCTGTGTCGTGGGATGTCCAGGATGAGTCGTGCGGAGGTGTTCTGGATGCGCTGGAGTCTTTTTTTGAAGTTTGGCTGTGGTTCCGGCGTAGAGGGTGCTCCCGTAGTCCAGGCGGCTGGTGACGAGTGCCTGGGTGAAGGTCTTCCTGGTTTCAGTGGGGATCCATCTGAAGATCTTGCAGAGCATGCACAGGGTGTTGAAGCATGAAGATGAGACGGCGTTGACTTGTCTGGTCATCGACAGGGAGGAGTCCAGGATGAAGCCCAGGTTGCGTGCGTGGTCTGTTGGCTTGGGAGCGGTGCCCAGGGCCGGGGGCCACCAGGAGTCGTCCCAGGCCGAGGGTGATGATCCCAGGATGAGGACTTCCGTCTTGTCTGAGTTCAGTTTGAGGCGGCTGTTCCTCATCCAGTCGGCGACGTCTTTCATCCCTTCGTGTAGGTTGGCTCTGGCGGTGGTGGGGTCGTTGGTGAGGGAGAGGATCAGCTGGGTGTCGTCAGCGTAGGAGATGATGTTGAGGTTGTGTTGGCGTGCGACGGCTGCGAGGGGGCTCATGTAGACGTTGAAGAGGGTTGGGCTGGGGGAAGATCCTTGTGGTACGCCGCAGATGACTTCGGTGGCCTCGGATCTAAACAGGGGGAGGCGGACTCTCTGGGTTCTTCCGGCGAGGAACGAGATGATCCACTCCAGTGCTTTCTCTCGGGTCCCGATGTTGCTGAGGTGCTTCACTAGGGTGTGGTGGCAAACGGTGTCGAACGCCGCAGAGAGGTCCAAGAGGATGAGGGCCGCTGTTTCCCCGTTGTCGATCAGGGTTCTGATGTCGTCGGTGGCTGCGATTAGGGCGGTCTTGGTGCTGTGGTTGGCCTGGAACCCGGACTGCGAGGGGTCGAGGGATCCGTTCGTCCTGAGGAAGACGGCAAGCTGTCTGTTGACGGTCTTCTCGATGACTTTGGCCGGAAAGGGAAGGAGCGAGATGGGACGATAGTTCTTGAGGTCGGTGGGGTCCGCCGTTGGTTTCTTCAGGAGGGCGGTCAGCTCGGTGTGCTTCCAGCTCTCCGGGAAGGTGGCGGTGTGGAAGGAGGAGTTGATGATGTTCCGGAGATGGGGTGCGATGATGGCGTCGGCTTTGTTGAGGACGTGGTGTGGGCAGGGGTCGGTTGGTGATCCGGAGTGGATGGAGTTCATCGTGCGGGTGGTGTCTTCGGTGCTGATCGGGGTCCAGTTGCAGAGGGTGGTGGTGGCGGGCGTTGGTTCGGTGATAGGGTGCGTGGTCTGTGCGTCGAAGGTGCGTGGTCTGTGCGTCGAAGCTGTTGTGCATGTCGGCGATCTTGCGGTGGAAGAACGCGGCGAGTGAGTTGCAGAGGTCTTGCGAGGGGGGTGATGTCGTTGTTTCCGGTGCTGGGGTTGGAGAACTCTTTGACGATGCTGAAAAGTTCCTTGCTGTCGTGGGCGTTGTTGTCCAGTCGTTCTTTGAGTGCCGACTTCTTGGTGGCACGGATCAGCTGATGGTGTTTGCGGGTGGCGTGCTTGAAGGTGGTCCTGTTGTCTGTGGTCTGGTTGAGCCGCCAGGCTTTCTCCAGGGTGCGGCAGTTCTTCTTGGATTCCTTGAGTTCGCTGGTCAACCAGGGGGTTTTCTTGCTGCCGGGTCTGCTGGGGGGGTTCTTTAGTGGTGCGATGTCGTCGGCGCAGGCGGTCAGCCACTTGGTGAGGTTGCTGGCTGCTTCGTTGGGGTCCGCTGTGTTGGTGGGGGTGTTCTGGCTGAGGGAGGCGGTGAGCTGCTCGGCGGTGATCTTGCTCCAGCTCCGTCGGGGAACCTGTTGCGGGTGGTGGTGGGTCGCAAGGCCGTCACAACCTCATGCTTCCATACCCTGAAGATGCTGAAGATAATTTTTGAACGGCTCTCAATCAGCACCAGCAAAACCGTCATGCACACCCTGGTGACAAGCAAGCTGAACTACGAGAACATCCTCTATGCCAGGATCAACAAAAAACTCACAGAACTCTAAGGCCAGTTACGCTCAAGCTCCCATGCCGAACTCACATCATTCCTCACCTGAAGGACCCCCTCTCTTGTTCCATACACAAACGAACACAATTCAAACTCTTCACCCACACTTTCAAAGCATTACATAGCACTGGGCCAGCATGCCTCAACAATTGCATCTGCTCAAAGAAACCTTCCAGACACCTCTGCTCGTCCGCACTCCTTGCTCAAATCCCACAGACACGAAAAACCATATCTGCCAGTCCCACCATCTCCTACTTCACTCGTAAAGTGTGGAAGGACCTGTCACTACACATAAGAACCTCCCCCTCACTTCTTGAATGCAACAATAAGATGAAGACCTGACTTTTCGAGTCGTCCCACTAGTCCATAGGTTTGGTTAGACTCAAACCTGCTCAGGGCCAGAACAGTGTCATCTACAAATCTGCATAACATGGCATACCACATGGCTGTCCAACATGCGTCCTTCATTTGACTAATGTGGGTCTGTCACATGACTGACATAAGTATGTCTCATGAGCGACAAGAGTCTGTTATCTATCTGAAATAACCTGAGTGTCCAACATTTGTGTATCATAGGAATCCTTGGTACTGTCTCTCATTGTAACATGCAAAACATTCCTGTAGCAGTACTGCCAACCACTGAGATATAATATCACACATTGGTGCTCGTTTATGTAAACTGTTTCCCTGTTTTTTTACATTTCTTTTCATTCAGCAGCCTTCCAGTCAGAAGAAAGAAGTGTGAACAGGGGAGAGACCAGTACATCCACGGAGTGTAAGGCGTTTACTGACAATTTCATCCTAAATCAACAATACGATCTCCAGACATCAGAAAGACGCTTGACCAGCAGTGAGTGGGAGAAGGCATATAGGACTAAGATATTTTTTGAGGCACATCAGAGACTCGACAAAGGTCTGAGACCCTTTCCCTGCACAGACTGTGAAAAACGCTTTACTCTAAAGTCTGATCTCGTAATTCACAGAAGAATACACACAGGAGAGAGGCCGTTTCAGTGCACTGACTGTGGGAAAAGCTTTACTAAAAAAGGAAATCTCCTAAATCATCAGAGAACACACACCGGAGTGAGGCCATTTCCCTGCACAGAATGTGGGAAAAGGTTTACTGAAAAGGGTTCTCTTCTAAGACACCAACAGATACACACTGGAGTGAGGCCCTTCAAGTGCACGGAGTGTGAAAAGAGTTTTAGGGTGAGAACAGCTCTTACACAACACCAAACAATACACACAGGAGTGCGGCCCTTTACCTGCACCGAGTGTGCAAAATGTTTCACTGTTAAATCTGCTCTATTACGGCATCTAAATATTCACAAGGGGATTAGGCCCTTTCACTGCACAAACTGTGAGAAATGTTTTATTGATAAGACCGCTCTTTTACAACACCAAAGAATTCACACAGGAGTGAGACCTTTTAACTGCACCGAGTGTGATAAGAGTTTTACTCTGAAACCATCCCTCATACAACACCTACGAACACACAAAGGTGTAAGACCCTTCAAGTGCACTGTCTGTGAAAAGAGTTTCAGTCTGAGCACAACTCTAATACAACACCAGAGAACACACACAGGAGAGAGGCCTTTTAATTGTACTGAGTGTGAGAAGAGTTTCACAGCAAAACAATCTCTTTCACGACATCTGAGACTCCACGTGGAGAAGAAAGATGGAGTTGGTGTAACGGAGAGTGCAGCTCCTTAAGGACACAGATCCTTTAACTATGCTGGCAACATCCCGTTTTCTGCTGACATTCATTGATCTTATGTAATGCACTGACGTACAGCATCGTTGTTGTCCCTTAATTCATTCGGCGACCGGTCTTCTGACGTTTGACTTCTCCTTCAACAGAGTGAACTAAAATTTTGCAAGCATTATATGTAATTTTGTACTACCCTACGTGGTCTTTGAACTAACTGGCTCATAAGACATATTTTTTGTAATCTGCTGTGTTTTACTAGGGAATAATTGCATTTAAATCAGTATTTCCCTGCCTCTTGCAGTGCAGGTAAAACACATTTCTTTGTTCAGAATTCTTTTAAACAATTACAAAATGGGCCCTTTTGCAGTTCCTGATAATCTTGTAATGGAAACAATCACACCTTGATTTAAATTTATATAATTAGCCAAGAAATTAATCAGTTTATAAAGTACATTTCAACCATGTATGTATAATGTATTGCAAATGTAGAATACACTGAAAATACTCTCTTCTTTTTTTATTTGTAATAGGACTTCCCTAGTATAATATATTTGTTGACATTACCAGTAAACATTGACATTTTTCCACTGGCCCAAATCCACAGTAAATGGATATACATTAGATTTTACTTTTGCCTTGAACCTGACATGATGTAGAATATGTCATGTAAGTATCACAAGTACATTACTAATATCACACGTACATTATAAGTATCACACGCACATTACAAGTATACAAGTATTTCACATACATTACAAGTATACAAGTATTTCACATACATTACAAGTATTACACATACATTACAAGTATTACACGTACATATCAAGTGTACATATATTTCACCTACATTACAAGTATATAAGTACTTCAGCTACATTACAAGTATTACACGTATATTACAAGTATTTCACATACATCACAAGTATAAAAGTATTACATGTAAATTACAAGTATTACACGTACATTAGAAGTATTACAAATACATATCAAGTATACAAATATTTCACCTACATTACAAGTATATAAGTACTTCAGCTACATTACAAGTATTACACGTATATTACAGGTATGCAGGCACTACATGTATATTTGAAGTATACAAATATTACACGTACATTACAAGTATACAAGTATTTCACGTACGTTACAAGTATTTAAGTGTTACAAGTACATTACAAGTATAAAAGTATACTGTGTGCAGAAATCTATCTTATTGATGTAGAAGTCGCCGAGTGATCTTTCACATAGCAACGTCCATGGCTACTGGTCTGCCTAAGGCACAAGCCACACTGTGCACGTAATCCACATTTTCCGGTCATCGGACACGGTTCCTATTAAAATATAGTGGTTGGATGAATCCCCATCACTTCGGAAGAAGATACTGATAATGGAGGTCATTCAAGGGTATTATTCAAACAGCTGATTTACTGAGGGGTGCTGAGTTCTTGTCCTTCAGTTTGCTCAAAACGTGTGGAATGCACATGTCAGAATGTTGGCAGTGCAAAATATGGACACCTGTGTTGCAAGAAATTCTTCTGGCATTAGTGAGTGGACCTTAGTGAGAGTAAAATATGTTTCTATATTTGTAAAGATCTTCACATATGCCTGTATAAGGTGAGTAATAGCTAACCTGTTGCATTTCAAGAGGCAAATTGGTGGGATTTTGTATGTGTAGTCATTATTTATCTGATCAGCTTCATTGTCTGTTTCTGTAGTACACAAGGATAATATACCAGGGAGATTCTTACAGCAGAACCCATTTTTCAGGAAGATTTGGATGCCGGCACTGATAAAAACAGTAAAATTATCTTTTTTCGGTCTTGTTCCAGAGAGGCCTGACTGTGATGTTATAAACACGTACTTATGTCGATGCACACAAATAATATGAGAGGGACCAAAATATATCTTTGTGAACGATAATAGATAATATTCCAGAATTATTCCTCTTGATTCAGTCGTAATCAGTGCCTGCAAGTCTTTCATTGTGCAGCTGTTTTTCAGGGCAGCAGTTAATTTTTAAAACAACTGTTCTCTATTGCTGAAATGATCGCAATCGAACCTGTCATATAATGTGTCTGGCTAAACAGAAACATCCTGGAGATAAACTCTTCGTTAACTACGACTATATCGTCTGACGGACAAACCAAGATGAATTGGTTAAAGGCAGTAATTCTATGTGAGTGCAGGATGAATGTCATTATACTTTAACACTCTCAAGAACGCCTTCTTACATTATAATTAGGGCTCCCGGTTTTCCGTTTAAACAGATTTTTACATATAAATACAGACGGAAAAATATTTTTCTTCCGTCTGTATTTATACATAGAAACGGAATAATACAACCAAATTGGAGTCTGAGAATTGCTCGATCGTGCTGCAGCCAGGGATGCCTCCCCGTGCCCCTCTTCCTGATTGCCCTGTATGCCTGCCCACTTTAACACCTGCTGGGCCATTAATCTTTGGTAGGCGCGGGAAAACATTTCCTAGGAGCTCTTGCCTCTGATCTGCCCACTATAGCCCTGATGATGTGGCTGTTACATCTCTTTAGCCAATCAGCTGATCATTCATCATCTCCGGAGCTCTGGCTTTGTAGTGAGCGCTGCGCCAGCACAGCAGTCTGTTTTAAGTTACTGTGAAGTGAAAAGGTGGGGGTGGAGGTGAATATGTATTTGCACCTCTAAGGCAGTTTAACTTTGAGAAGGCGGCGAAAGGTGTTAGCAGCGCAAGTACTTTGCGCAAATGTAGGACTGGCAGAAATGAGTGTGACCCAAAAAGGTCAGAAAGTCCGGAGGCATAAACACATTAGGTAAATTAAGCTGCATTAGCTTTGGAATACTTTCAGGCCTTAAATTGAGATTTATTTCTGAAATGAGAGTTCCCTGCTTCAGACTAGAGGAGGTAGTTTACTCTCTCAGCTGTGGATAGTCAGCGCGCACCACAGAGAGACGCATGAAACTAACAATAAGGAGAACGAGGCATTCAGTATCTGTAATATATGAAGAACGCAGACAGCACTTTCATGCAATCTTTGGCCAGGTAACTGAAAGTGCACATGTGCACTCATCTATATTCTAAAAGTGTTTATTATGGCCTGTGAGAGTGTTTTCAATATTGTAACACAGCAGTAGCTGACACTAATATTACTGCAAGTAATCTCTGTGACACCCTCCCATTTCACATATGCGAGGTGCTGTTTCGATCTAACAGTAAAGTTTTTTTTTGTGAAAGTTGTATGAAACATACACAACATTGGTCTTCCAAATGTCTATAATGGACTCTCACACATTGTATTGTGTTTACTTAATTTGGAGCATATATACATATATACATATACATATAGCTAATCCTATAACAACTGTGTGCACTGCCTATTTAAATAAATGTGGAAAAATACTAGTTGCAGCATCTTTTTTGGCTTGTGACAAAAATAAATGCGAATATATACAGATAAAATGACAAACAAAATTAATAAGGATAAATACAGACGGAAATGTTAAAAAAATAAATACCGGCGTGGCTGGCGGCTGAACATGGCGGCAGCATAGAGGACTAGCTCCGGCGGGGAAGCGACCTCTCCATCTATCCGCACGATAATCCGTGAAGATTTGTTGCCTCCAACGGCGGCACCGAACGCCCCGGACCGGGCGGGACTGGCGGCAGGTCTCCAGACGACAATCGGACATTAAATGCCAGAGTTATCGTCGAAAGTTGAATCGACCGGAGCTTAGGCCCACCTCCGGGCCCTCAAGTGCTATCTGAGACCGACCGGAAGTGCAGCCTGCCAGGCAGCCGCGGACAGGAAGTGATCGGTGCAGGAGCCCCACACCCAGTAACGGTCCTGTCCTGCGTCATTCGACTCGCTCTCTCCAGCGACGACTCATTGGAAAAGTGGCCGCAAACAACCGAAACTATCAACCGTACTTTGCCCGACAGACAGTACGGGAGTCTAACTTCTAGCGACGGAGGTCCTTCCATCCGGCACTGGGAGCAGCGCAGCAACCGCCCGACTATCTGACTCCCCACCGGACCGACGAACTGTATTCCCTCCGTGACCGAACGATGGCCGGGAAAGGTGTGAAAGGCGGCACAACCCAGACTCGCATTGACCGCTTCACCAACGACAGGACCGCTTCCCCTCCGGCGGAGGGAAAAACCCCCCCTGTGAAACCAGGCGAGTCCGGGGGACCGAAGAAGGCGACGCTGGACGATATCATGAAGGCTCTCACGCAGGTCCAGGCAACGGTGGGCTGCATCTCGACAGAAATCACCCTAATCCGCGCCGACTTTCACAAAATGGCGGAAAAGGTAGGCTCTCTGGAGCTCGTCACGAAGTCGCTGGTGGAGGATGTCTCGGAACTGCAGACGGCCATGGAAGCGGTCATGGCGGAGAACAAGCACCTTAAGGACAAGCTCGACGACCAGGAGGGCCGCTCCAGGCGGAACAATGTGCGCATTCTTGGCGTTCCGGAGTCTGAGGGCTATGAATCTCTACGTGGAGGAACTCATTAAGACTCATCTTCAACCCAAGGGCCTGTCGGCCTTCTTTTCTGTGGAGCGAGCCCATAGAGTCCCGGGTGGTCAACCGAAACCGGGGGCCACGCCGCGACCGATCCTAGCGAGACTGTTTAACTTCCGTGACCGGGACATTATCCTGCAGGCGGCCCGTGTATCGCCGCCGGTGAAAATTCTTAACTCAACGGTAGCTTTTTTCCCGGACTACACGGCGGAAGTGGCCAGGCGGCGAAAAACATTCTTGGACATTAAAAAAGAACTTAGGAAACGGGAACTTCCATATTCTATGATCTTCCCAGCCAGGCTTCGGGTGGTGGCGGAAAACAGGACATGGTTTTTTGATGACCCTAGCACTGCGCGAGACTGGCTGGACGGCTGGCGTCCTGCTTCTCACTCTCGTCGTCCTGGACGGACTAAGACCGGCTCGCCTCACTCTGACTCCACCGCTGCAGGGGCCGAGGGTACGAACAGTGGCAGAAGCTCACCGATAAGAGATGAAACTGCTTTGAGTCTGGAGGTGGACCCTTGACCACATGAGTATGCTGTAACAAAGTTTGGAACTGTGGCTGGAACCGTCATGGACACTGGGCCGAGGGCCTCCGTGGAGGGTATGAGGGGCCGCTGATTCCGGAGCGCTCCTCACCCCCAACGAGCAAGTAACTTCGTGTTTTCTTGGGGTGGGATGAAGCACTCTGCTAAATTGGGGTGGCGGGCAGTTTGGAGTCCGTGTAGCAGGGAAGCAGGGAGGGTGGGGTTGTTGGGAGTGGGGGGGTTGTGTTGGTTGTTTAATTTGAAATGTTTGGCTCAACTTCTTGTTCTGGAACTGCTGGTGTTCACGCTTGACCATATTCCTTACACCGGGCATATTGCCTCTGCTCCTGGATCATCGTATCGGTACACACACATGCTTACTTGCACAGGATTGGGGACTTCCCTATCTGTTATGACTCCGTCCCACCCTCTAGGGCACTCAACTGTACACTTGACCACAATATGGCAAATCCCCCGAGACTTGATGTAATACCGCATGGCACTGGGGTGGGGGCGGTACCACCGCTTCGGGTAGTGTCCTGGAATGTGCGGGGGTTGGGAGATAAAGTGAAGAGAGGGCTGGTCCTGCAATGTATTAAGAGACTGAACTGTGATGTCGCCCTCCTCCAAGAGACACATTTAGTGGGGGTTGCTACCAAAGCCCTGGATAGGAGAGGGTACCGCATGCTGATACACTCGGACTTTACTTCGGGATCCCGGGGAACGGGGGTGTGGGTAAAAAGGTCGTCACGTTTCATTCACCACTCCACAAAAACAGATCAACATGGCCGCTTCGCGGCGGTGTGCGGACAATGGGAGGGCGTGCCCATCAACATGGTGTCTGCGTATATCCCGCCGGCGCTACATTCATCGACACTTCCGGCCCTGGGTAAATTTCTTTTGGAGCTCCCGGAAGGGGATTTGTTAGTGGGCGGAGATTTCAATGCATTGGCTGACTCCGATATGGACAGGTTCCCGGCCCGCCCCCTCCCTACTGGCCCAACGAAATTCAGGGACTTCCTAGAGGCACAAGGTCTGGTAGACATTTGGAGGCAGCTTCACCCTACTGATCGCCACTACTCATACTATTCCTCCACTCACGCTTGTCTGTCGCGCATAGACTATTTTCTCACACTGGGGGGCGGTAAACTCACTTTTGACAAAGTACACATCGCACCGCGGGATATCTCAGATCACTCTCCCCTGGTCGCTACACTGTCCTGCTCTGCCACGGCCCGCACCCGTCTCTTTCCCATCTACCCTAGTTATCTTAAAACTCCCCTGATCCGAAAATCCCTTAAAACTGCCACTAAACTCTACTTCCAGGAGAACTCTGGGTCGGTATCCTCGCCGACGGTTCTCTGGGAAGCATACAAGACGGTGCTCAGGGGCCAGGCCATTTCGACCGTAGCCGACCATAAACGTAAACAAAAACTGGAATTGGTCGAACTGGAACTGCAATTGGAACGAGCAAATGCGACTCACATGGCCACACCGTCAGAGGCCACCAGGCACGCGCTGACTCTCTGCCAGCTAAAACATGACGACTTTCTACGCCGTAGGGTGTTAGAGCGGATCGAATCGACGGCATGCAGGGTTTACGATGTAGGCGACAAAGCCAACAAGCTGCTGGCTTGGTTGGACAAGAGGCGGGAAGGAGGCAGGCATATCCTACAGTTACAAGACCACACGGGGACGTTTCACACGCACCCTCCCAAGATAGTTGACCTCCTGGCAGATCACTTCCAATCAGTGTACACCCCAGAAGTGGTGGTCACGCCGGAACAGGCGGAACTAGCACTCCAAGAGATTGAGGTGGAGGTGCTAACGCCAGAGGCGCAAACCGAGCTGGAAGCAGATCTCACAGTGGAGGAACTCCGTATGGCGATAGGCGCACTGCACACGGGCAGAGCGCTGGGCCCCAACGGAATTCCAATCGAATGGTTCCAAACGATGTCCGACACACTGGGCCCACCGCTACTGGCCATGTTTGAGAACTGTCGTGAGACCGGGACGCTGCCATTGGATCAACGCCTGGCAACGATAGTAGCTATCCCAAAACCTGAGAAACCTCCAGAATGTTGTGCATCCTACCGCCCGATCTCGCTACTCAATGCAGAGGCGAAGATCCTGGCGAAGGTGATCGCTACTAGATTGACCCCACACCTTGGTCAGCTGATCCACCCAGACCAATCCGGCTTTATGCCTCACAGGAGCACTGCATTAAATCTCCGCAGAGTACACGGCGCGTTGGCACGTGCGCACTCCTTGACAGAGCCAGCAGCCATCCTGTCGCTGGATGCCAGGATGGCCTTTGACATGGTGGAGTGGCAGTACCTGTTCGCAGTCCTGCACCGGATGGGCTTCGGTCTGAAGTTCCTATCCTGGATCCGATTACTCTACACAGGTCCAGTAGCTCACATAGCGGCCAATGGCCATATCTCTCGCGCGATCTCTTTGGCGCGTGGGACCCGCCAAGGCTGCCCCCTATCCCCATTGCTGTTCGCGTTGGTCCTTGAACCCCTCGCGATCGTCCTCAGAACGACACCACTATTGAAGGGCATCAGATGGACGGAGACCTGGGAAGATAGAGTATCATTGTATGCGGATGATATGCTGGTGTATGTATCAGCACCCGAACTGAGTGTCCCGATTTTATTGGCGCTTTGTGACAAACACGGTGCGGCCTCTGGTTACACAATTAACTGGACGAAATCGGTCCTCTATGTCCTGAAGGGCCCCCGACCAGTCCTCCCGGAACACTGTCCGTTGGTAGTGACAGATGTTTCCTTTAAATATTTGGGTATCCATGTCACTAACAATGCGACCGTCTTCGCTAATCGAAACCTGGCGCCCCCCCTCCTCCGTTTGAAGGCAGACGTGCGGCACTGGTCGTCCCTGCCACTCACCCTCCTAGGCCGCGCTGCGCTGTTCAAAATGATGACGCTCCCGCGCCTCCTATATATCTTTGAAAATGCGCCAGTAATGATCCCGCCCTCCTACTTGCAGAAAATTACCGCGATGGTTACCACTCTACTTTGGGGTGAACGTCCCCCGAGGATAGCGCACCTCAAACTGAACCGCGGCTGGTACGATGGTGGCATTGCGCTACCGAACGTACAGCTTTATTATTGGGCATCCCAGCTTAAAGTACTTAACCAATGGATCCATGCACCACACACTGACCCGGCTTACATGGCGGACAGGGCCCAACTCGGGACGCAGAGCCTCCTGGCCCCCCTCTACAACCCCAGTCTCCTCAAGAACCTGATCGGCCCCACTAAACACACAATAACCCTATGGTACAGGGCACTCACCAAGCTACAATGGAAGGGAGTCATTACGAAGCTTACCCCGCTTTGGGATACTAAAAAACTGGGCTGCCTGCGGACCAGTAAAGGGTTCACCCAATGGGACAACATCGGCATTTCTACAGTGGGAGACCTCTGGACGTCCACTGGGGTGGTACCATTCGAGCAACTCCAACAACAATACTCGCTGGGCCCCACGGAAACATATAGGTACATCCAAATCAGGCACGCTCTCCTGGCGGTGTTGGAGCCGGGAACCACAATCCCGGAATCCTCGCCCCTAGAAGACCGGCTCCTCACAGATTACATGCAAACCAGAGCCACCTCACTCACCTACCGTAAATTGTTGAACAATCTCCCTGACCCCCTACAGACCCTGCGAGAAAAGTGGGAGGATGAGTTGGGTGCTATGGATGAGACGGACTGGAACGCTGCTGTGGCATCTCCGCTAGGTTCAGACTCATACAACTGAAAATACTACACAGAACGTACTACACGAGGACCACCCTACACAAAATGCACAGGGCTGACTCCCCTCGTTGTCTTAGGGGTTGTGGGGAGGATGGCACACTACTGCACACGTTGTGGGACTGCCCTCTCATTGCCCGGTACTGGCAACAGGTCATGCGCACGATTTCCCAGGCCCTTGACACCTCCCTCACACCCGAACCGCGCCTCTGTCTTCTGAATGTTTGGGAGGGCACTGATCTTAACCTTAGACAACAGCAATGGGTTACAATTGGAACAATGTTGGCTAAACGTGATATGGCACAGAGGTGGGGGGTGGCTGAATTACCTACTTTGTCGCTATGGTGCCAAAACATGGACAAATTGATGCTAACTGAACAAACTGTCTACAAACTGAGAGCGAACCCAAAGAAATGGAATAGGGTGTGGGAGGCCTGGAATAGATATAGAGGGGACCTGTGTGACCCGCTTCCGGAGGCTGAAGATGAAGACTCGGAAGATGAGGAGGGGATGATTGATTAACCTGTGGGCTGCTACGGGGCAGGACTTGTGCTGTACTCATATAATGGGAACTATTGCTCACATTCCGCGGGGGGTGGAGGGGTTAGGCCTGGGGTGGGGGGTCGGTGTGTCCTACTAGCGTCTCCTGTTCTATATTGCTTCGCATCTAAGCACTATTATTGAGCCACTTTGTTTGGTTTGTTCTTCAATGTTTTATAAATGGAACAGTTAACGAAAATGCACTTTAAAAAAAAAAAAAAAAAAAAGTAAAACTTCATATCTCCGATGTCATTCTCCTTATGGTCTGCCTTATCATCCTCATCCTTTGCTGCCGGACCGGAGGGTTGTCGGCTAAATAGCTGTGTATTATTACGGGACATCCTGTTTTTCTCCCCTGTCATGACTGCTGTGTAAATGTCTTGTTGTAAAATGGATGATGAACATCAATAAAAGTTTTTACACCAAAAAAATAAATAAATAAATAAATAAATAAATACCATAAAACCGGGAGCCCTAATTATATTAGTGAAGATGTGTCCTTTCCGCCATGTTCTCCATGTGCATATGGACAGATGCTCACTTAATTTACCACAGAAAGCAGGGCACTGATTTGACTGTGACACATATGGGGCTTACAGGTCATGTGCACTCTTTTGAGTCAAACAAGTTGGCTACTGTGGTGATTGATAGCCAGGTCTGGTGGCTTAATAGACAAATGCGTCCTCTGTAGGGGCCAGTCGTTGACCTTGTGGTCCTAGGTTCAAATCCCGGTGGTTCCACCCAGCCTTTACTCCTTCTGAGTTTGATAAAATGAGTACCATTGAGTTGGGTAACAATAAACCTCTATTATTCAGTGCCAAGAGGCCCTTCTGGGTGAACGCACACTGTACAAATACACGTTATGTTATTGCAGACCAGGAGAGTGACTGGGATGATTCACAAAATCTGCTTGTGGAGAAGCAGGCTAGTGATTTGATTGCAAGCTGAGCACAATAGTTTTGCTTCCCAGGTGACGTGACTCAAACTGCGGCTCCAGGAGATGCGTAGGGAAATAATCCTGTTTCAGCAATGATGGCGTTGGATGCCTCTTTACCAGCCATACAAGTGGAACTACAGGCAAACTTCAAGAAATCCGAAGGTTAACCTAAGAATCAGAATCAGAGCAATACAGACCACAGGGAGAACCTTGGCCCTTGCCGCTCCTTGAGCACCTTAGTCACAACCTGGGCCCCACATTCACTCTGTCTCTTTTGAAACAGGTCATCCACCTCAAGTGTGTCTGAGCCCTTGATTACAGCTCCTCATCCCAATCGAGTCACAGCCACCCCCTGTGGCTTCAACTCTGCTCCCCCCGAGGGGATCGCCATTATTAGACATGAGCACTGAACTGACCCACCCACGTGTGGGATCCACAGGGAAACATCATTAACAACGTGGACAGTACACCGCAATGCTGTAACATCGCGGTTGTTACAACGACCACGATGTTACCACGCTATGCCATTACAACGCAAGTCTTTACATCGACTTGCGCTAGATGGCGTGCTAACATTAAAAGTAGTGTAGTTTACTATCCCAACACCTTCCGTACTGATAAGTGGACTAGAATTGGAATAGTAAATTACACTTTTATAATGTTAGCACGCCACCTAGCGCAAGTCGATGTAAAGACTTGCGTTGTAAAGGCATAGCGTGGTAACATCGCAGTCGTTGTAACGACCACGATGTAACAGCACCCGTTGTAATAACATGCGTTGTAACATCATACATCTGATCCACAAGCAATTCTTAAAAAAACACAAATGAGAAATCAATTTACGCTTTTATTTTGGAAAACACCAAAGAAGAAGAAAAGTTTTAGAGCAACCTATGAAGTGCTATATAGGCCAATTTTCTGCTATTTACCGAAAAACAATTCTTAGGTACTCACTAGGTATACAAAGCGTTTTTAAAGGAAGGATAAAAAAAACAGGTACAATGTTGACTAATAGTCTCAAGACTGAGAAGCTGGTAAAGCTCTGCTGCTCCTTGAAGGCATAGGATACCTCCAGCATCCCATCATGCCCTGTAGATTGCAGGTGGGCCACTAGTTTGTTTTCCAGCTCCTACTGCAAGAAACCTGGAGCACTGAGCTTCACCTTTTAGATGTTTTATTATTTTTTAACCGTGCAAATCTTTGAAAAATGTGTTCACTCATTGTCTTACAATACAGGCAGCACATTTTGTTCTGTTTGTTGCCGGAAAAAATATTTTTTCTTCAAAAAATGTTTTTTTAACTGTGGGATAAATGAGGCTCAAACACACCCTTGTGCAGTTTGTATTGTTCGCCTTCCTTGTTAAAGAATTCTGTAAGATTTCAACGAGGCCTTTCAAAGACCCAGAGAAGATACAACTGAAGGGACTTCCTGGATGATCCACAGAGGCGCGAAGAGGCAGAATCATAAAGATCTGATGGGCATGGACAGGAAGCTTCTTCTACCTCCACTCCTTCCTCTGTTGCCGCGGTTTGCCTAAGGGGGTTATCCAATGAAAGGTCCCAGTTAAAAATGGGATTTCTGGCTGGCTAAACTATGTACCTAAGCCAGGAAAAAAACCCCACTCTAGTCAGCGTAAGCCAGATACACAATGAAGATAACCTGTGCTCACCCTCTGGTGACTTGGCGCAGAGCGGGCAGACTTATCATCCAAAGCAATGAGTAAAGTATTTGTGCAACACACACACACAACCACACACACACACACAACCACACACACACAAGCACCCACACACAAGCACCCACAAAACCACACCCACAACCACACACACAACCACACAAAACCACACACACAACCACCACCACCACATGCACCACACACACACACCACACACACACACACCATACACAACCACACACACAACCACACACACACAACCACACATACAACCACACGTACAACCACACAAACACACACACAATCACACACAACCACAAACAACCACAAACACAACACAACACACACACACAACCACACACACAACCACACACACAACCACACACAACCACACACAAAACCACAACCACACAGACAACCACACACACAACCACACACACAACCACACCGTCAGTGCAAACTTTCACCAGGCACAGACACCATCAGTCGTCAGTGCACGCTTTCACTGGGCACAAACACCACCAGCCGCTAGTGCACGCTTTCACCAGGCACACACACACACCACCAGCCGGCAGTGCAAGCTTTCACCAGGCACACACACCACCAGCCGGCAGTGCACACTTCCACCAGGCATACACCACCAGCCCGCAGTGCACACTTCCACCAGGCACACACACCACAAGCCGGCAGTGCACGCTTCCACCAGGCACACACACCACCAGCCGGCAGTGCACACTTCCACCAGGCACACACCACCAGCCGGCAGTGCACACTTCCACCAGGCACACACACACCACCAGCCGTCAGTGCACGCTTTCAAAAATAATTAATTACCCAGTCATAATTTCTATACATTAATAGGGATTGCTCATAAAATGAGAGGCAGAGTCCGTGGTGTCCGATTCAAAAGGGCTTTATTACAATAGCTCGAGCTACTGGAGAATCGGGTTCCATCACCACTAAGGTTCAGGAAGGGCCGTCATCTAAATCTTTATTCACAGAGTACAATATATATAGTTAAAACATACATTGAATTCGATAAAGAAGGTGGAGCACTCCAGATGGAGCACGTGAAAGAGAGAGATAAGAGCACATGGGTGTGAATAGAGGCGTGAAAGGAGGTGTGCACATGGGTGTTCACTTGATGAGTCATAGGTGTGTCATAGGTGGGTGGATGCACAGAGGGAGTCTGCGTGGTCAGCAGGAACCTTTACCCTACTTGTGCGCGCAAAACTGGTCATGACGTGGAATTGACGTGTAACTGGGGAGAGCTGGGGGGATCTGACTTTAGCACTAGTAGGAGAGTCTGGGATGTCAGAACGACCTGCACCTTTAGCATTATCTAGTATCTTGTGTTTGGAGGATGTATTGTCTGAAGTAAAGGTCGCTTGAGCAAAGGCTGCTCATCACTGAATGCTAGTGTAGGCATACATTTCTTCGTGCATTGCGTGGGGCCATGGGCCCTCCATGGAAACGGGTTCAGTAAATCTCTTGCATGGAGACAGAAAGGCTGGGCTCTATCTTTTGCAGGCGGAATATGTTTATCCCTTTCGTTAGTCAGGAATGTGGTTCCGTGGAGCTGAACAGATAACTGTAGGCAAAACACTGTCTTGGCAGGCCAGGCTGGCTGGGCACCTCTCGGCTGAGCAGGAAGTATGTGAGAGGTCAGGGGTACATAATTAAACTGCAGCTTTCAGAGTATCAAGAGGAGGCTCGGGTCCTGGCTCGGCTGAGCCATGAAAACGGCTTTTAAACGTGCACCATGTAAATGCATTGGCAACATAGGCCTCAAAGCAGAATTATCGTTTCTTTCATGGAGGACTGGATAACTGACATGCTAACGTTGGACACAAATGCAGAGGCGTCATCAGGGCGGCCATAGAGGGAAAATGCATGGATGTCATGCACATATACTACACGTTGGGGTACACGCAGGGGACATATTGGCCATATAAAATTTCATTTTCCTCATTCCCTCCTTGTCCCCTACGTTCCCTTCAAGAAACATCTATATTCATGAGACCATCTATTTGTTCATACAGCATCATTTGTTCGTCCTTTGTCATTCGCGGATGTGAACGTGGACGGGGAATACAGGCAGTGGCGCACAAGCCGCAAATCGCTGGGCCACATTGTAAACAGAGACAGCAACTGAACAGAATAAGCAGTATCATTCCTAGGAACGACAATACTTTCCATCCCCATGCTGATATGACATTCCAGAGCCAACTGGACCAGGTCCATGGGTCTTGGTGCATCTCATGGGCTATCTTGTGGAGTCTTGTTATTGCTGCATACACGGATGGCGCGTTATTAGAAATAAACACGCAACAACTGGATCCGATCACTCTACAAGCTCCGCCCCTATCTGCCAGGATGACGTCAAGAACAAGACGATTCTGAAGAACAACGAGTCTCATAGCAGACTGCTCCTCTGTTAAGTTCGCCAGAGCAGATGTAGTCTCATTTATTACTGCTTCAAGTGTTCTTGTTAACCTGCGTATTAATTTACTGTTTTGGACGGGGCCTATGAACCAGAAGTGTCCTTTAATGAAATCTGTATATTGCTCCCAAGCAGTCTCAGTCTGATCAACAACTGGGGAATTGATCTCCCTCTTGTGTCTAACATGTACTAGTCTGGAATCTCGATGATAATGGGAGGGGGCTAAAAAAACAGGCGGCAGTAGGAACGCTATATAACACGTCCCACCCCAGTCTAAGGGCAGACGTACATAGGCTGTCTGACGGCAAATAAAATAGGAATGGCGAGAAGCTTTGAAAGTAGACTTTCCTTTATCATTGAACTCGATCACAGTATTACATTCACTGTGTCCTAAATGCACTGAGCCTTTCTTTCTAATGCATAATTCACCTTTTACCGGTAAAACTGTTATAGATGGTGAACCTGTGGTTTTCTCGGACAGAACATTCAGAATCATAAAGTTAAGGGAAACATTTCCTAGGTCGTACACTTCATTTTCTAGATCTGTTCCTTTCCTTTGGGGAAAACCATCTTTGTCTGGGAAACATGCCTTGTTCATTACTATATTCAGGTCCCCCCAAACCCATTCACTCTGGGAATTTTCTGTGAACTTTCTGTCTTGTAATGATGACATTAAAGCAAACCATGCTCCGCACGAACCATTGTGCGAAAATGGATATGGAAAGAGGGGCAGAACTCCCTTCGTTTTCTGATAAGGTGGGAGTCGGCCACATACCCAGCAATTCGTTACATTGCTGGTCTGGTGAGAATGGTGTAACATACGAATAAAAGTATTGTTGCGCAGTGCTAGTCGATATGACAGTTCATGGGGTGGCAGATCACTGAATGTGTGCTCTACAGTGTCATTGAAGGAAGAATGTATATGTGAACCAAGAGGAGGAAAGAAAACATGTAGCGTCAAGCTTATACAGATAATCAATATACTTAAAAAAAACATCATGATCAGAGTTACTATACATCTACTGCGTAAAGATTTGCAATATTTTTCTTGTTTGTCTCTCTGTCTATCTCTCTGTCTATTTGGGTCTACGATCTTATACATGTCAGGAACCTGTCTAACCGCTTCACCCGAGGGGGACTTAAACAATTAAACGCTGTCTGACTTACTAGACCGTAGCTTTAATTTGTACTCTTGTTGCGGAGTTCTTTCTAGCAAGGGAGTTTCGAGTCACTGATATCTGGGCAGTCCTTAGTGTCTATTACTGATCCAAGTCCATGGAAGCGTTTCACGTGATGGGCATGAATCCAGCCCTTCCTTCCCTCGACCTTGACGGCGGTTCTCGTCGTTAGTAGTACCAGCTTCGGCGCGCACCAGCGGGGCTCGAGAGGACTTGAACGATCAAAATTCCGAATAAAGACAGTGTCCCCAGGGACAATCGAATGCTCCTTCACCTGGGTGTTGTCGGGGAAGGCAGCTGCAATCTGTGAACGACAAGAAAGGAGTGCAGACATCAAGGAAGCCAGGTAATCTGTCAGCATGTTGCTATCGACATCAGTAATTCTTTTTGGCATAGGCGTACCCCACATATTCGGTGGTCTACCAAAAACCACTTCGTACGGGGACAGTCCTGTTCTGGAATGAGCTACCATTCGCATGTAAAAGAGGGCAACCGGCAAGGCTACCATCCAATCCACGCCTTTTTCTGCACAGACCTTCGCTAACTTGGTTTTGAGTGTCTGATTGTGTCTCTCCACGAGACCTGCTGCCTCTGGGTGCCGTACGCAATGGAATCTCCATTGGTACCCTAACAGAAGAGATACTTGTTTCATCAGTTCAGAAGAGAATGGCTGACCGTTATCTGAGTACACGACACGGGGCAAGCCGTACCGCAGAAAGAATTCTCGGACCAACTGCTTGGCAGTAGTCACAGCAGTGTAATCTGGGACTGGGTACGCTTCTGTCCATCTAGATAGTGCACATACAACTACTAGGACATATTTGTATCCTCGACATCTGTCCATCTGAATATAATCCATCTGGAGGACTTCAAAAGGGTGGTCAGGAGGATGAAATCCACCTTGTTCCATAGGAATACCTTTGCCTGGATTGAACTGGCAACAGATCATGCAGGTACGCACTTTCTGTTTTGCTGCTGCACGCAGGTGCTTGTTGAACCATATATTCTGTAAACTGTCTAACATAGCCTTTTCTCCTAAGTGTGCTGGACTATGTGCTGTATTTATGATAACTTGAACCATGGAGTCAGGGAGAAACCATGTGGCTTTGCCTTTTGTCATCCAACCCTGGTCTGTCTGGACCCCTCCTTGTTCAGTCCATTTCTTTATTTCGTCTGGAGTGGCATGTGTCTGAATGTCGAGTACATCTTGTGAGGGATCCCTGACTGTCATACAGTTTGTCAGTGATGGTGCTTCTGTCTTTGTCGTGTCAGTGGGAATGTCTGTTGGAGTCTGAGCTGTAAGTTTAGCTGTTCGATCTGCCAGGTCATTACCCTGGGAAATGGTGTCTGTGACTTTGGTGTGTGCTTTGCACTTCATGATGGCTACAGCTGTAGGCAAATGTATTGCGTCTAACAGAGCCTGGATGAGGGGACCATGCTGAATCTTGGCCCCATGAGAGGTCAGAAAACCTCTCTCCTGCCACAGGACACCGAAGTCGTGAACGACTCCGAAGGCATACTGTGAATCTGTGTATATGTTTACTTTCATGTTCTTGGCTCGTATGCATGCTTGTGTCAGAGCGATGAGCTCTGCTGCTTTGGCGGACAGTGTGTCAATTTGTTGTGTCTCTATGACTTCAGTATCAGTGGTCACTGCATATGCGGCCACTAACTCTCCTGTGCTTGTTCTCATGCATGAACCGTCTACATAAAGTGTCAGATCGGGGTCTGGTAGTGCAATGTCTGTCAGGTCTTGTCTTGGCTTCGTTACGGTATTAACTACTTCCACACAGTCATGTGGTGCAGGGTCTGCTGTGCTTGAGGGCAAGAGTGTAGCAGGGTTCAGGGTATTGCATCGTCTGATCTCTATGTGTGGCTGGAATAAGGTCAGTTCATATCCTGTCAGTCTTGCTATAGTCAGGTGTTGTGTCTGTGTTCTGTTCAAGAGAACTTCCACTGAGTGTGGAACCTGTACTGTCAGGGGATGTCCTAACACAATAGAATCGCTTTGTCTGATTTCAGGCACGCAGGCAGAGCCTGGGCCACTGGATCCAATGTACTAGAAAAATAAGCACAAGGCCTGTGTTTTCCTGCTTGATCTTGTGTAAGGACAGATAATGCTGTACCTTTGCGTTCAGTGACAAAAAGTGTAAAAGGCTTGCTGTATCATGGAGTCGCTAAAACTGGTGCTTGACATAGAGCTTTTTTCAATTCGTCAACTGCAAGGGTATGTTCTTGAGTCCAGGGGAGGACAGTCGAAGACGCTGCCTCTTGTGTTGTCAACTGTATGAGTGGTTTGGCTAGATATGCATACTGGGGAATCCATTGTCTGCAGTAATAAGTGAGGCCAATGAAGGCCCGTATCTCCTTTTGTGTCTTGGGCTGTGGAAGATTTGCAATTAACTGAATGCGGTCTGGTGTCGGCTGTCTACTCTCTTGGACAGCAAGTGTCCAAGGTATACCACTTGCTGGGCACAGAATTGCAACTTAGAAGGGGACACCTTGTGCCCCTTGTCTGCCAGAAAGTATAAGACTGTCAGTGATGCACGTTCACAGTCTCGTTCTGTTCGTGCTGTGATCAGGATATCGTCCACATATTGGAGTAGTGCGGTGTCAGTAGGCATGTGAATACTGTCTAGTTGTCTTTTCAAGGCCTGACTACAAATACTAGGACTTTCTGTGAATCCTTGAGGAGCTCTCGTAAATTTGAAGCTGCGTCCATTTAAACAGAATCCGAAAAGGTACTGGCTTTCTGGATGTATTGGGACACTAAAGAAGGCGTTCTTGAGATCAATTACAGTAAAGAACGTTGCCTCAGAATCAATTGCAGTCAGTAATGAAGAAATGTCTGGAACCACTGGGTACTGGGGTATTATACACTTGTTCAATTCTCGAAGGTCAATCACTAGTCTGTAGACTGGTGGTGCATTTGGGTCAGTTCGTTTAAGAATAGGAATGATAGGAGAATTACATACATTGGAGTCAGTTTCTACAACCACTCCCTGTGCAATGAGTCCGTCTACAATTTTTAGTAATGCTACTACAGCATCAGGTGGTAACTTGTATTGTCGGATTCGTGGCAGTACAACTCCTGGTTTGAGAGTGACACGATGTGGCGTAATGTGCATGTAACCTACATCAGTCGGACCTTGCGCCCATAAATGCTGTGGTACATTCTGGAGTCTCGGATCAAAATCTCTCAACACATAATGTCCTTTAAAATCACGTAAAAACAATCTCACTCCTTCCGGAGAACAACAAATCACTGCTCCTAGTTCTTTCAATGTCTTTATACCAAGCAGGTTTTCTGGACATGACTTAGTAAGTAACAAGTCTGTAGTGTGGGACAATGGACCGACTCCTAGGGAAACTGGCTTTGACACTTCTTTAACAATAGGCTTTCCTGAAAATCCCAGGGCAATATTCTGTGAGCCTGAGAGGGGCGCCTCTGGACCCTCGTCATGACTAATGGTAGTTCTGCTCGCCCCTGTGTCAATTAAAAATTTCCAATCTTTTCCCAATACACGACTATGTACATAGGGACCCTCTTGATCTACAGGAACCTCAATAAGGGGCAAGCCAACCTCCCTCTCTAGGCTATTTCATGAGTACTGTTGATATTCTGGATAATCTGACTGGCCGTACTGGTACATTTGTTGCGTGACATGTTGTGTTGCAGCAATGGGTTGCGGTGTAGCTACTGTCTGTTGCGAGTTCTTTGGCGTTTGCGTGTTCTGCGGGATGTTATCCTGTCTAGGAGGACGCGGTCTTTCTTTTGTCTTGCCTGTAGCTATGTTGTGTTTCAGGACTGCACATTCATTCACATAGTGACCTGGTTGCTTGCAATAATTACAGTTCCCCTTAATTGGTGCCATGCCCTTTTTATGGCCATCAGCTGGTACTGATTGTGCAACTAGTACTTTCATTTTCGTATCTTTCATGCGTCTCTTTTTGTGTTCCTGTTCCTCTCTAATTCTGTTCTGGTGGTACTGTAACATTTGTAACATTTGGGAAGGGCTATTTGCTTGCCAAGTACTCTCAACCTTCAGTACTCTATTTTTGATCGGGGGTAAGGAATTCTCTACTAATTTGCTTACGAAAAGATGTGGGTACGATTCACTATTTGTCTTCAGGCCACTATTAATAATAAAACATTTTTCGAATCTAGAATAAAAATCACTAGTGTCTTCATCTGGTTTCTGTTTTAGAGGCTGAAATAGCATCCCAATCTTCCTTTTTAGTAACTAATAATCTCGGCAAGACCTGTATCAATAATTCAGGTAATGCTTTAGCTTTTTCCCCAAGACCAACACCAGGGCCTCGAAGTTTGTCTTCATCTTCCAATTCTGTCCAACTGATCTTTTTCTCTCCCACCTCCCATTCCTTATCTTTAAGCTTTTCGTAAATGCCTGCTGGTAACAGTACTTTTAATAATTTAATGATGTCAGCGTATGTGTAATCCCCTATCCGGAGAATGTCCTTTAATTCACGGTGGAACCCCCCTGGGTCTTTATCATGGCAGGGCAGCATCTTTTTCATTTCTAATATTTCTAATTTCGTCAAGGGTGTGTAGACATATACTCGTTGAAGCTCATTCGCTGCATTTTTGACGGGATGCACCTCTCGTAGGGGGTTCTGTCTGTCTATGTGGAAGGTCTTTCTGACGCGGTGTGGGGCAGGAATCAAGTGTGTGGTCAGAAAAGTCAAGTACTTATGTCGTTGGTCTAGAATGACATTAATTAATTCGGTACCTATGCCTCTCCATCTCTCTAGGAGTAAATCGTCCAGTAATTTATGTAAGGGACCGGGATCAGAATGCTGGCTCTCGTATAACGTGATCAGATGTTGAACCATGTAAATACCAGCTAAGCGCTGTTCTTCCGGAGGAAGGCTTAAAAAAGTTTGCGCCACTACGTCATCATTATATATGTTAGAATTACAAGCCCATTGAACGGCTGACCGGGCTAGTTCCTGTTCATGCATAGTATGAGGTTCACCGCCCCTACTCGTTTTCTCAGTGCATTCTCAGTAGCTTGGAATAGGTGTTCAAGAGAATATCTTTCGGGTATAGGAGGGCCATGTTTACTGTAATCTAGGCCTTTAGGCCTGTCAAACTGTCTCGCTCTACCTACGTAGTTCAGTTTATCCACTTCCTCTGTTTCTGGCCCATCCTCTTCAGAGGCTAAGTCGTCTTCTTTCTCGTCTGACTCTTTCCTATGTAAATTCAGAATTTCTTTACGAATTTTTCTGTACATACATTCTATCTTTGACATTGTATCATGTTTACCGGCAGCTATGTTGTCACTCCAATCAATCATACCTTTAGTCACTCCTTTATCTGGCTGGTCTTGCTCCCTGATCAGACAATTAATCAAAAATCGTAAAAGCATGCATTGAACCTCCACCTTCCTTTTTGCCATGGCCTCATGTATACTTTCGGGTCCCTCCCCCGTTCTAATAAAATGGTATATTTTGTCTAAATAGTCCTTCATGTCTGGCAATGTGATCAAATAGTCTGCAACGCGTCTCAATCGTACTGAGTACATGAGCATTGAGCCTACACCTGGTACGGGGTCATATGTACAGGATGTAAGCGTTATATTCTGTTTAAGTGATGCTGCTGTCGTTTTTGCCTTTCGTTGTAGTGCTAATTCTCGCAGTGTTCGTGAATCGTCTTTTACTGTCAAGGTCTCTACTGGTGTGGGTTGATCCTGTGATGCGGGCGGAGGGAGAAAAGGATTGTTAGGATTGTTGCCAGGAGGAGAAAAATCTATATTAACATAATCCGGAGCGGCGTCTTCTAAATACGAGGAAAGAAAAATGTCAGCGGCTGTCTGTTTATGACTAGGTACTTTGGTCGGGATCAGTAGTGGCGGCAAATTACTGGGTACTTCTGGGGTCACTTTAGGTAGTCCTTCGGCGAGGACGGGATACATGCCTTTAATAAGGGCATTTCTTTGTCTATCCACTTGTTCTGCCTTAACCCGTTCACCTTCTTCCTTTAACTCTTTTTCTCTGGCTTTTTCCGCTGCTTCTTTACTTCTCTCTGCTTTGTTGATTTCTTTCTCTGATCTCCTATGCGCTTCTTTACGCCATAACTCTATGGCATCTTTCTGGGACTGTCTAGCTTTCCTTTTCCACAGTGCTTCCTCTACTCTCATGATGCAATCAGCATCCCATGTCCCTGAGATAGGCCATCTATATTTCTCTTCCAGATCCTTCGTGTAATCTACCCATAAGTCTAAAAACAGTATGGCATCTAGCCCATACTTTTGGTACATAAAATGGCCAGGAGTGTCCCTAGGCGGGACGGGGACTGCCTCCTCGAGTATCCCTTTCCTGGTCCCTATCTGACGTAATTTCAAAAACAGTGGCATGTTGGAACAAATTTGAATGAAAACACAATATACGGCAAAATAGACTGGAAACAATCATTCACACTACGACATTAAAACATTAAAAACAGATACATCCTAACTAGTACATAGAAAAAACACTCCTGAAAAACTTGTTTTACTTTATGCACTGCAAAAACAGTACAGCCATACCGGTCTCGTAAAGGGACACGTCTTTACCGCATCCACCTAAATGGACGCGTCTCTACCGGATCTGTGTACCCAGACCCGTCTTTACCGGGCTCATATAAATGAACCCGTCTCTATGCGTTCCCAATAATGGTACTCACCGGGAAGCAAAACTGAAGGCCTCGGAAACTCGATACTGGACTGGACTGCTACGGCTTCTGGTGTTGCGCATGCGCCTCGGAACAGGTGGGCCTCGGGATACCTCGGACCTTGCTCTCTCTGCTTGGGCTCTGGTCGGGATGGTCCGCAATCCTCACCGCCTCGTGTGGATGCCTGGTCACAGTCTCCGTCTCCTCCGTGGGCCTGAGGGAGTAGGCAGGAAGTCCCGCTGTTGTGTACACTTGAAGTCCGTCACGGCTATAGAAGGGGTAGGGGGCTGGACCTACATCGCCGGCGCGTGGGGAAGGGGACTGGTACCTGTTCGGGCGCCAGATTAATGTGGTAAATAATTAATTACCCAGTCATAATTTCTATACATTAATAGGGATTGCTCATAAAATGAGAGGCAGAGTCCGTGGTGTCCGATTCAAAAGGGCTTTATTACAATAGCTCGAGCTACTGGAGAATCGGGTTCCATCACCACTAAGGTTCAGGAAGGGTCGTCATCTAAATCTTTATTCACAGAGTACAATATATATATAGTTAAAACATACATTGAATTCGATAAAGAAGGCGGAGCACTCCAGATGGAGCACGTGAAAGAGAGAGATAAGAGCACATGGGCGTGAATAGAGGCGTGAAAGGAGGTGTGCACATGGGTGTTCACTTGATGAGTCATAGGTGTGTCATAGGTGGGTGGATGCATAGAGGGGGTCTGCGTGGTCAGCAGGAACCTTTACCCTACTTGTGCGCGCAAAACTGGTCATGACGTGGAATTGACGTATAACTGGGGAGAGCTGGGGGGAGCTGACTTTAGCACTAGTAGGAGAGTCTGGGATGTCAGAACGACCTGCACCTTTAGCATTATCTAGTATCTTGTGTTTGGAGGATGTATTGTCTGAAGTAAAGGTCGCTCGAGCAAAGGCTGCTCATCACTGAAAGCTAGTGTAGGCATACATTTCTTCGTGCATTGCGTGGGGCCATGGGCGCTCCATGGAAACGGGTTCAGTAAATCACTTGCATGGAGACAGAAAGGCTGGGCTCTATCTTTTGCAGGCGGAATATGTTTATCCCTTTCGTTAGTCAGGAATGTGGTTCCGTGGAGCTGAACAGATAACTGTAGGCAAAACACTGTCTTGGCAGACCAGGCTGGCTGGGCACCTCTCGGATGAGCAGGAAGTATGTGAGAGGTCAGGGGTACATAATTAAACTGCAGCTTTCAGAGTATCAAGAGGAGGCTCGGAGCCTGAATTCGGGTCCTGGCTCGGATGAGCCATGAAAACGGCTTTTAAACGTGCACCATGTGAATGCATTGGCAACATAGGCCTCAAAGCAGAATTATCGTTTCTTTCATGGAGGACTGGATAACTGACATGCTAACGTTGGACGCAAATGCAGAGGCGTCATCAGGGCGGCCATAGAGGGAAAATGCATGGATGTCATGCACATATACTACACGTTGGGGTACACGCAGGGGACATATTGGCCATATAAAATTTCATTTTCCTCACCAGGTACACCCACACCACCAGCCGTCAGTGCATGCTTTCACCAGGTACTCCTGAGGCGGAAGCCGGGAGCAGAATTGCTTTTAAAATTTGAGTGTCACTTGTTGATTGTATTTGTTTTAAAAAAAACTTACCTCACATTGAGCAGCTTCTAGGACGAGAACCCTCACTTGGCTACACGCTGCACAGCGGATCTTAGCGCTGAGAGCGGACTCGGGCCAAAACAAACTTTCTCGGACGCCATTGCCGGCGTGCACCGAGGCCACGCCCCCTTTGAGGCCACGCCCCCCTGCACTAGTATAAAGACGCTGAGAACTAGCGCTCTTTAGAACGGTACTCCTGAGGCGGAAGCCGGGAACAGAATTGCTTTTAAAATTTGAGTGTCACTTGTTGATTGTATTTGTTTTTAAAAAAAACTTACCTCACATTGAGCAGCTTCTAGGACGAGAACCCTCACTTGGCTACACGCTGCACAGCGGATCTTAGCGCTGAGAGCGGACTCGGGCCAAAACAAACTTTCTCGGACGCCATTGCCGGCGTGCGCCGAGGCCACGCCCCCCCCTGCACTAGTATAAAGACGCTGAGAACTAGCGCTCTTTAGAACGGTACTCCTGAGGCGGAAGCCGGGAGCAGAATTGCTTTTAAAATTTGAGTGTCACTTGTTGATTGTATTTGTTTTAAAAAAAAAACTTAGATCACATTGAGCAGCTTCTAGGACGAGAACCCTCACTTGGCTACACGCTGCACAGCGGATCTTAGCGCTGAGAGCGGACTCGGGCTAAAACAAACTTTCTCGGACGCCATTGCCGGCGTGCACCGAGGCCACTCCCCCTTTGAGGCCACGCCCCTCTGCACTAGTATAAAGACGCTGAGAACTAGCGCTCTTTAGAACGGTACTCCTGAGGCGGAAGCTGGGAGCAGAATTGCTTTTAAAATTTGAGTGTCACTTGTTGATTGTATTTGTTTTAAAAAAAAACTTACCTCACATTGAGCAGCTTCTAGGACGAGAACCCTCACTTGGCTACACGCTGCACAGCGGATCTTAGTGCTGAGAGCGGACTCGGGCCAAAACAAACTTTCTCGGATGCCATTGCCGGCGTGCACCGAGGCCACGCCCCCTTTGAGGCCACGCCCCCCTGCACTAGTATAAAGACGCTGAGAACTAGCGCTCTTTAGAACGGTACTCCTGAGGCGGAAGCCGGGAGCAGAATTGCTTTTAAAATTTGAGTGTCACTTGTTGATTGTATTTGTTTTTAAAAAAAACGTACCTCACATTGAGCAGCTTCTAGGACGAGAACCCTCACTTGGCTACACGCTGCACAGCGGATCTTAGCGCTGAGAGCGGACTCGAGCCAAAACAAACTTTCTCGGACGCCATTGCCGGAGTGCACCCAGGCCACGCCCCCTTTGAGGCCACGCCCCCCTGCACTAGTATAAAGACGCTGAGAACTAGCGCTCTTTAGAACGGTACTCCTGAGGCGGATGCCGGGAGCAGAATTGCTTTTAAAATTTGAGTGTCACTTGTTGATTGTATTTGTTTTTTAAAAAAAACTTACCTCACATTGAGCAGCTTCTAGGACGAGAACCCTCACTTGGCTACACGCTGCACAGTGGATCTTAGCGCTGAGAGCGGACTCGAGCCAAAACAAACTTTCTCGGACTTCATTGCCGGCGTGCACCGAGGCCACGCCCCCTTTTGAGGCCACACAACCCCCCAACGCTCTCTACCCACTATTTAACATGTGCCTTTGGCGGAAGCACAGCGGGCGCGCCGGCAGCGCGCCGAAGGCGCGCCTAAGGCAAGCCCGTCTGCGCCCGTCTGCGCCAGGACGAGCCTAGGGCCAGGCACCCTGGACCTCTACACTCAAACAAGGCTGGCATACTCCAGGGAATCTCTGCTCCAATTGAACCAGCCCCTACAGTCTTCCTGCTCCAACTCCCTTACAGGTGAGAACCAGTGTACCCACTGTCCAAACTGCCCATTCAAATTCACCCCAGCTCTGAAGACTCAACCTCCCCCGACAATCATTAAAATGGGCTTATTAAATTGTAGATCTTTACCCAAACATGCCCAGGAAATACATATGCTACTAGAAGAGGAGAAACTCGAGATCCTGTTTCTTACTGAGACATGGCTCAGCCCAGACTCGGACTACGACATTGTTCAGGCGCTACCTCAGGGCTACCTCCTGCAACATCTAGATCGAGCAAAGGGAAAGGGTGGAGGGATTGCGATTATCTATAAGAATCAATTCACATGTCGATTTCATGACAGCCCCCTATCGAACTGTGAAAACGTACATTTTAACATTCAACTATGCCCATGTAACTCCCTCTCAGGAATCCTCATTTACCGTCCACCAGGGCCTTTGGGCCAATTTTGTAGTTCCCTCCTGGAATTTTCAACTGCCTTGTCTAGTATTTCGTCTAACATGATAATCATAGGGGACCTTAATATTCATTTTGATAAGGACGACGACAATACCGCATCAGAATTACTCACTGATTTAGCGACTCTTCAGCTCCAGCTCCAGAGCAATCAACCTACCTATATGCTCGGACATTTACTTGACCCTATCATATGTAACATTGAGGATCTTAAAACTAACGCCCCGATCCCTCTGCCATGGTCGGACCATCTACTCATCCCTTTTAAATGGGAAGTACCCAACATCTCTCTCCCCAACAAATCCCCTGACAAACCTTCGCGTCCCTGGGCCAAACTAGACACGGATAAATGGAAACAGGCCTTAGAACTCCGAAAACCAACCCATGAAACAGACCCTATCACAGCAGACATGGAGTTCTCCTCATGGATCGAAAACTCCCTTAACGCGATCCTCCCCAAAAAAACGGACCTTACCTCCCGCAAAAAAAACCCTGCCCCATGGTTTACCCAGGAGACTCGCCATCTAAAGAAACTCTGTAAAAAAGCTGAAAGAGTGTGGCGGAAAGACTTCGACCCTAATCGCAAGAAGGACTATAGATTGTCTATTCTTACGTACAAAAAAGCCCTGAAAAATGCACAAACCGCCTTTTTTCAAGAGAAAATTAATGCGGCATCTTGCTCATCGAGGGAGACTTTCCTAATCGTCAAACAACTCTTAAAAACACCAGAACCATCAGGCTCGAATGACCCCTCAGACAACCAATGTGACAAACTGGCTACATTTTTTATCAAAAAATCCAAAATATCTTACAGCTACTTCCGCCCCTCTCCCCTATGGATCAACCTCCGGTATCTGCAATGCAGATCAACACCCTTAACACAGGACTTGACTCATTCACCCTCATAAGTCCTGACACTCTGTCGCCTATTCTCCAGTCACTTAAAAGCGGCTCACCATCAGACCCCGCCCCAGTTAAAATCTTAAAGCTGGTAGCACCGACCATTCTCGATCCTCTGGTAAACGTGATCAATGCCTCTTTGACCAACGGAACGGTACCCCCTAGCTGGAAGAAGGCGAAGGTTAGGGCCCTACTAAAAAAAACGAATTTAGACCCCCTCAACCTCTCCAACTTTAGACCAATCTCCCTCCTCCCGTGTACTAGCAAGATAACAGAAAAATTCATCAACTCCCAGCTGTCTAACTATCTTGAAACTAACGAATTACTCAAATCCTCTCAGACAGGCTTTCACCCGGGTCAGGGCACTGAAACCGCGATGTTGACGGTGGTCGAGGAGGCCAGGAAGATCATGGATACAGGAGGATCAGTGGCAGTGATCCTCCTGGATCTAAGCGCAGCCTTCGACACGGTCAACCACCAGATCCTGGCCCACCGACTTAGTGATCTTGGGATCACAGGCCTCGCCCTGTCTTGGCTGAAATCGTTTCTGCAAGGCCGCTCATTCCAGGTGATAGAGGGCAATTATACATCTAAAGAGACCCCTATACGTTGTGGAGTGCCACAGGGCTCTTCTTTGAGCCCTACGCTCTTCAACGTATATATGTCCCCCCCTGGAAAAGATAGTCACCCCATATGGGATAAAACTCTTGACGTACGCAGACGATACGCAGCTGGTGGTTTCCCTCACCCAGCAGAAAAATCCCAATATAGACCTCTACTCCTGCCTGAGAGACATAGTCAGCTGGATGGACAGATCTCACCTGAAGCTTAACAGCGACAAGACGGAGATCATGGTGATGGGGAATCAGGCCCACTTCCTCACAGACTCTCTTTGGCCCCCTTGCATGGGTAAACCTCCAACTCCCAAACCCGAGATTAAAAGCCTCGGTTTATGGTTAGACAAAAATCTCACCATGCAAACACAAGCAAGGAAAACGGCGGGAGTCTGTTTTGGTCTCTTGCGCTCCACCCGGAAAATCCTACCACTACTCCCTTTCCAATCAAGGAAACTTTTGATCCAGGGTCTCATTTTGTCACGGTTGGATTACGGCAACGCGCTGTACCTGGGCGCACCACGAAAGGTTACTACTAAATTACAGGTAGTTCAAAACGCTGCCGCCAGGATTTTGACCAACACCAAGAGTCGCTGTTCGGCCAAACCAGCCATTCGAGCGCTGCATTGGCTACCCGTCTTGGAAAGAGTGCAGTTTAAGGCGCTCTGCCTTATGCACAAAATCCTTAACGGAAAAGCCCCCCCATACTTAAAGATCTGGTTGCTCCCTATACCACCTCCAGACCCCTTCGATCATCCAATACCCACCTCACTAGACCACCCAAGATCAATAGAGCACGATCAGGAGGTCGACGTTTTTCGTACAACGCGTCCAAGCTGTGGAATTCCCTCCCCTCTGACCTCCGCGCACAACCCAACCTTCTGACATTTCGAAAATCTCTAAAGACATGGCTGTTCCCGTGAGACTCCCTCCCTCTTCTTTCCATCTGTACTTGTTCAGCGCTGGGACGCTCACGGGCAGCTATGCGCTTTAGAAATCCGGTAACATTAACATTAACATTAACACCACCAGCCGTCAGTGCACGCTTCCACCAGGCACACACACCTCCAGCCGGCAGTGCACGCTTCCACCAGGCACACACACCACCTGCTGGCAGTGCACACTTCCACCAGGCACACACCACCAGCCAGCAGTGCACACTTCCACCTGGCACACACCCACCTCCAGCCGTCAGTGCATGCTTTCACCAGGCACACACACCCCACCAGCTGTCAGTGCACCCTTTCACCAGGAACATACACCACCAGCCGGCAGTGCACGCTTCCACCAGGCACATACACCACCTGCCGGCAGTGCACACTTCCACCAGGCACACACCACCAGTCGACCGTGCACACTTACACCAGGCACACACACTACCAGCCATCAGTGCATGCTTTCACCAGGCATACACACACCACCAGCCGTCAGTGCACGCTTTCACCAGGCACACAACACCAGCCGTCAGTGCATGCTTCCACCAGGCACACACATCACCAGCCGGCAGTGCACGCTTCCACCAGGCACACACGCCACCAGCCATCAGTGCACACATCAATTGTTAACGCATCCACAATTAACTATTGTAGCAATCGCAGAGTGGTGCACTTTACTTTTAAACATATTCATCTAAAGCGCAGCATGCCACCATTGCTACAAAAATAAATACACATTATAGGAGAGTAGGGTCTGCTTCCTATGGTCACCCCCACTTTTTGCTTTTGCTTTACTAGTTTTCGACTTAGATGTGGCTGTGGGCCTGCTAATCATACCCACAGCCCAGATGCACTCTCTCTAAATTCACACCATGTACAATAGGTACATCCACAATTGGGAATTGATTCACCTTGTCAGTCCACTCATTCTTCAACATATTTAAACTTTACTGAAACACACAGTAATGCCAGTTGACTACATACATGATCTGCATGAATGCATGTGCCTAACTCTTTGCCATAATGCCAGATGTCCCTCTATGTTGCAGAATATACCGTTTCGGTGATGCAACAATAATTATAGGAAGTTGTGAAGGTCCCCATTATTATTCAGCCCTGTTGGTGTTTTCTCCGCCACCGCTGGTAGGGAGGTGGCCATCTGCCCATCATAATAGACCCCATAATATTTTAGGCAGTTTAGGTCATTATTATGTTCAGATTTAAAGTGACGTGCCACAGGGTATGTGGCATCGCTGTTAACTATGGCCCGTAAGTGCTGAAGAATTCTTACATGTCCCGGCAGCTTGGTACTCCCAACATATCTCAAGCCGCAGGTACATGTCAGCACATACACCACATATTCTGTCCGGCAGTAAAAATTGCCTCTGATGGATACCTTAGTGGGACTGAAGGGTGTTGTGTTAACACCAAACTTGCAGACCCTGCAGGAAGAGCATTTATAAATCCGTGCTTAGGTTTTAGCCAAGAAATACTTAGGCTGGTCTAGGGACTACTTTTCACCAGCTGCGATCCCATGGACGGCGCTCATCTGAAGGTAAAAATTGGTAAAGCCGGTCATCCTGGTGCCATCACTCCATTTGTGAGTAGTATTGGCCAGTTTTTGTTAATAGTCTACCTTATCTGCCGTTCCTGACGGTTGTATGTAGTAATGCCTCTTGTTTTGCCTAGAGATAACTTTTTAAAGTAGATTAAACATTTTAAAGAGCACCTTAGTAAGACAAGTACATAATTACTATTCAATGTACAATATTCTTCTAGAGGCCTGTTTTGCAAAAGACACAACATGGTTAATAAAGCACAAAATATTTGTTTTCATGTTTCCATGGGTTGTACCAATCAGCAAAAAGCAGCTTTGAATGGGAGACTGAGTGTGTGTGTGGGTGGCTGGGAGGTGTGTGACTCTGTGCATAGATGTGTGAGCAGTTGATTCACTAGGTGTATGGTTTCAAGAGTGCATGTGGAAACAGCTATATGGGCGGTTGACTGTGTGCATGGGTGTGTTGGTGAGTGAATGGATATCTCATTGCTACATAAGTACATATGTAAAACACAGTGCATGTGAGAGTTTGCATATATAAATGACTATACATGAGAGCCAGTGAGTGTGCGAGTGGCTGTATGGATCATTGTGTACTTGTATCAGTGATTGTATAAGAGAGTAAGTATGTGTTAGTATATGTTTGAATAAGTAAGGTGTTGTGTGTATAACTGTATAGTTGAGGTAATGGAAGTGTGATTGATTCTTTGCATGACTGAATATGTGTGTGAGTAACTGCATGGATGAGTGGCAGTGTGTGAGTGTCTGTATAGGGGTATGAGTGCATATGTTAGTGTTGTATTGATGAGTGACTGTATGTATGAGTGATTCTATGGGTGAATGAGTGAATGTGTGTGTAGACCTAGGAATCAGTGAGTGCGTGTGTAGTAACTGGTATTGGTGTGTCAATGGTTTCAAGAATGGCAGTCTGTATTTAACACTGGGTGTATCAAACGTTATATTAGAGTGTGAGGAGGTGCCTCGTATTATCACATGAATGATATCATCAGTGATGTCAAATGAGATGTCATCAGTGATGTCATCAGTGATATCATTTGAGATGTCATCAGTGATGTCATCAGTGATGTCACTGACCATGTCATGAATGATGTAATATGTGACATCATCAGCAGTGGATTGCGGGTGCGCGAAATATAGTTAGTACAACTATACAGTACAACTAAGTAACCAGCACGCTCAGTGCCTTTGTAGAGGAGAACAGGGTATTAGCCCCCCCGTCAGGCTGGGTTCCGCCCCGCACACTCCACGGAGTCCGTAGTGCTATCGGTCCTTGACAACCTCAGAGAGGGCATGGACACTAACCATCCCCAGGCCCTGGTTCTCCTTGATCTCTCCGCCGCCTTTGACACGGTTGATCATGCCATCTTACTTTCCCGTGTCAGAGCGGCGGGGATCGGAGGCTCCGCCTTGGTCTGGCTGTCCTCCTTCCTGAGAGACCGCACCCAAGCAGTGCGCTTGGGCGACTTTTCAGCGGACTTCCGTGCGATTCAATGCGGGGTTCCACAGGGCTCCTCCCTCTCCCCTCTGTTATTTAATTTGTATATTGCCCCCCTCATCTTCGCCCTCCAACAGTTGGAGGTCTCCGTCTACAACTATGCGGATGACCTCCAGCTCATTTTCTCATTATCCGCATCCCCTGAGTCCATGTCCAACTTTCAGTCTGTCATGATGTTCATCCAGGACTGGATGAACTTCAACCACCTGAAGTTAAACCCCGACAAAACGGAGTTGGTGCTGACAGGTGGTTGTTCCAGTCCCTGGTCTTCTCTCTTCTGGCCCCCCTCCTTAGGTCCCCCTCCCACTCCGTCTTCCTCTGTAAAAATCCTCGGGTTCAAATTGAATGATCAACTCTCCCTTCACTCCCAAGTCAGCTCGGTGGTCCTCGGCTTTCCTCTCTCTTCGCACTATCCGCAAAGTCTCTCGGTTTTTCTCTCTCCCGGCCCTTAAACTCATAGTATTGGCGATGGTTATCTCCCGCCTGGATTACGGCAATGCCCTTTATTGCGGCATGCCCGCCTACAGTGTGCGACGACTCCAGCTAGTCCAGAACCAGGCGGCCCGCCTGGTATACAACCTGTCCAAATCCCACCACGCCACTCCTCTCCTCAAGTCCCTACACTGGCTCCCCATCCGAGAACGAGCTCTGTTCAAACTGGGCTGCATCACCTTTAATGCCTGGTCCGGCTCAGCCCCTGCCTTCATCTCTTCAGAAATCCAATCTTATGTCCCGGCCAGGCAGCTACGCTCTTCTGCCCAACAACTGCTCGTAGTTCCTTGTTTTAAACGTAAAAAATGGGGAGGCTCCAAATTTTCCACGCTTGCACCTGCATTTTGGAACTCTCTCCCGGTTCACCTCAGATCCTGCGCCCAGTACACCCTTTTTCGTAAGGCACTAAAAACCTTTCTCTTCACACAAGCCTTTTCTCCATAGGCTCCTTCCCTTGTTCTCCCGTCTTCCATGCCCCTCAGGTTTTCAGTACTTTATAGCGCCATGAAACCGCTTGGTGTACGCGCGCTTAAGAAATATTTTAAACTCAAACTCAACTATATAGGAGCAATTTCAATGATTTTTGAAATGCTAATTCCTAACTATATAAGGCCTGAAACCTATGGTTTTTTTAAGTGAATTTGCAAGGTTTTTAAAATGCTAATTCCTAACTATATAAGGCCTGAAACCTATGGTTTTTTAAGTGAATTTGCAAGGTTTTTTAAATGCTAATTCCTAACTATATCAGGCGTGAAACCTATATTTTTTTTCAATAAATTTCAAACGTTTTGTAAATGCTAATTCTATTGGCAGATAACGTTTATATATATTATTATCCTTCTGGGACCACCTGAGCAGCCATCTTGTTTCTCAGGAGAAGTGAGGCACAAGAGAGCACAAAACAAGAGTGGAAAACGCGAAAAGGGGGCAAGGTTGAGACCCCCTGACCCCCTAGCCCTTCTCAGGGGGTCCCAGAAGGACCACCAAGTGCAAAGAAAATTTTATTTTATTTTTAAATCGCGAGGTACGCGCAAGGTACGCGTACCGTACGCGTACGGTGCGCGTACCCCGTGATTATTTTTAGGTTTTTTTGTTGCCCTTGGGGGTCCTTTTGGGACCCCCTGAGAAGGGCTAGAGGGTTGGGGGGGTCTCAACCCTGCCCCCTTTTCGTGTTTTCCACTCTTGTTTTGGGCTCTCTTGTGCCTCAGTTCTCCTGAAAAGCAAGATGGTGGCCAACACTTCCTGGTTTGGGCAGTTTGGAATGTTGACAGTCGACTGCCAGCCAATCAGAAACTCGCTCACGCACGTAAGGGTATGCGTACGGTGCGCGTATGGTGAGCGCATATAGATATATAATTTTCTCAAATTCAATTTTCTCAACAACTACTAGAGGGATTTTCACCAAATATAGAAAAGGCACTACTGCATACCTGTTCCTACCATTTTGCCAAGTTTGGCCTACTATCTACTTTATCGACGTCACTCTCTAGGAAACCACACTTTTTCGCGCATTCTGGCCTTCATGCGTCAGGTGCCTTGATGTCCTGAATGGGCCAGCACCGTTGCTTGCTCCTGGAGGGTCAAAGGTATCACAATCCGCCGCCCTCTCAATATCAGACCATTCTCCGCCATGCTGAGTTCATTGTGTACCTTCCAAAATTTTCCCAGTCGGGATCGATCTACCTCACTCCAGTCCTGGGTGTTTCGTAGAAATCCATCCCAGGATCTTGCTTGAATTGCTTCAACGACCCTTTGAATCACTATGTCATTGGGGTATTGATCCACGATCACCGGTGCTAATAGTGCATGGGGACATGATCCCTGGGCCATCATGTTTACTGACTCTTCTATTTGGGCATCTTGCTCGTCTTCTGTCACCACCCCTGTAGCCGGGTGTCGAGATAGGAAGTCGGCCGGGTTCTTCGCTCCGGGTCTAAAGACGAGGTCCATCTGATATTGTTGTATTTGGATTGCCCAACGCTCAATTCGAGGCGGTGGATGAGGTGCGGTGCCTTTGAACAGAGGGATCAGTGGTTGGTGGTCGGTGACCATTCGGAATGGGCATCCGGTGATGTATAAATGGAAGTGATTGCACGCCCATTTGACAGCTAGGGCTTCTCTTTCTATTTGGGAGTATCTAGCTTCAGTTGCGGTGAGTGCTTTGCTAGCAAAGGCTAGAGGGGCCCACACTCCTGGTTCTGTCTCCTGGGTCAGTAGTGCGCCCAGACCGACCACACTGGAATCTACTAGTATCTCCGTCCGATTTGATGTATCAAAGTACGCCATGGTGGTTCCGTCTAGTAGGGCGTCTTTGATTTTATTGAATGCCTCCTCTTCGTCTCGGGCCCACTTCCAGGGGCTATCTTTCTTTGTCAGGTTGTGAAGGGGTTCTGCGTTAGTTGCTAGGCTGGGGATAAATCTTGCACAGAATTGAGCCATGCCCAGGTAGCTTCTTACTTCTGACGCGGTCAACGGAGCAGGTGCATGCTTGATGGCCTGGGACTTCCGGGGGTCCACCCTGACTCCTTCGGCATCAAACACGTATCCAAAGAATTCTATGGACTTCTGGAAGAACTTGCATTTATCCTTGTGCAGGGTTACCCAGTGTTCTGCCAGCCTTTTGAGGGTCGCTCTCAACCGGCGGTGATGTTCCTCGCTTGTTTTAGAGTGTATTAAGATGTCGTCGCTGACGTTGAGCACTCCTTGTAGGCCTGACAGTATCTCTTTGATAGTGTTCTGGAATATTTCTGCGGCTGAAGATATTCCGAAGTTTAATCGCTTGTAGCGTCTGAGGCCTAGGTGGGTCGAGAACGTGGTAATGTACCTACTCTCTTCTGCCAACCTCAACTGGTGGTAGCCAGCGTTCAGATCTAGTTTTGAAAACCACTGGGCTCCGTTAAGGTCTGCTAAGATGTCATCTACCATTGGTGTAATGTGTCTTTCTCTTTTGATTGCTTTGTTGGGCATTCGCATATCAATGCAGATCCTTATTTTCCCGGGCTGTTGAGGCTTTTCCGCTATCACCATAGGCGACACCCACGGTGTTGGGCCAGTCACTTTTTCAATGACCCCTTGTTGCTCAAGTTGGACGAGTTCTTGTTTCACGGCTGCCCTCCTGTGTCTTAGCGCGATTGGCTGGATGGCCTTGTCAATATGAAGTCTCACAGGTGGTCTCTGGATTGTTCCTAGGCCCTCAAAGAGCGATGGGAAGAGTTGCAGGATGTCTTCGGTTTGTAGGCTCTTCACTGCATTGGCGAACGCAATGAGCTTTAGGTCTTCCGCTGTATGACTCCCAACCAGGAGATCAGCTTCTTTGTCCACAATGTGGAACGTCGTAGTTACCTCCCGTTCTTCGGACTTGACCTGTACTACCATCTTTCCACGCAGGGGTAGCGGTTCTTGGCTTCCGTACGTCAATATCCGGACTTTTGATGGAGTTAGTTGCGGTTTTGGGTTGAGTGCTTTGTAGTGCTGTATCCCCATCACGTTGACGGTGGCGCCTGTGTCTATTACTCCCGTTACCGGTGATCCATCGATTTGGATTTGGCATTTAGGTTGCGGCCTCCTCCGTCTCTTCAGGTCACTTGTGAAAGATACAAAGTAATACTCATCATCTTCTTCTGTCGAGGAATCGTCTAGGCGGTCGTATCGCCGATGCTGGGGCTTCGCTGACCGGGGTGACTGGGCATCATCTAACGCTAGTTGCCTTACGGCTCCTGACAACGTCTTCTTCCCGGACTGAGTTCTGCCGCGGAAACCCCCTCTTCAGACGCTGGTGAAGTGATTCGGCACTCCACACTTCGAGCACGTCTTCCCACGAGCGAGACAGCCCTCTGAGCCGTGTTCTTCACGCCCGCAATAGCCACATAGCGATCGTCGTGGGGTCCTTGTTGGCCATCGCCCACGTCCACTTCGGCCCGGGTTGCGGACGGCATCAACTCTCTCAGTTTTCACTGTTGCTCCTGTGTCTGCGTTGGGGTTAAGAGTGGCTTCCATCGCTGATGACCTGACATCCGATAATTCATGCGACCGCGCAAGAAGTAGTATTTCTTCTAGTGTGATGCGGGGTTGACGCAATATCAGCGTCCTCAGTGGTTTGTTGTGACATCCCTGTATCAGCTGCGCGGTGACTTCTTTCGTTTGATCATCTTCTGGGCACGTGCTGATCAGCTCTCTCAATTGTGCGTGGAAGGCGTCCATTGTCTCTCCTTACCTTTGTCTCGCTTGCCTGAATTTGAAACGCTCATAATGTGGGTTAAGCTGTGGGTCGAAATGCGCATTCAATGCTCGCACCGGGGCATCATAATCATCTGTTCCTCCTGTATTCGGGAGATGAGCGAAAAGCTTGTAAATTTCCTCGCCACCAAAATGTATCAACAGCGATCGTTTGATTTCGTTGTTATTTTCTTGGGTGGCCACGAAGTAGTTATTCAGCCGCTCTAGCCATACTGCCCACCTCGGGGCCGCTGTTGCTGGATCGATGAGCTCGCTAAAAGGGGGTAGCGATTGTATCTGCGAGTGCGCTGATTGCTGTACCTGGAGGCCTACTTGCTGCTCCAGGGGTGGTCCCGCTGGGGGCAGGGCTTGTTGCTGCCCTCCTGACGCAGCATTCGGTGGGTTTCCTGCTTGTTGCCCTCCTGCGGCTGCATTTGGTGGATTTGCATGGTGGTGACTGAGTCTCTTGGCTAGCTCTGCTTGTTGGTGCCAGTGCTTGTCTATTTGGTGATTGGTTGTGCCAATGCTTGTTCGAGTTTGTTGTTTGAGCCAATGCTTGTTTATTTCCTCTGTTCACAGCTAGCCGCTTCCCCCTGTGCGCGGCTCTCCCTCAGCCCTGCTGGTGTTTCTGCCTCGCGTTGCGGTGGAGGCCTTCACACGCGTCTCTAGCGCTGGGGCTGGCCTCGTGTCCACTGCGCATGCGGGCGCTCCGTCTTCGGCCGATTGGGCCTCTCCAGCGCTGGGCCTGCCTTTCCTTCGCGTCCCTTGGCTCTGCCCCTGCCTGTCACTCATGCAGCTCTTGCTCACGCTGCTTACCGGCTCAGGCCTTCGAGACCACGGGCTCCGTCAGGAATTCCAGCCGGCTCTTAAGCGGCCACTCTGTAGGCTGCTCCGGTGCCAGCAGTCACTCTGCAGGCTGCTCCGGTGAGATTCTTCTTTCGGGGGTATCGCTATGGGAATCCCACCCTCGTCGCCCGTGTCGGGCACAGTTGTCAGGAGGCACTAGAGGGGGGTAAGCTTTGGGGGACTCTATAGAAGTCACGAATAACTGGACTCCACACAGTATGGACGTTGGTCGGACCGGAAGTCACGAGCGACTCCTGTCCTTTTATTTATAGCCTTTTGGCCACGCCTGACCAGAAGGTGCTACAATGTGTGCTTGTGGTTCCGGGGCTCAGCCGAGACCCTCGGAACGCTAGAGCGCTACAAATAGAAGCCCTCCCCTTGCACATCAGCAGAAGGGGGAAGGGCTGGTGCCCCCCCCCTCCCATCCCCCCATCTTCTTCAGCATTAGGCCTGACAATAGAAGCCATAACCTCGACCATCAGCAGGAGGGGGAGGGGCTGCTCCAGAGACTGAAGTCCTGGCTGAGCTCTTCTCTTTGAAAGTGCAATGCTCTCCTGGGTGCAGAGAAGGAGGAAGGGACCCCCCCCCCCGTTCTCATGTCTTTGAAAAGCGCCATTTCACCACATTCTTAGAAATTATTTGTAAACATCGACTGCAACCCATTTTTGTTAAAATTGTAGATTCTGAGCAAAATCGAAAATGTCTTATCTCAAATCTGTGTGTAAATATATATATTTTATATAGAAAAAGGCAATCTCTACCCATGCAATCCTGCAAGCGGTTCCAAGGCCTTTTAAAGCTTTGGATCTGCTTGCACTTCTTCGATGCTTTGAATTTCCTGTCTGATAATGTTTGCCTTTCATTCTGTGCTGTGTGTGGGATTTCTCAGCTCTTGGTTGTAGCAGCCTCTCCTGTTGAAATGTGTACACACTGCGCTTTCATAGAGTACCCTATACAACCCAAGGTTTGTAAGTTGTAGTTGAGCTTTTCCAATTGTAAATGCAGACCAATAAGTCTCAGAATGCAACAAGCATTGGCAAAAGCTTTCCCGTCTGGCCTGCATATTCAGCTGTAATCCAGAACTACTGCTTTTGCTTTGGTTTTAAATGTGCTAAAACATTCCCATTGGGCGGCCCCCCCTTCTGATGCGGAGGCATTAAGCGGGTATAAAAGAGGGTGCAGCAGACTAGACAACTGCAGCATGATTTCAACAAACCTATCCAGCCCTCGGCTCCCCCTCACCCTACTGCAACAAAGCAGCAGAGACCTATGCATGCCCTTAAGAAGGCTGCGCCTCAATGCACTGCTGTGTTGGAGAACACACAGCATGAGCTGCAGGGTGGCTGGTTCTACTGATTTCAAACAAGAGCCTCTTGGTATTGTGTCTGACACCGCTTCTTCTTGGCTGCTGGTGCGAGGCATGACAGCTTCTCCACCTCTGCATTGCAGTGCATTGGATGTCAATCATAGAGATGGCAGACAGTGCGCGCATTCCCAAGCCCAGACAGGCTCTACGCCTCCGTATCGATGCCCGTTTGGCTGTTACCCCTAAAACACCACCCTGATTCCAAGGTATGGATGACCCAATGTTAAGTGTCGAAGTCTAGGAAGTGATTGTCTCTATAAACAAGACAATGCCTGTAAGCTCTTAGAAGGAACCTGAGCAAGTGAGCGCGTATTTGTATTTGTATGAAAACAACAATATTAGAGAATATCCTTAAGTGCACAGAACATTTTTGTAGTTAAGATCAGTTCTTTTTTTTAAATATTTTGTATTCACATATTTGCAGTTTCTTTTGTCTGACATTGTCCAAGGGGCAATGTAGAACTTTTGAGAGGTCCATAAACAGTACAGTTAAATACAGTTGAAAAGCGTATACACACCACTTCTAATATTTACAGAGTAATTCATTGTTCCATAATAAAGTGGGTTGTCCTTAATTTCCCTGTGAATAAAAAGAAACTTGCTCTTTAGTAATCACAACTCAGTTAACTGTGAGTAATGTTACTCTACCCATCATCAAGTGATGCTTTCCTTAGAGAGCGACACAGAAAGAACTGGACTGTTTTCTGTTATGTATGGGTGGGCACTCTTAGCAAAAAATGATCTTATAAAGGAAATGATGTGCCTTCATGTGCAGCACACATACAAAGAGAACATTGCCCTAAAGCAAATTGTGTCTGCAGAAAGGGACCCCTTCCTGCACAAACAATACGCTGACCGCAACGCAGACCCCTCTGCACTGTAAGGGTGTCTGCATCGGTGCATGACGGCTGCCATTGTGCCAATGCCGGGAAAGGGCAGGAGTGTGGCATTTCTTTGTAGCCAGTCAGTCAATCAAACAAGCTTTATTAGTTGATAAAAAAACAGATCAGCATAAAACCAAAGACACACAAAGCCATGATTCATGGTTAAAATACCAAATAGGATATATTATCCAACATAAAAGAAATCTTGATTAAAACATGCTCATGAAAATGTACAAAAATACCACAATAAATGTACAAAACAGTACAATATTATCATGTTTCACTGATAACCAATCAACACCTCCCCACACACTTATAGCCCCAGAGTATAAGATGCTCCACTCCACCATCTGTCTCAGTCTAACAGCCACAGGTTCATTTATACAGCATCAAACAGGTGCATTGAGATTATAGCCCCAGAGTATAAGATGCTCCACTCCACCATCTTTCTCAGTCTAACAGCCACACAGGTTCATTTATACAGCATCAAACAGGTGCATTGAGATTATAGCCCCAGAGTATAAGATGCTCCACTCCACCATCTGTCTCAGTCTAACAGCCACAGAGGTTCATTTATACAGCATCAAACAGGTGCATTGAGATTATAGCCCCAGAGTATAAGATGCTCCACTCCACCATCTGTCTCAGTCTAACAGCCACAGAGGTTCATTTATACAGCATCAAACAGGTGCATTGAGATTATAGCCCCAGAGTATAAGATGCTCCACTCCACCATCTTTCTCAGTCTAACAGCCACACAGGTTAATTTATAGAGCATCAAACAGGTGTATTGAGATTATAGCCCCAGAGTATAAGATGCTCCACTCCACCATCTTTCTCAGTCTAACAGCCACACAGGTTCATTTATACAGCATCAAACAGGTGCATTGAGATTATAGCCCCAGAGTATAAGATGCTCCACTCCACCATCTTTCTCAGTCTAACAGCCACAGAGGTTCATTTATAGAGCATCAAACATGTGTATTGAGATTATAGCCCCAGAGTATAAGATGCTCCACTCCACCATCTTTCTCAGTCTAACAGCCACACAGGTTCATTTATACAGCATCAAACAGGTGCATTGAGATTATAGCCCCAGAGTATAAGATGCTCCACTCCACCATCTTTCTCAGTCTAACAGCCACAGAGGTTCATTTATACAGCATCAAACAGGTGCATTGAGATTATAGCCCCAGAGTATAAGATGCTCCACTCCACCATCTGTCTCAGTCTAACAGCCACAGAGGTTCATTTATAGAGCATCAAACAGGTGCATTGAGATTATAGCCCCAGAGTATAAGATGCTCCACTCCACCATCTTTCTCAGTCTAACAGCCACAGAGGTTCATTTATAGAGCATCAAACAGGTGCATTGAGATTATAGCCCCAGAGTATAAGATGCTCCACTCCACCATCTTTCTCAGTCTAACAGCCACAGAGGTTCATTTATACAGCATCAAACAGGTGCATTGAGATTATAGCCCCAGAGTATAAGAGGCTCCACTCCACCATCTTTCTCACTCTAACAGCCACAGAGGTTCATTTATAGAGCATCAAACAGGTGTATTGAGATTATAGCCCCAGAGTATAAGATGCTCCACTCCACCATCTTTCTCAGTCTAACAGCCACACAGGTTCATTTATACAGCATCAAACAGGTGCATTGAGATTATAGCCCCAGAGTATAAGATGCTCCACTCCACCATCTTTCTCAGTCTAACAGCCACAGAGGTTCATTTATACAGCATCAAACAGGTGCATTGAGATTATAGCCCCAGAGTATAAGATGCTCCACTCCACCATCTGTCTCAGTCTAACAGCCACAGAGGTTCATTTATAGAGCATCAAACAGGTGCATTGAGATTATAGCCCCAGAGTATAAGATGCTCTACTCCACCATCTGTCTCAGTCTAACAGCCACAGAGGTTCATTTATACAGCATCAAACAGGTGCATTGAGATTATAGCCCCAGAGTATAAGATGCTCCACTCCACCATCTTTCTCAGTCTAACAGCCACAGAGGTTCATTTATACAGCATCAAACAGGTGCATTGAGATTATAGCCCCAGAGTATAAGATGCTCCACTCCACCATCTGTCTCAGTCTAACAGCCACAGAGGTTCATTTATACAGCATCAAACAGGTGCATTGAGATTATAGCCCCAGAGTATAAGATGCTCCACTCCACCATCTTTCTCAGTCTAACAGCCACAGAGGTTCATTTATACAGCATCAAACAGGTGCATTGAGATTATAGCCCCAGAGTATAAGATGCTCCACTCCACCATCTTTCTCGTCTAACAGCCACCGAGGTTCATTTATACAGCATCAAACAGGTGCATTGAGATTATAGCCCCAGAGTATAAGATGCTCCACTCCACCATCTGTCTCAGTCTAACAGCCACAGAGGTTCATTTATACAGCATCAAACAGGTGCATTGAGATTATAGCCCCAGAGTATAAGATGCTCCACTCCACCATCTTTCTCAGTCTAACAGCCACACAGGTTCATTTATACAGCATCAAACAGGTGCATTGAGATTATAGCCCCAGAGTATAAAATGCTCCACTCCACCATCTTTCTCAGTCTAACAGCCACAGAGGTTCATTTATAGAGCATCAAACAGGTGTATTGAGATTATAGCCCCAGAGTATAAGATGCTCCACTCCACCATCTTTCTCAGTCTAACAGCCACAGAGGTTCATTTATACAGCATCAAACAGGTGCATTGAGATTATAGCCCCAGAGTATAAGATGCTCCACTCCACCATCTGTCTCAGTCTAACAGCCACAGAGGTTCATTTATACAGCATCAAACAGGTGCATTGAGATTATAGCCCCAGAGTATAAGATGCTCCACTCCACCATCTGTCTCAGTCTAACAGCCACAGAGGTTCATTTATACAGCATCAAACAGGTGCATTGAGATTATAGCCCCAGAGTATAAGATGCTCCACTCCACCATCTTTCTCAGTCTAACAGCCACACAGGTTCATTTATACAGCATCAAACAGGTGCATTGAGATTATAGCCCCAGAGTATAAAATGCTCCACTCCACCATCTTTCTCAGTCTAACAGCCACAGAGGTTCATTTATAGAGCATCAAACAGGTGTATTGAGATTATAGCCCCAGAGTATAAGATGCTCCACTCCACCATCTTTCTCAGTCTAACAGCCACAGAGGTTCATTTATACAGCATCAAACAGGTGCATTGAGATTATAGCCCCAGAGTATAAGATGCTCCACTCCACCATCTGTCTCAGTCTAACAGCCACAGAGGTTCATTTATACAGCATCAAACAGGTGCATTGAGATTATAGCCCCAGAGTATAAGATGCTCCACTCCACCATCTTTCTCAGTCTAACAGCCACAGAGGTTCATTTATACAGCATCAAACAGGTGCATTGAGATTATAGCCCGAGAGTATAAGATGCTCCACTCCACCATCTTTCTCAGTCTAACAGCCAGAGAGGTTCATTTATACAGCATCAAACAGGTGCATTGAGATTATAGCCCCAGAGTATAAGATGCTCCACTCCACCATCTTTCACAGTCTAACAGCCACAGAGGTTCATTTATACAGCATCAAACAGGTGCATTGAGATTATAGCCCCAGAGTATAAGAGGCTCCACTCCACCATCTTTCTCACTCTAACAGCCACAGAGGTTCATTTATACAGCATCAAACAGGTGCATTGAGATTATAGCCCCAGAGTATAAGATGCTCCACTCCACCATCTGTCTCAGTCTAACAGCCACAGAGGTTCATTTATACAGCATCAAACAGGTGCATTGAGATTATAGCCCCACAGTATAAGATGCTCCACTCCACCATCTTTCTCAGTCTAACAGCCACACAGGTTCATTTATACAGCATCAAACAGGTGTATTGAGATTACAGCAGCTGCAGTTGGTGCAGCGTGGGCCGACATAACCTAACATTTTGGGCCCTCAAGAGTGGGAGTAAAAACCTTTCCCTAGGAATTACATATAACTTGCAAAATAAAAAGAAATTACGTTTTTCTGGGAAGAGCTTGAGTCACAAGGACGTGACATGAGCTCGGATTCATGAAAAGCTGTGCTAGGATATGAGACCAGGAAGGGCACTATATTACATCTGGACCGTATTAAATATATTCTCTGTGAGTCTATAAGAAAATATAGTTAAGGTTTCATCTGGGTCGTAGTAACTAGAGGATTATAGGCGGACACTCTTTGCCTCCCCAACTCTCTAACTCGCCTTCACTGTCGGCAAAGGGCCAGGAAATCTATTTTTAGTTGTTCTTTAGAGAAAGAAAGAAAAGCTTATAGACTATAAAAGAATCAGATCACTCTAGCAAGGCAAATTGGTCTGTAACATATCTTATGAAAAAACTACCGTAGATTGAGGGTCTGTAGGGATATTTATAGACCACTCAGTGTGCGTTCCCTAATTCAAGCACAACACAAAATTGCACAACTGTGGTCATAATCATATGTATACAATGAATGTGCTAGGTTACCTCTCTCATGACCAATGTGAAGCTACAAAACTAACTGGGGGAGACATCCCTTAAGGATAAGAACCCTCACTCACCCGAGGGTGACATGCTTCATCATATGGGTCCCCCTTACCAGTGTTGAAATCCTAGTCAACACTGGGAGCTACTACTCCGGAGTTTAAAGGAGGAGCTCAGAGATGTTTTTTTGGGCAAAGGGATGGTAATCCCATATGTGAGTAAGTAGGTGTAGTGAGGTTAGCAGCGCTGTGTGAAGGAAAAATAAGTGAATATTAAAACTACCTAAGTGGATACACTAAAATACTTTATTGGTGTGTTCCGCTTGACAGGATTAAAAAGTAACAGCACAGTGGTATAGAGGTAGAACCACTGTCACTAGATGGTCGACATGTTTCAGCCTATTGATCCAAAGGTATCATCGGCTTTCTTCAGGACCAGATGGAAAATATGTGATATTGCTGCTGCAAATTGTATGTGAAAAAAATAAAAATAAATTTATATATACTCCACCGGTATTCCTGTCTTTATTAGATGATCAGGTATCTGCAAGGTAAGTAGCAAAACAAAGAGAGACAAGAGAAAAACATATATACACATGTTTAGATTACATATGTTGCGCAAATGATATGTCATTGATTTAATGGTGTAGGTTTACACTCATAAGGACTTACCCTCACTAGTAGGAAAATCCTGCCTCACCTCAACCTGGCTGGCTGCTCTGGGAGGAGGCCTCGCGCTATGGGGAGGAAAAATATAGATGTTTATGTATCTATATGTTTGTTATAAAAAACCAAGGTGTCTAGGCTAGTACACCTTACTACTTCCAAATCCAGGCTCAACAATGTAGGAAGGGTGTTCAAAGAACTCAATAGGGTGCTCTAGGCACTGACCCAGATTATGTATGTAAATACAAAGAATACTGAAGGGGAACTCGATTGTAAGTTAAATAGCTTCCAGGGTTCTAAACAGATTGGAAAACTAAAAAAGGGGGAAAGCCTTTCCTGTAACTCCAACCATTCCGCAAGGTACTAAAAACACGAATTCAGTCTTACCTGTCCGTCGGTACCTCGTTGCTCAGGTAGAGCTAGCCCCGGGAGGTACCGAACGGCAGGAAGACTCTGCGTTTTCAAGGCGTGTTTGTAATTGCCCGCAGCTGCAGAGGCGGGGTCCTGCTCTGTCAAAGGCGTCTAATTGTATCGCCTGCGTGCGGAATACGCATGCGCGGGGAACAAGTGTGACGGTCCCGCGCATGCTCGTAGGCGAAAACCAGAGTTGCATTGCTGATAGTTATCGCGCATGCATCAGAAAACACTAGTAGACCAGCATGTGTACGTTCTATGTCTCGAACGCGGGTATAGTGCGTTCGGAACAGTGTGTTAGTGTCTGGCCCAACACAAAAGGCGGTAATGGATAAATCGTCATAATGAATAAAACGTCATGGCAGAGAGAGCTGGTAGAGTCCCTGGAAGGGAAGAGACGTTGAAGTGTCAACACAGAATGACAAAATATAGTAGGTGCCCTGACTGTCTTGAAATGCTACCCACGCATCAGCATCTTCCTTGATGATAAGAGTTTGTAGAAAAGGCCAGATACAGTGCAGTGATATACTTTCCTGCTTATGTTGTTGTGTTTTCAATTGTGCAGCATATTCAATCATGAAAAAATGCTGTGATGTATATGCCAATACAGAGTCCAGTATAGCTGGAGACTAATAGAGTAGTCATTGATCCTGAGGACTCTGCAGTGTTAATTGAATGTCTGTTTTATAACATACGGACCCGTTGTTAACAATTTCTCAAGGGAGTGACATACATGTAGTGTATACTTTCTATGTAGTTAAAGAGTGGTGATCCTTACTCATTCATTGAGATGGGTCCTTCTTATTTGAGTAAAGAAAGCCTAAAGTGGTCAGAATGTCACGTTCTTATAGTGCCACCCATGGTATGTCATCGTTCAGACCTGAGATATCTGTTTTTAACTTATACACCCACTTTTACTCTCTACGCAGTAAGAAGTTAGTAGAGTCTGTCAAATGAGGGGGTATCCAAGGCTTTTCCAAAACCACCCAATGTAAATCAGTGTCCTGATGTCCTTTATCGAGGAAATGATTAGTCAGTTTGGTTGAGCGTTTGCCGCATCTAATGGTACTCTTATGCTCTTGGATGCGGATCTTGACCCTTCTAGTAGTCATACCCACATATCTGAGTAAACATGGACACCAAACCAGGTAAATTAGATGATCACTGTTACAGTTCGTATGTTTTTGTATTTTCCAAGGTCTGGGTGTACTTATGTCAATCTCTAATGTTTTCTCTGTCTGTGGACACACAGAGCAGGAGCCACATGGAAAATGACCAACTACCGGTGGTAGATTCCAGAGTGTACTCTGTGGCTGATTGGGCTTGATACTGAGAGGACGAGTGTGGACCAACTTGTCACGTAGATTAGAACTACGTTTATAGGCGAACAATGGACGAGGAAGTGTGTTGTTTGCCAGATTTAAGATACCCCAGTGTTTATTAATGCTCTTCTTCACTGAATTGGAGAAGCTAGAGAAAGTATTAACAAACGTGATGCACTTTTTGGTTTCCTTGGGAACCCTCATCTCTAACAACGCATCTCTGTTGGTGTTGGCTGCTCTTTTCTTAGAGTTTCGAATTAAGTGTGTAGGGTATTTCTTTGCTTTCAGATCAAGTGATAGAGCCCTTGCGTGTTTATCAAATTCTGCCATTCCAGTGCAATTAAGTCTGATACGTAAAAATTGACCGAATGGTAAATTTTCGCGAAGAGCTCGTGGGTGGTAACTGTGGAAAGGTAAGAGAGAGTTACATGAGGTGGGTTTTTTATATAACTCCGTTACCAAGACCCCATTGCTTGGTTTGATCAGCAGATCTAAAAATGGAAGACTAGATCTTGAGCATACTAATGTGAATCTTAGAAAATCGTCCTGCTGGTTCAGCCATTCATGAAATGATTTAAGTGTGTCTTCATTGCCACGCCAGATGACAAAAATGTCATCTATGTACCTTTTCCAGGTACACAGATGATTGACAAATGGATTAGTAGATGTTAGTACGGTCTCTTGCTTGACTTTGTGGACATATAAGTTCGCCAGGCTGGGGGCACAAACACTCCCCATGCAGGTACCAGAGATCTGTAGGTACAGCTGTTCCTCGAACTTGAAAAAGTTTTCTTTAAGCACCTTCCTGACACAGAACATCACGAAATCGATCGGTGTTATGCTATCCCAATCCTGGTTTTGTAGCATTGATTTGATGGTGTTTAATGTATGTTCTTGTGGGATACACGTATACAGAGATTCCACATCGAACGACACCAGCCAGTCTTATTCTGCATCAAATTGAAGGTCCTGGATCTCTGTGAGAAAATGCTTAGTGTCCTGGATGAAAGTGGGCATCAATTGCACCAATGGACGAAGAAATGAATCTACAAATGTCGAAAGCGGTTCCAGTACCGATCCGATGCCCGAAACAATCGGCCGTCCTGGTGGTGGTCTAGTGGCTTTGTGTATTTTGGGCAGAACGTAAAAATACGGGGTAATAGGGGTAGTCACAATTAGGTACTGAGCCTCATGGTCGGTAATCCATTTGTTCTCCTTAGCCTCTTCCACTTTGGCAGAGATCTAATTGATCAATCGTTTTGTTGGATCCATACTTAATTTTTGATATGATTTAGGATCATTTAGTTGACGCAGACATTCTTCTCTATATGTATCTTTATTCAAAAGAACAACTGCACCACCCTTGTCCGCGGGTTTTATGACCATATCTTGCTTTGTTGCCAAGTTATTGAGGGCTGCTTCCTCCATCCTGGAGAGATTCTGAAACTGATTCTGATTACTGGTCTTGATGGTGTCAAAATCATAGAGCACTGCTTCTTCAAAAGCCACAATGCGTGCTGGGATCAGGTGCATCGGCGGATTGAATGTAGATTTTGGGCGTAATCCAGTATTGGAGTTGTTATTGTCACCTAGATCTTTGTCCTTAAAAAAGGCATTGTAACATATCTTAACCTGTATATACAGTGGCCGTTTTCTAAACTTAGACAATCTTTTATAATGTCCCAGTTTAAGGCTATTTCATCTTTAGCACACACCGAGTGCCAGAGCTTAAGTGGTGTCAACTTAATTCGGACAGAAGCTTTCTGACAAACATGTTTTCTTTCACCTGAAGGGAGCCAGTGTCACAATAACCCCACACCCCAGTGCCATAGACCATAGCTGAGCGACATCGAGCCAGATAGATTTTTTTTATTGCATCCATCGGCTTGCACTCAAGCTTCCCAGCCTCTGTTGTTTGATTAAAATGGGCATGCTTGACTTTAATTAAGTGAGACCAAGAACTTTTATGATTAAAAGTGATGCCCAGATAACTAAATATTGTAGCACAGAAAAGTTTTTCTTTATTAATATAGAGAGCTCTGGTTTTCAAAATAGTACTCCCTAAAACTTTTCTGTGAGATTTAGCAATATTTGTCTGCAGTCCCAGAAGGCTCATGTGGTAGAAAAATCTACTAGAGTTGTACGGCCATCCCTGTCCTTGACATCGGGACCCAATCATCTGCATACAGCAGAGCAGGGAGTCTTCTTGAGCCCACCGCGGGTGTCTACCTCATCCGTATTCAACAAGGTCTATAAATCATTTATATATAGTCAAAAAAGGAACAGAGGGGGGCGTGGCTACCGGCCAAGCATGGCGGCAGCATAGAGTGAGAGCTCCTGAAGGCACTGCGGCCTAATTACTAATCCGACACATTTATCCACTACATCACCCACCCGAAGCAGCAGCGATCGGGTCCGGGCTCGGAGCGGAATCACCAGGTCGACTTCTGGCAAAAATCGAGGACCGGAACCCACCAAACCACGCTCTGGCGCACTGGGGCCTGTGACCAGGAAAGAAGCAACGACCTCGAGTGAACCACCGGCCCTGGCGGAAGTGAGACCGGGCCGGCCTGAAAGAGGATGTACTTCCCGGCGCCCCACTTGGAGCACAAAACCACCCACAACGACAACCGGAGCAGCGGAGACGCCCACTGAGACACTGCCGAAAACTGTGTTGCTCAAATGCACCTGCCGGCACCTGCTTACGGCGGCAAAAAGAGAGAAAGCAAACTCGGAGGCGGAAGAAGGACGGAGCAGCCGGCGGAGAGCTGCAAGACGGTGAGCTCCCCCATGGGGTAAACGATCGGCCCCGAACATCCGTATCCAACGTCCGGCGGCCACAACAGGAGAAACAAACCCCATTCGCTCTCCGGGACGGTGCGGCTGAGCACACCGGCAGAAGATCGATTGCGGTGAAAGCGGGTGCCCCCGGGGGACGGAGGGAGAAGGCATCAACGGGCTTGAAAACGCGGGGAAAACCGGCAGCGCCAGACCACATGAGACAAGGGTGGCAGTCCTAACCCGCTAAAGATAAAACGGTCCCCAAAGTCGAAGCAAGAGACACCCTGGCAGGACCTCAACCAGACCAGTAGTAACCACACCATAAGGTGCACATCGGGGGTATTGTGAGCACCCGACGAACTATTCTGCCTGGCAACGTGACGCCGACCTGACCCTGCCTGAGAGACCTAACATAAGGGTCGCTAAATCTGTCCGGTCTAGGACGCAACTATTGGCAGACAGCGGCATAGTGCACTAGACACTAAAGAAAGAGGATCGAAGCACCGCAGTCATCACGGCCGTTGCAGCGACCTTCCAGACAGCGACAGCGCGAGGATCCGCACTTACTGGCCGGAAGTGTCCCAAACAAAGGTCGGTGCAGTGACAGTGTGTGAATGAGAAGGACCCCCACCCAGACGAGCGAAATATCGAAGTGCACGCCAGCCCACCGCACCCTGACCCACACGCCGGCGACAGAGACAATAACTCAACGCTGATCACGGCGCTGAGAGGGACAACCCCAGACTCCACAAGTCTCGACGCCATGGTGGGCAAAGGAACCAGGAGTGGATCCACACAGGCCAAGCTGGATAAGTTTGCGTACAGCCAACACGGACAATCGCAAAACAATGGGCGCAACTCCATGGGTGCTACCCCAGAAATGGAAGGGACCAAAAGGATAACGCTAGAGGACATTATGAAAACCCTCACAGAAGTTAAAGCAACGGTGGGCTCCATCTCCTCTGAAGTCACGCTGTTACGTGTGGACTTCCAAAAAATGACTGAAAGAGTATCCCAAGTAGATGTAGTCACGAAATCTCTTGTAGAAGACACTTCAGAACTACAAATAGCCATGGAACGCATGGAGAAAGTCACCAAAATCCTACAGGATAAGCTGGACGACCAAGAAGGGCGTTCTCGAAGGAATAATGTACGCATCCTTGGACTTCCAGAAACGGAAGGGAAGGGGGCTATGGACCTCTACGTCGTAGATCTCATAAAGACCAAACTGCAACCCAAAGGACTATCCCACTTCTTTTCAGTGGAAAGAGCACACAGGGTTCCGGGCGGAACACCTAAGCCAGGAGCGACGCCGCGGCCTGTGCTGGCCAGGCTCTTCAACTTTAGAGACAGGGATGCAATCCTACTAGCAGCGAGGGTCTCCCCACCTGTTAAGATTCAGAACACAACCTTGTCCTTCTTCCCGGATCACACGGCGGAGGTGGCCAGACGCCGCAAATCATTCACGGAGGTGAAAAAAGCACTACGAGACAGAGAACTGCCATACTCCATGCTATTTCCCGCCAAGTTACGGATAGTGGTGGATGGAAAGGCGTGGTTCTTTGACACACCAGAATCGGCCCAGGACTGGCTGGAGGGTTGGAGGCAAGTGGGACAATGTCACCGTCCACACAAGGATCGGACTAATCACCGAAACAGCACGCAAATGGACAGCCAGGCCAGCCACCCGACTCATCAGGTTGGCACGGCGGCAACGGAGTCCGACTCTGCACAAGATCCGCTAGACTCTGGGCGACCGGCGCCGATCTGAGGATGGGCTATATATGGAAAGACCTGAGTGTGCCGCAATGGACCTTGGACCTGGTGCGGCTGAGTAAGGTGGGCACAGTTAGTGCCTGAAGGGGACTCACCAACCCCACAAGCAAGTAAGATAGTTGGGGGAGGACTAAAGCACTCTGCGATGTTGGGGAAACGGGCGGGGTTTAGTCCGTGGAGCAGGGGAGCAGGGAGGGGGGATGGGGGTACAGTTTTATTGTTCACGTTTCTATTCATGGTCATCACTCACTTCACACGTACTACTGCCACTCTAAATATCGGCATACTCCTATGCCTCATCACGAAAGGCAACGGCTGCACAGCACCTAACGACACATTGCTCACGACACTATCCCAACGACTCCATGGCCAACCCACTTCAAGCTACACCCACTGAGGTTGCCCCGGTAACGGTAGGGGTGCCCCCTTTGCGCATGCTAACTTGGAACGTCAGAGGCCTAGGGGACAAGATAAAAAGGGGCCTGGTCCTGCAGGCCATCAAACGCCAGAGCCCGGATGTGGTTCTGCTCCAAGAAACACACCTTGCAGGGACGACATGCAAAGCGCTTGACAGGCGCGGATACACTATGGCGACACATGCAGACTTCACTTCTGGGTCCAGGGGGACAGGGATACTACTAAAAAAGACGTCGCCCTTTATAATTACACATCGCGCGACGGATGACCAGGGACGCTTCGCAGCGATACATGGCCAGTGGGAGGGCAGGCGGCTTAATGTGGTATCAGTATACATCCCCTCGGCACTTCACTCCGTAGCACTACCTGCACTGGGCAAATTCCTTTTAGACCTCCCTGAAGGAGACACAATCATAGGGGGTGGCCTAAATGCAATAATAGACCCTGCACTGGACGCCTTTCCCATCAGGCCTAGCTCAAGAGGGACTACATCACTCCCTGACTTTTTAGAAGCACTTTTTACTCCGTCGTGCACAACAGCCTATCTCGCATAGACTACTTTTTGTTCCTGGGGGTGGGAATGGGATCTGTAGACAAAGTTGACATCCTACCCAGCGGTATATCTGACCACTCACCAATTGTTCTCACTCTTACTACTAGAGAACGGAAATGCGCTAGGATCTACCCAGTTTACCCCAATTATTTCAAAGTCCCTAAAATACGTAAGAAACTAAAACTAGCGACAACACACTATTTTGCTGAAAACATTGGGACGGTGGCTTCACCATCAATCCTGTGGGAAGCTTACAAAACCGTCCTTAGAGGGGCTGCAATAGCAGCCATTACGGGACACAAACGAGATTCCCAGAGAGAACTTACAGAAATAGAATTGGCACTCAACGATGCAAACAATGCTCATATGGCAGACCCCTCCCCAGCTACGACACACACACTGCAGCTATGGCAACAAAAGTACCAGGCCCACCTCAAAACGACAGTGCAGGGCTACATATAATTTATGATGTGGGCGACAAAGCAGGGGAAATGCTGGAATGATTGGATAAGAGAGGGGGGGGCACAAGAGGTATTCAGAGACTGTGTACTACGGACGGCCGAGAACTAACACACCCGGAAGACATTGTACGCACTTTGGCAAATCATTTTCAGAACATATACACCCCAGATCACATCGTCACAGCACAAATGGCGGCAATCTCACTAGCGGACATTGCCATCCCCAGCATAACACCAGAGAATGTGCAAGACTTAGAGGCAGATCCATCAGAGGATGAAATTCAACTAGCGATACAATCACTACAATCAGGCAAAGCACTGGGTCCTAATGGACTGCCTGTGGAATGGTATAAATCAATGGCATCGGAACTCAGTAGACCCTTACTGGACATGTATATGGAGAGTAGGGAGAAGGCAGAATTGCTGCTGGATCAACGCACGGCCACGATAGTAGCTATACCAAAGCCGGGTAAACCCCCAACCGAATGCACCTCATATCGCCCGATATCATTACTAAATGTGGAAGCCAAGGTGCTGGCTAAACTTCTGGCCAACCGTCTGATGCCACACCTGGGCACCCTGATCCACCCCGACCAATCGGGCTTTATGCCCCATAGAAGTACGGCGCTGAATCTCCGGAGGGTTCATGGAGTACTGGCTCGTTCACACCTCCTCTCAGAGCAGGCTGTAATTCTCTCCCTTGACGCAAAAATGGCTTTTGACCTAGTAGAATGGGAATACCTCTTCAAGTTGCTCGCGCGTATGGGCTTTGGGCCGAAATATATAGCCTGGATACGACTACTCTACACAAAACCAGTGGCACAGGTAGTGGCTAATGGCTAATCTCGCCGGTGTTCCCGTTGGGCAGAGGGACCAGACAGGGATGCCCTTTGTCACCCTTACTCTTTGCGTTAGTGCTCGAACCCTTAGCAATCTTGATCAGAACAACTCCCTTATTTAAAGGCATTAAATGGGAAGAGGGGTGGGAAGACAAAATTTCCCTTTATGCTGATGACATGCTCATATACATGGTAGACCCTGACGACGGAATCCCAGCCCTGCTGGAAATTTGCAACACACATGGGAAATCATCAGGCTATACCCTGAACTTGTCAAAATCGGTGATATATACATTAAAAGGTCCGGCACCGAGATTACAAGAAGACTGCCCCCTGGCGGAGCCGACGACCTCCTTCAAATACCTAGGCATTGTCATCGCACATTCTGAAGCAGATTTCTTCGCTAACAACCTCAAACCACCTCTGGATCGCTTACGCGCAGACGTTAGGCACTGGGCGACCTTGCCCCTCACCCTCCTGGGAAGGGCAGCTTTGTATAAGATGATGGCACTCCCCAGGTTTCTATACATATTGGAAAACACCCCGTATCCTGTCCCACCGCGGTACTTCAAACAGATTGCTGCGTTAGTCTCCAACCTACTCTGGAACAATGGCCCAGCGCGTATAGCCTATGACAAGTTGGTGAAAAGTTGGTATGAGGGAGGGATTGCGCTTCCCAATATTCAGCTATATTACTGGGCAGCTCAGCTCAAAATAATTAACCAATGGCTCCACACCCCGAGAGACGACCCAGCATACAGGGCAGACTGGTCACAACTAGGGACGGACTGCATGCTCTCGGTACTGTATAATAAAGCGCAGCTCAAACATCTGCACGGTCCGACACAGCACACGGCGGCCCTCTGGCATATAGCACAGGCACGACTGGGCTGGAAAGGGAGAATCACCAAAATGACACCATTATGGGATAAGAGATCACTGGGAAACCTTAGAATGTGTAAAGGGTTTGCGCAGTGGGACTCTATAGGTATCTCCACGGTGGGGGACCTCTGGGACAAAGACACGGTAATACCGTTCCCACAACTCCAGCAGCAATATGGTCTCAGACCCACTGAAACATTTAGGTACGTACAAATTAGACACGCACTACTCCAGGCAATCCCAACGGGCACTGATCTGCCGGAATCCTCACCACTTGAGGACAGACTATTGACAGACTTCATGCAACAGAGCGCGACTTCCCTCACATACAAAAAACTGATCAACAACTTAGAGGACCCCACGCTGAAACTTAAAGAACGATGGGAAGGGGACATAGGTGTGATGGACGAATCGGAATGGAATGAAGCTTTGGCCTCCCCCAGAGAGGTAGGCATCTCGGCAAAGTTTAGACTGGTGCAATTAAAAATTTTACACCGCATCTATTACACCAGGACACTACTCCACAAAATACATAGAGTGCCCCATCCCTTTTGCTTGAGAGGTTGCGGGGAGGAGGGAACACTATTTCATACACTATGGGACTGCCCACACATACAGGAATTCTGGAGGCAAATCATGCGCACAATCTCCCAGACACTCAAGATTTCCATTTTACCAGAACCACGTAAATGCCTTTTGAACATCTGGGACCCCAATGACCTAGATAGGTATGGGATCATTTGGACTACGCTAGCCATGACAGTGGCTAAGCGTGATATTGCACAGAAATGGGGGGCTCCGGATTTGCCCACTGCGAACAGATGGGCTAAAAACATGGATGTCCTGATGGTCACGGAGAGAACTGTGTATGTCCTTCGAGCTTCCCCCCGCAAATGGAACAAGGTGTGGACAGCATGGAATGTTTATAGGGGTGAGATATGTGAGCCCCTACCAGAGGGAGACGAACTGGACTCTGAAGGGGAGGAGGAGTAACGAGTGGGGTTGGGGATGTCTGCTTACTCGTGATATACGCAGCAACGTATTGAAATAACTTACCTATGAGAAGACAATGGGGCAAGGAGACCTGTTGATGGGAGGGGAAGTGTGAAACACACATAAAAGTGATGACCCAAGTTTGGGGGGGGGGGGACTTTCTCTTGGAGTTATACGAGAGACGCCCATGTTGGGCAACACATGGCGGGAGAACATTGATATATTCTGATAACTTATGTAAAGATATACGGAAGAGCATATACAGATTTTAGAGAGGGAAATGAGACATGGATGCTGAATAGATAATGCCGAATAAAACTTCCATGAATGTACCGTACAATTATGAATATACGAGCTTGAATGTAACATAATAACTGTATATTATGCCTCCATGTTAATAAAGATTTTTTAAAAAAAAGGAACAGAGCCAGCACACACACTTGTTGCATGCCTCTCTTCATTTTGACGGGTCCGCATATTTCGCAATAGAGCATACCTCATACGAGCAGTCAAACCCTCATACATACATCTGCACCAAAAAGTGAACCAAAGCTTCCTTAATTTCCATTTCGCCGTAGAGCTTTCGGATATCCAACCAGTAGAAGGCATAGGGTTTGAAGACGGTCTCAATTTACAATTGGGAGAACATGGATCCCTATACAGTTGATTGAATGCAATAAAACAGTTCTGGTGATACTTTTATGGTAAGGAATATGAACCTCTGTCTTTAGAGCCATAAATGAATGTATTGGATGAGGTATCCAGGTGGGCCTCGACCTTGCGTGAACACAATAGGCCTTTGAGTAATGTGTCCAGATGTCCAGCATGGGGCGAGCATGGCCACTGCGTGTGCTGTGTCCTGCCTGGCTATGTGTACTCTTTTTGGTAATTTACAAATAGTTCAGAGGACGAGTCCCCTTCCTTCTCCTCTACCTCTCCCATTGTTTTTCTGATGTATGTGTTCTTACCTTCATGTGGCATCTGCCTTCATGGTGTTTTGGGAACGCATGCACCCCTCCGGCAATGTGTGCTTCATAGGGGCCAATCTCCCTGGACCATTGTGGTGTCGCTGCACCTATCTGTGGGAATGATCTGGGATTTCTTTTTCACACCTTTGTCTGCTGGCTATGTCCCCCCCACACCTGTGACCTGTCAATTAGTGATCTCAGGTCTCTGGGCCTGGGAACGACGTATTTCTGAGTCGGGGTTGACATGGAGTTAATAACGGGTGAATCTGACAAGAAAGGTGTGATTTCGTTTTTATACATGTAGGTATTGTTATTCAGATTAACATCGGCTTGCATGTGGAATCAATCAATTGAAAAAGGGCGATAGCAACGGGTAGCAGATCTGTCACCCTTTTTAAAGATGGGAACCATAGTGGAATTGGACCAGGATTTAAGTGGACCAATGGCAGCGGCACTTCTGAGCATGTTTGTGATAAATGGAGCCCAAAGAGTAATATTGTTAGTAAATATGTCCATTGGTATCCATCCCGTCTCTGAGCCTTATTCATTGTACTCTGCTGAACTGCAGTTCTGACCTCCTCTCTGATGACGGGTGGCAAGCCCGAACAGGCGGCTTGAAAATCAACTCTTGCAAAGCCCTGATCACTATTAGGATCAGATGGGCGTCATATAACTTGGAGAAGTGCCCAACCGATTTATTGGGAAATATAGTTGAGTCCAGGGGAGTGTTCTGACGGTCACTGAAATAAGGGGCATTGACCGTCTTTCAAAATTGACAGTATCTTTTTAATACTGGCCACAAGCAAGTTCTCCCAGGCTTCTTGTCTAATTGTCATCTTCCTTTTCAGAATGGCTTGCCTATAGTTCCATCTGCCTACCCTTAACTTCTCTCTGTCTCTAGGTGCCCCCTTCAAGGTGGTAATAAGTGATTTGTGAGCAGAGGAACATGCATTGTCAAACCCTTTGATGGTCTGGCAAATCCCACTGAAAGCTCCCAAGATGTGGGGGGGATCCAGCTTCTCTTCAAAACAGCAGTTTCCATTTTTCTCAACAGGCTCTTCTAGCGAGCACTGTGTATGCACTGTGACCCGTCACTAAGGAATCTTCTGTTTTTAGTTAAAACAATTGGACCGATAACAGCTTAACAGTGGTGGGCTTCCTTTCCCAGTTCCAATGAAATGACCATAGGATTATAGTCACTGAGACGATTCTTTAATATCCAAAGGTTATTGACTTATGACTGTGACCCATTGGAAGAGCAATGCAATCAATACGACTACCTTGTCCTCTGGCCGGATAGGTAATATGGCCGCATGATGGTAAAGAGATGAGCGATGGCAGGGACAAGCGAAGGCTTTGTCAAGATGGCCACTTCTTCCTAGATATGGAGCAGGTCTGCTCTCTCAAGTTCAGGGGAGCAACATCCCTGCAGCTGCGCGTTGAGCCAACTCCATGTAAATCTGGGCCTATGGGCGGCATCTCCTACGAGCGAAACTTGGACGTGAAACTTAGCGGAGACGCACAATGTGCAGCCCAGAGTGTGTGGAAGTAATATTTAGACATGTCCATGCATTTTTCCTTCCTCCACCCACATGCGTAGAGCAGAGTTGCTTTTCTTTTTGAAGAGCTCTCTCGGTTTACATATAAAAGATGAATGATCTTATGTGCTTGATATTGCCATGTTGTATAGCAATACCAACCTTGTACTTCTTGGTGTCAGTTCCGAACGTCCTCAAAGCTCCAACTTGATGCACTATTGATAAAAGTTTGTTGTGATAGTTTTCACTGCAGCATTTTTATAGTGGTTTATGATAAACTTCATGTCGACCAGAAAATAGAGTAATATTGCTTTCGGTGCATGGCTCTTTGACACAATGACTTTCAAAATGAACTTCTCTTAGTTGTGTAAAGAAATAAAGTGGTACGACACTGAACACATGTACGCATACTCCAGTGCTGGTTTATCTACAAGCCTGTGAGTATCAGCAGCCCAGGGACAATGGAAGTATATGGCATGCTATACAAGGCATTGTTATATTTCCCCGGCAGGTGTCAACCAAACCATGAAATGTGACAATAGTTTATTCTGCTTATGAGTGAGGGCAGGAAGGGTGTGTTTAGTAGTTCCTGCAAAGCATTTTATAACAGCTCTGGAAAATGAAATATAAATGTGCTCTTGGGATGCTGATCAAATGTTCCAGTGACATTGTAAAGGTGCCTTGGACCCCAAATTAACAGCAGTATGTGTACACTTACCTGTTGATTGGGGAGTAAAATGCAGCTATAATGGTAGTGCGATCTGTGCAACGGCATCGGCTGCACTAGTGAATCACTATCCGGAAAGACAGGCTCTTCCTGTCTTTGTATGACTGTGACGTAGAGTCTTTCAAGGTGCGTTGATAGTGTGCAATATGTGACTTCAGTATCAGCAGACATCTTTTCTGAAAATCGTCAGATGGCTGCGGGCAGACTCTAAGACATACATAGGGCAAAGGTAAAGGCAATCCTTTAGGTGACTGCTGCCAACAGAGGCCAGTAACCCGTTCTCCACCCCAGCACCACCAGCGCCGCCACAGGCTGTTTATCATGTGTTTACAAGGGCATCAGTTCTCTAACTTGAATCCATGTGCATTCCTAAACAAACACGCTTTAAGGGGAGGGACAGAACCATGCCCGGACTGGCCATTGCGGGCACTGGGCAATCCCCCGGTGCGCCGCAAGGGTGGGGGTCGGTTTTGTTACAGGGCCGTTTTATGCAGCATAGCTGCAAAATCGGCCCTGTAACAAAATCGGCCGAAAAGCGGCCCTAGCAAAGAGCTCGGTCGCACCCCCAAATCCCCCGGGGGGGGGGGGGGGGGGGGGGGGCGGCTGAGCACTTTGCCAGGGCCGGTTTTGGTTCCCAGTTCGGCCCTGTACAGAACTTATGGCCAATCAACTCTTGTGAACATGGTTACTAACATATGGGAGGAGGACAAGGCCTTCTGTGTGGTTCTGCTGAAGTCTCTTTTTTAGGTTGCTCACATAACCTCAGACGACAACTGCAGTATCAACCCAACCTGATAAAAGAGAGCATGAGTGCCTGCCATGGCTTAGCTTGATCTCTGGTAATCCCCATGCCTCTCAGATTAGAATTTGAATTAAGATTAGCAAATATGAATCTGTATTCAGAAATTGGTACTTTTTTTAATTTTATTTTTTTAAGTTTATTTATTGATTTTCAAAAAATACAGAATGACACAAAATGAGATACCCAAATGAAGAAGACATAGATAGAGAAAAAAAACACAAAAAAACAGCATTGTCCATATCACCAATGATACAAAAAAAGAAACAGAGCACACGCAGGAGCCGACGATAATCCCACCAAAGCAGCAGCTTAAATAACTGTGAAAATAAAATACATGTATTGACAGATAGAAGCAAAACCCACGCTCCGAGGGACCTACAGCAGATAACAGCTATCACAGAGCACTTACAAAATATCAGCACATGGCACAATATCATTTACATTAAATCCCACACATGTGGCATTTTCAGTTCGAGCCAGCATCACTAACAGCATCAGTGGCCCCCCAGAATCCCTAGTCTGCTCCCGAGCCCAGTCATAGGTGACTCCTCCTTTGGACCCCCTTTTTGTATACAGCATCACTAACAGCATCAGTGGCCCCCCCGGAATCCCTAGACTGCTCCCGAGCCCAGTCATAGGTGACTCCTCCTTTGGACCCCCTTTTTGTATACAGCATCACTAACAGCATCAGTGGCCCCCCCGGAATCCCTAGACTGCTCCCGAGCCCAGTCATAGGTGACTCTTCCTTTGGACCCCCTTTTTGTATACAGCATCACTAACAGCATCAGTGGCCCCCCCCGGAATCCCTAGACTGCTCCCGTGCCCAGTCATAGGTGACTCCTCCTTTGGACCCCCTTTTTGTATACAGCATCACTAACAGCATCAGTGGCCCCCCCGGAATCCCTAGACTGCTCCCGAGCCCAGTCATAGGTGACTCTTCCTTTGGACCCCCTTTTTGTATACAGCATCACTAACAGCATCAGTGGCCCCCCCCGGAATCCCTAGACTGCTCCCGTGCCCAGTCATAGGTGACTCCTCCTTTGGACCCCCTTTTTGTATACAGCATCACTAACAGCATCAGTGGCCCCCCCGGAATCCCTAGACTGCTCCCGAGCCCAGTCATAGGTGACTCTTCCTTTGGACCCCCTTTTTGTATACAGCATCACTAACAGCATCAGTGGCCCCCCCCAGAATCCCTAGACTGCTCCCGAGCCCAGTCATAGGTGACTCCTCCTTTGGACCCCCTTTTTGTATACAGCATCACTAACAGCATCAGTGGCCCCCCAGAATCCCTAGTCTGCTCCCGAGCCCAGTCATAGGTGACTCCTCCTTTGGACCCCCTTTTTGTATACAGCATCACTAACAGCATCAGTGGCCCCCCCCGGAATCCCTAGACTGCTCCCGAGCCCAGTCATAGGTGACTCTTCCTTTGGACCCCCTTTTTGTATACAGCATCACTAACAGCATCGGTGGCCCCCTCGGAATCCCTAGACTGCTCCCGAGCCCAGTCATAGGTGACTCCTCCTTTTGACCCCCTTTTTGAATACAGCATCACTAACAGCATCAGTGGCCCCCTAGGAATCCCTAGACTGCTCCCGAGCCCAGTCATAGGTGACTCCTCCTTTGGACCCCCTTTTTGTATACAGCATCACTAACAGGATCAGTGGCCCCCCCGGAATCCCTAGACTGCTCCCGAGCCCAGTCAAAGGTGACTCCTTCTTTGGACCCCCTTTTTGTATACAGCATCACTATCAGCATCAGTGGCCCCCCGGAATCCCTAGACTGCTCCGTGCCCAGTCATAGGTGACTCCTCCTTTGGACCCCCATTTTTGTATACAGCATCACTAACAGCATCAGTGGCCCCCTCGGAATCCCTAGACTGCTCCCGAGCCCAGTCATAGGTGACTCCTCCTTTGGACCCCCTTTTTGTATACAGCATCACTAACAGCATCAGTGGCCCCCCAGAATCCCTAGACTGCTCCCGAGCCCAGTCATAGGTGACTCCTCCTTTGGACCCCCTTTTTGTATACAGCATCAGTGGCCCCCTCGGAATCCCTAGACTGCTCCCGAGCCCAGTCATAGGTGACTCCTCCTTTGGACCCCCTTTTTGTATACAGCATCACTAACAGCATCGGTAGCCCCCTCGGAATCCCTAGACTGCTCCCGTGCCCAGTCATAGGTGACTCCTCCTTTGGACCCCCTTTTTGAATACAGCATCACTAACAGCATAAGTGGCCCCCCCGGAATCCCTAGACTGCTCCCGAGCCCAGTCATAGGTGACTCCTCCTTTGGACCCCCTTTTTGTATACAGCATCACTAACAGCATCAGTGGCCCCCCCGAATCCCTAGACTGCTCCCGAGCCCAGTCATAGGTGACTTCTCCTTTGGACCCCCTTTTTGTATACAGCATCACTAACAGCATCAGTGGCCCCCCCGGAATCCCTAGACTGCTCCCGAGCCCAGTCATAGGTGACTCCCCCTTTGGACCCCCATTTTTGTATACAGCATCACTAACAGCATCAGTGGCCCCCTCGGAATCCCTAGACTGCTCCCGAGCCCAGTCATAGGTGACTCCTCCTTTGGACCCCCTTTTTGTATAGAGCATCAATAACAGCATCAGTGGCCCCTCGGAATCCCTAGACTGCTCCCGAGCCCAGTCATAGGAGACTCCTCCTTTGGACCCCCTTTTTGTATACAGCATCACTAACAGCATCAGTGGCCCCCCCGGAATCCCTAGACTGCTCCCGAGCCCAGTCATAGGTGACTCCTCCTTTGGATCCCCTTTTTGTATACAGCATCACTAACAGCATCAGTGGCCTCCCCGGAATCCCTAGACTGCTCCCAAGCCCAGTCATAGGTGACTCCTCCTTTGGACCCCCTTTTTGTATACAGCATCACTAACAGCATCAGTGGCCCCCCCGGAATCCCTAGACTGCTCCCGAGCCCAGTCATAGGTGACTCCTCCTTTGGACCCCCTTTTTGTATACAGCATCACTAACCGCATCAGTGGCCCCCTCGGAATCCCTAGACTGCTCCCGAGCCCAGTCATATGTGACTCCTCCTTTGGACCCCCTTTTTGTATACAGCATCACTAACAGCATCAGTGGCCCCCCAGAATCTCTAGACTGCTCCCGAGCCCAGTCATAGGTGACTCCTCCTTTGGACCCCCTTTTTGTATACAGCATCACTAACAGCATCAGTGGCCGCCCCGGAATCCCTAGACTGCTCCCGAGCCCAGTCATAGGTGACTCCTCCTTTGGACCCCCTTTTTGTATACAGCCTCACTAACAGCATCAGTGGCCCCCCCAGAATCCCTAGACTGCTCTCGAGCACAGTCATAGGTGACTACTCCTTTGGACCCCCTTTTTGTATATAGCATCACTAACAGCATCAGTGGCCCCCTCGGAATCCTTAGACTGCTCCCGAGCCCAGTCATAGGTGACTCCTCCTTTGGACCCCCTTTTTGTATACAGCATCACTAACAGCATCAGTGGCCCCCCGGAATCCCTAGACTGCTCCCGAGCCCAGTCATAGGTGACTCCCCCTTTGGACCCCCATTTTTGTATACAGCATCACTAACAGCATCAGTGGCCCCCTCGGAATCCCTAGACTGCTCCCAAGCCCAGTCATAGGTGACTCCTCCTTTGGACCCCCTTTTTGTATTGAGCATCACCAACACCATCAGTGGCCCCTCGGAATCCCTAGACTGCTCCCGAGCCCAGTCATAGGTGACTCCTCCTTTGGACCCCCTTTTTGTATACAGCATCACTAACAGCATCAGTGGCCCCCTCAGAATCCCTAGACTGCTCCCGAGCCCAGTCATAGGTGACTCCTCCTTTGGACCCCCTTTTTGTATACAGCATCACTAACAGCATCAGTGGCCCCCCCGGAATCCCTAGACTGCTCCCGAGCCCAGTCATAGGTGACTCCTCCTTTGGACCCCCTTTTTGTATACAGCATCACTAACCGCATCAGTGGCCCCCTCGGAATCCCTAGACTGCTCCCGAGCCCAGTCATATGTGACTCCTCCTTTGGACCCCCTTTTTGTATACAGCATCACTAACAGCATCAGTGGCCCCCCAGAATCCCTAGACTGCTCCCGAGCCCAGTCATAGGTGACTCCTCCTTTGGACCCCCTTTTTGTATACAGCATCACTAACAGCATCAGTGGCCCCCCCCGGAATCCCTAGACTGCTCCCGAGCACAGTCATAGGTGACTCCTCCTTTGGACCCCCTTTTTGTATACAGCATCACTAACAGCATCAGTGGCCCCCCCAGAATCCCTAGACTGCTCCCGAGCCCAGTCATAGGTGACTCCTCCTTTGGACCCCCTTTTTGTATACAGCATCACTAACAGCATCAGTGCCCCCCCCCCCGGAATCCCTACACTGCTCCCGAACCCAGTCATAGGTGACTCCTCCTTTGGACCCCCTTTTTGTATACAGCATCTGTTGGACAGGCCTCGTGCACGGGCCACTCCCTCCCCGCATGATAGGGTCCGAGCACCGGCTCTCCCGGTGTCACCAGAAGAACCACCCCGGCAACCCACAGAAGCAACCCGCAACCCGTCCCCCACGGGACGCCTGCTCCCGAACATCCCAGCATCGGCTGACCCAGGCCTCCGTCAGCACCATTGCCCGGCCCAGCCGCCATCTTGGACACTGCACCACAAGGCCGCGTGGCCTCAGCTCGACCCCAACCCTGGGGCTGGCCAGACCCCGACATCGAGGCACCACCATCCACCCAGGAGGTGAATGGACCACTTGTCAGGTCAATGGAGAGAGGAGTGTCGATGGCTCTCCCCCGCCAGGTGCCGATCGCCCCCAGCCTCCCCGGGCGCTGGCTCCACCCCCCTGCTGGGTGTCTGGACTCCCTCATCCCGGACCTCCCGACCTCCAAGAGCGAGGGTCCGGACATCAAAGGAGGCCAGACCTATAACTGGGGCAGCTCCAGAGCAGGAAGGCAGTTGTATCCTGGAGTCGAGAGACCCTTGAAGAACTCATCCTTGACGGACTGCTGGCGCTGCCGCAGCCCTGCCTTGTGAACCATCGTGCCTGCTGGCGCTGCCGCGGCCCTCTGCAACCTACATCCTCGTCGGGACCTGCTGGCGCTGCCGCGGCCCTCTGCAACCTACATCCTCGTCGGGACCTGCTGGCGCTGCCGGGGCCCTCTGCAACCTACATCCTCGTCGGGACCTGCTGGCGCTGCCGCGGCCCTCTGCAACCTACATCCTCGTCGGGACCTGCTGGCGCTGCCGCGGCCCTCCGCAACCTACATCTTCGTTGGGACCTGCTGGCGCTGCCGCGGCCCTTCTCAAGTGAGACTTATCATCCGAGCCTGCTGGCGCTGCCGCGGCCCGACCTTCCAGAACTCCGAGCTCGAGGATTGTGAGCTATTCATCGTACCACCTCAGTACCAGACCGGTACCAAGACTGTCCCGCTACCCTTTCCCCCTCAGAGACTAGAATTGAGAGGACCCTCGTGTCCCGATCTCACTGTATCGCTGATATCCTTGCCTCAAGAATCGTATATAAAGAGTGTTGACCTTATCCTTGTGTGGTGTCCATCTGTGGGGGGGAAGTTACTTGTCTGTACGATCGCTGGAGTCGGCCCTCTCCGGAGGCCTCTCCCCTTGTCCTCGGCCGACCCTCCAGGTCCCCGTCTAACATTGGTGGCCAGCGGCGCGATCCGAACCAACGCGTAATCGTACAGAGAGTAACTCACCCCACGACTCAACCACAATGTCAACAAAAGAGAGAGGATCCACAGAGAAATTCCAGATGGAGAAACTAGAAGAGTACAACCATTGAGAGCTAAAGCAATTTTGCATAGAACTAGGCATTGCTACCACCGGGCTGAGCACGAAAGAGGACTTCAAACACGCCCTAGAATCTTGGGCAGAAATGGGTACGGCCGTACCCCAAAACCAAAACCGCGAGGCGCCAGAAACAAACACCACTCCGACGGAAGGAAGGAGAGCGGGTCTCTCCCTGGAGGAGATCCAAGAACGAGAGAAAAGCAGACTCCATGAATTAGAGTTGGCACGGCTCCGGTTGGACGGAGAGCTGAAATTGGCGGAACAAAAGATAACATTAGAACACTTGCTGCTCCGAGAGGAGCGGGAAGAGAAGCAAAGGCAGAGAGAACTCGAAGAGAAAAGACTGGCATACGAACATGAGCGCAAGCTAGCAGAGATAGAGATGCGGAAACAGAATAAAGACCTCGGGGTGCCCGAGCGCCCGAACACCCCGGGCACTGCCGAACCAAAAGTCCACATCCCTAAGGATGTCGTCAGAGAATATTATCGGAACGACATTATCCAGCAGTGGTTCAAGGCCTACGAGATCGCCATGACCTCCCACCGGATTGATCGCAGTGACTGGGGAGCCGGGCTATGGGGGAGGTTCGTCAATGAAGGGCGCGACGCCCTGCTGCAGCTCCCGGACCATCAGATGACATCCTATGACCACATGAAGGCCGCCCTCCTCACTCGATACGGACTCACGCCCGAGATGTACCGCCAGCGGTTCCGCGACTGCAAGCGGATCCCGGGTACAACTTGGGTGGAGTACGTGAACTATTTCAGCTGAGCCTTCGAGGGGTGGATCAATGGCAGCCACGTAACAACCTACGAGCAACTCTTTAACCTCATTGTGTGGGAGCACCTCTCCAACAATTGCTTCGTCGAGCTCAGGCAGCACCTCCTCGACAGTAAACTGACTGAACCTCGGCAGCTCGCCGCCGAAGCTGACCGATGGGAAAGCACTCGAGTTGCCCGAAGTGGGCCAAGTGAGCCGAACAGAACCAACCAAGGTCCCCATCGCCCACGAGGAGGAGGAGGCCAGGGCCGGGGCAGAGACGCCGTCCCGGCGGCTCCCGCCAGCAACACCCCGCCCCCGGCCGGTAGGGGAAACCCCCCGATGCGCCCAGGGTTCCGAGCCAACGGTACTTGCCACAGGTGCCAGCGGACCGGCCACTATGCTAACGACCCTAACTGCCCGAAGAACCAGAGTCCCATACCCCGCCAGGTCGCTGCCGCCGCCCTGGGAGAGGAACAAGCACCCGAAGATTATGAAGAGTACGACCAAGAGCAGCCCGAGTGGGAACCCGCCGCCATGACCCTGGTTTGCCTAGGGGAAAGAGACATGATCCCACGGGCTCCCCTACCCGCCAACACGAGAAAATACAGCCAGTGGGTGAACATCAATCAATCAATCAATCAATCATAGACATTTATAGAGCGCTCTACTTACCCGGAGGGTCTCAAGGCACTAGGGGGGGGGGTGGTGCTGCTACTACCCGAACAGCCAGGTCTTGAGCTTCTTCCTGAAGGCGAGGTGGTCTTGGGTCAGGAGCAGGTCGGTCGGGAGGGAGTTCCAGGTCTTGGCGGCCAGGTAGGAGAAGTACCTTCCTCCTGTTGTCGCTCTTTGGATGCGGGGGACGGCGGCGAGGGCGTGACTGGCTGATCGGAGGTGTCGTTTGGGAGCGTAGAAGTTGATGCGGTTGTTGAGGTAGCTCGGGCCTTGATCGTGAAGGGCTTTGTGTGCGTGGGTGAGGAGACGGAAGGTGATTCTCTTGTTGACCGGGAGCCAGTGCAGGTCTCTTAGGTGTCCGGAGATGTGGCTGTGTCGTGGGACGTCGAGGATGAGTCTGGCTGAGGCGTTCTGGATCCGTTGGAGTCTCTTCTGGAGCTTGGCGGTGGTTCCGGCGTAGAGGGCATTGCCGTAGTCCAGTCGGCTGGTGACGAGTGCCTGGGTGACAGTCTTCCTGGTCTCGGTGGGGATCCACCGGAAGATCTTCCGTAGCATGCGCAGGATGTTGAAGCACGACGAGGAGACGGCGTTGACTTGCCTGGTCATGGAGAGGGAGGAGTCCAGGATGAAGCCCAGGTTGCGTGCGTGGTCTGTCGGTTTGGGTGCGGTTCCCAGGGCGGGGGGCCACCAGGAGTCGTCCCAAGCGGAGGGCGAGGATCCCAGGATGAGGACTTCCGTCTTGTCCGAGTTCAGCTTCAGGCGGCTGGTCGACATCCACTCGGCTACCTCTTTCATTCCTTCGTGAAGGTTGGCTCTGGCGGCGGCGGGGTCGTTGGTCAGGGAGAGGATCAGCTGGGTATCGTCGGCGTAGGAGATGATGTTCAGGTTGTGTTGGCGTGCGATGGCCGCGAGGGGGCTCATGTAGACGTTGAAGAGGGTTGGGCTCAGCGAGGATCCTTGGGGTACTGTTGAAATTAGAGAAATTGATGTACATAAACAGCGTTCATTTCTCCTCTTTCCCGCTCCTCTCCCTGCAAGCACCATGAATACCGTAAAATATTGACCGCATCACTCTGCCAGTAAGAACCCGTACCCATATGTACATGACAGTCATTTTAGGCACCCTGGCCTTTTTCCTGCTCATTAGAAACACCGGCTTCCCTTCTGCGCGTATCTGAACCCCCCTCCCTCTCTCACATGCATGGATTATGAAACCCTCTCCCTCTGCGCGACCCTGCCCTGAAAGGCAACCCTCCTGCTTGACCCACGCAAACCCCCCATTCTCTCCTGAAGAGGCATCCTTTGCCTTAGCTGACATAGCCCTCCCCAGCTGCACCTGACTGCCCCCGCTCTCTCACACATAAGTCATAAGATCTCTCTCTCTCTCTGTGCGACTCTGTCCCTATGTCCACCCTGGTCCCCCCTCCCCTCTCCCTCACACGGGCAAGTCATAAACCTTCTTCTTCTGCAAAACCCTGTCCTTGGGAGTCACGGCCGCGCCTGACCAGCACCTCCTTTCCTTTCATGAATAACCCCTCTGTTAGTAAACCCTCCCTCCGCGATTGACTGTCCACACATGTCTGAGGTCATCGCCTAAGCCAGGAGATACTGTTTACTGCTTATTGTATGGAATCACTCCTCTTCAAAGGACCCACTATTGATCCTGGCCACCCCACCCCCTGGGCTATGATCAGGCGCACACATCCTAAAAGTTGGCGGAACACTCAGCTGCGTGATTACCCTCCCCTCTTATCAGCAGGTCAAGGGTCCCTATTGTGAATATATGTGGGGTAGGATTGACACGAGGATTATGGGGATGTCTTTTCTGTGTTGCACAATGTCATGATTGTAATGCTAAGTGTTCTGTAAGGTATAAAAGACGATCTCTCAGCTCACTTGTTAGAGCACCTCCCGAAAGACACTGTGTTTCGTGTCCGAAATGACAGGCTCTCCTCATGAGAAATAAATCCTGTTCTTGTGACAACTGCTTCCAGCGCCCGTCTCTTTATTTTGGTAACTATTCAGAATGGGAACTAAGAGGCGACTTGCGCCAGCCATCCGGGCATCGATACTAGTATGGGCTCACTTTCCACAATTGGCGTCCCAACGCGGGGTCCATCAGTGACATGAGGTCCAGTAAGAGAGATCCAGACGATGAGGTGAATATCTAAATGATCGGAGTATACCTGCCTTGAGAGGGCCCTCGTCCGGCTGCCGATTGAATGAACTTCACCGATTCTGAACGGACCTCTCTCGAGTGACCTACTGTCCTGACTGGAATCCCACAGGAATGCTGCATAGAGTAAGAGAACGATCGGGCGCTGGAAGGGGAAGACGAAGAACTATCCGCATGGTCCGGTCCGGGTAAGATTAAGTAGGGTGTTTTTACGCCTGATTGGTAGGGTGGTTCTATCCACCTGATTGATTGATTGATTGTATTGGAATCGGTATTTGTATACTGATATTGTTGTTATTGGTTCATTTAGCTTTGGATGCTACTTGAAATATTGGTTCTCTTCTTGAGAACGAGACATTCTCTGTTTACAAACGGCGGTGAATAGGAACGTTCGCCCCTCTTTGCAGATAGAGAAGGGTAGGTAATGCAGACTTTTGTCCCCATTGTAATCCGTCATGCCTACTTTTCTCCCCACTGATTGTTTGGAATCGATTAATGATCGATTGTTGCTCTTTGAGATCTTCCCTGTCTACAAACAGAGACGAGTAGAAATATTCTGTCTTCCTTTATGGATAGCGAAGGGCAGGTAATGCAGACGTTTGTCCCCGTTGTAATCCGTCATGCCTGTTTTTCTCCCCACTGATTGATTGGTTGCCTGGACATTGTTGTTCCAGGAATTGTTTCGTTTGAGGTATTTTCTATTTGCAAACAACGTGGAATAGAAATATTCTGTCTAGTCTTTGCAAGTAGTAAAGGGTAGGTTATGCCCCTTTGTGAATTCGTCAGTCCTACCCACTCCCCACTGATTGTTTATTTGGGGGGTAGCTCGCATGGTCCGTCCAGGAGGCTACCCTTATGGAGGACATATGCTCCCCACTCATGGGCCATTTAGTGGAAGTAGACCATCTGGTCCGTCCAGGAGGCTACCCTAGTAAGTGGAAGTACATCGTTTGGTCTGTCCAGGATGATACCCTAATGAAGGAATATATGTTCCCCTTTTGATCGATAATCTCGTTCCACCCCGGACCATTTATTGGAGGTAACTCGTCTGGTCCGTCCAGGAGTACCCCTAATGAAAAGGACACATAAAAATATGAAGTGATCACCGTACCCTATTAACAAAGAAACTTTAGCTCGAAACACGCTAAGGAAAAGAAGAATAAAAATAAAAAAGAAATCAGGCTAAGTCAGTAACCCCCTGATGAGCTTCTGACTTCACTAAAAATAAGTAACATAAGAAACAGTTCGTAATAAGAAATATAAAATGGCGAAAAATTTGACAGCAAGACAGCCACGAGGTAGCTAGGTTCCGCTGCCTACTCCTACTCCAAACATGTCTGCCTCATTGCCCACCACGCCCAAATAACGGTCACATGAAATAGATACAAATCAATAGGTACCTACCCCCATTCCGGAAACTCCCGAAGTGCAACAGGTCCGCGGTTACGCCCATCCGGAAGGCGAGGCCTCGAGGCATGCGGGGCTCGCCTGGCCGCAGTCGGAACGGGAGGCTGTGGGGCGGACGGCCCAGAAAACCGTGATGGCCTCTCCTTCTCTCCTCTCCTGCTGCCCTGCAGGCCACGGGGGGGAAGCTGTCTTGCCTCAGCCACCGACCACCCCCACCCCCTCTGTCTTTCGCCTGATCCGGCCCGCAAAGAAGGCCGAAGCCAAGACGAGGACGGCGGCGCTTACAGGTAGTCCCGCCACATGTCGACGCCTGGACAATTACAGGTAGTCCCGCCACATGTCGACGCCTGGACAATTGCAGGTAGTCCCGCCACATGTCGACGCCTGGACAATCGCAAGTAGTCCCGCCACATGTCAACCCCTGGAGAGTTTCAGGTAGTCCCGCCACATGTCAAAAGGGGGGGGGGCTGTCTTGCCTCAGCCACCGACCCCCCCCCCCCCCATCTTCAATAGCCGGCACGGCCAATATCGAAGCGGCGGAGCCGAGGATCGGCGCGGGGTCGCTGGAAGGGGGAGGTGGCGCGAACGAGCCTCCCCCACCTCCCTCCAGGTGGAGGCTTCCAGCGACACCCCAACGCTCTTACTTAAAGAGGGTCCACATCGAAAAGCGGTCTTTTGCCCGGGACGGGCACACGCCCCATTCCTTCTCTCCTCAACTTTGAAGATTCTATGAGAGCCGGGGGGCCCCCCGACCCCTCTGCATGGGCGCCCCCGTCCCCCTCACTGGGACCCGCAACAATCGACGCACTCCTGCCGGCGCCAGCCTCAGTTTGGAAATGGCTAAAACACAGCCAAGGTACAGACTTGTTCAGTTCCGGTGGAACACCAGAATGACCCGGTAGGAAAATTGTTGCCGCCCTCCCCACTCTTTGACTGATGGTCCACATTGTTAGACTGTTACCACATTGCGAAAAACTTTTTGAACTGCCAACGGAAGGTTCTGGTTCCAACCATGAGTCATTGGAGACATTCTGACTATACTGGAACCTGCCTGACCTTGCCCAAAATGGCGCCGATACACGAAACGAAACTTTCGAACTCCCTGTTCACCAGGATTGCTCGAATATTGATGCTCTGAGATATGTATGCATTTTTGGACAATGAAAGTCGATAAGATGGATAGTGATTATGTGCTTAGAGAAGAAAGCAATACAGATATTGATCATGTGTTTAGACAATGAACTGATTTAGGGTGGGTACTAATTATGATTGGGAACAATGAATTGGTATAATTTAGGCACTGAATGAGCATTTGGATAATGAATTAATGAATTAATTGAAAAACTGAATTCTTGATATGCATCATGCTTGCTCTGTAGGAAAGTTCGATACGATTTTATTGCATTGCCGCACTTTATGCGACGAACTGCCACCAACTTCGTTCTTCTTATGTACAGTTCCAATCTGCTCCGTGGCCGGTCCACTGGGTTGTAGGCCTGTATTTATACACCAGCACTTTCTATTAAAAGTATTTTGAAAAAGAAAGCATAGTTGTAGCGGTTGCATTAATGAGTTTTGAATGTATTACTACTGTGAGCAACGAGAAAGTATGATGAAGGCTGAAGGTTAAAAAGGACCCGATATTTAGCAGCTACATAATGTGTCGCAGGCAGCCAGAAAGGTGTTTTAGACGCTTTAAAACGACACCACAGAAATACCACCTGACCGCCACCCTTGCACACAACCAAAAAGGGGTCGCGACCAAGTAACTCGTGTAGATACGCAGATCGTCAATGATTATCTATCTGACATTACTGGTCCCTCTGGGCTTAAACGCCGAGATGGTAAAGAAATGCACTATGTGGAGATAGGTCAAGTATGTGGTAGGTAAAAACATTTTCGGATTACTGCATGCTGATGTGGTTTGAATGCTGCCCCCCCACCCCTTCTTTCTCCTCCCTTCTGCAGGTCGCGTTGGAACATCGGCTGAAGTATGGGAGAACGATGATCAAACCACCGACGAAAAAGGGAAGGAGGGAATATGAGCATAGTCCTTATGACGATAAGTTTTTAAAAGACGTAGACTTAAACATGACTGTTCCTCCTTAGAACATAGCGACTGGGAGGATGGACTGACATAGAGACTTGACGGGTACTGTATGACGAAAATTGACTCGAAATAACACGTTAGAGAATGTAACTAGACGTTTGACTAGGTAGGGAAAGGACAAAAGAAAAGTGCACGGGTAAGGGTTACCAAGACTGCACCCGTCTGGGAAGTTAGAAATGTTGCTGATGTTCAAAATGTACTGCCCCCTTCTCACACTCTTATAGATCTAGCCCAGCTGTCCGACTGTTCTCCCGATCAATACTTACCGTTGCCTCAGCCTGAAGAACTTCCCACCAAAGGAAGAAACTGGAAAATGGTTTAAAATCCAACCATGGGTAAATAGCGCGACCAGGTTCATTTCTGATCGACTAACCGAGGTGTAAGTATTGGCAATTGAGAACGCTCGAAGAGATAACAAGCGAGGGGGAAAAGGAGGGAAAAGGAGGGAAAGGTAGAAAGAGCTAAGCACGTAGGTAAATAGGATAGTAAAAGATAAGTAGGATATAAAAAATATAGATCTTGTTGGCCAACTATTGATTTCTGTTTTGTTGTAAATGTCTTATATATGTAATACAGGTACTGTGTTCCCTCGTCTGAGTTTGTGTGTGTGTGTACTGTAGGGGTTTATGTTCTTTCTTTGTTTGCGTCTCTCCGTTACCTGACCCCCTACTGTTCTGTGTTGTGAACGCAATAAATGACCTATTTTTGTACACGTCTCTCCCTTTCTCTATCTCTCTCCCTCACTCTGTCTCTCTCTACATGTCATACGTGTACCAAATGGCTCGTTTAGATTGCGGACGACTCTGACTCTCTATGAGAGTCTCCCTATTTCCTCTTCCTTTTTATGGTAAAATCGTGCCTCGCTGGCACCAGTCTGATTGGATACTTATTGAACGTGAAGGCGTTCAGCGAAATTGACCGAAAACTAAAATGATTGTATCTCGCCATATTACTACCTCTCCTTTCTGCAAAATGAATGAACTCGAATTGGCTGAGAAGGAAAGGACAGGTAAGACGACTAAGGTCCCCCAATCTGGCCTTTATAGGGGAACTGTATGTCAATGGCACCTTATTTTTCTGTTCATCAGAGACGAACGCCAACGTCCAGATTGACCCCCAATGCCCAGATTACCCCCCCCCTTTTTTGCACCCAAGCGCGAGCGCCCGAAGCATCCCCGCCCCATTTGATAGACCCCAGCTGCTGTCCCGGATATAAACATGATGACCATGAGTAACTGTCGTCCCTCGAGAAAACCCTGTTTTACGTGACTCTCGATGATAGCGCCCCCGCCCTGTTTGAAAAGATTAGCCAGCCTTGAAGAGAAACGTTAGACTGTTAAAGGCTCGGGTTTGAAAGGCAAGTCTACACTGGAAGCTCCAAAATGTTGAAATTGATGAAATGCGCAGTTGATGGGAATATTATTTCTATAGATTTATGTGATGAATAGACGATGAATACCCTTGGCATGAACACAGTAGGAGTGTTGACATATGCACTGCTTGGTAATAGACCTCTGACCGTGACCGATGAGCATATCACCCAAGTGCGTAGGATTGAGGGAGGAATTCACCTGCATAAATGACTTCTTCTGTCAGTTCTCTAAAAGCTTGTTTTGTACCTATTCAAAGATTTGCGATCACCGGAGGAGAAGGGTCGGACGTGCCTGGCTGCAGATCTTGAGATACATGCGACCTCGACCAAAGGTGGAGCTGCAGAGCGACAAGATGCGGGACGAGACAGCAATTTCAAACGTGGAAAATGAAAAATGACGGGCTGCCCTGAAGCCCTCCGTCTGCTAACCCACGTGTGCCTGGAGTCTCCGTCCCCCTTCTTTGGGCCCGATTGATGGGCCTGCCTGCTTGTTATCCTTTGCTCCCTTGGTCCCTTTTGTGTGTCCCAGGAACTCTGACCCAACTCCGCTCTCTCTCCTATCGACTATTTGAACCACACCCACCCTCTTTTCCATGTGACTTCACGCCAAAAGGAACGGCATTCAAGTGGAAACAGGGTGTTGCCACGGAAATATAGGTGCCGAGCATAAGGCACCACTAAAAGGACTGGTTAGGGAACAGGACTGTGGTCTAACAGCAGAGGACAGACCGCACTTTGCAACGCGAAAGGTTGAATACGAGCTGGACCTATAGCTCCACCGCCGGTGCTCAACAGCGCCGACGAGAGGATACGGACTAGAGCCTACCAGTGATGGCTCACTGCTAAATAGACACTGTGACGAAGAGATCTTGTGTATTGAACTGAATTCCGCCCTCAGCTGTTTGGTTGAGATGCTCATTGGTCGCATTTTTTAAGTCAGATACATTTATGCTATGTAGTGCGTTTGAATGTTAGGAACTCGACAAATGCAATTTCCTATGTGCTGCATCCTGCCGATCACATCGACTGTCCATGATTATATGCCAAATGTTAATATTGACAAATGCTAATTCTTCAACCACGCCTGTTTATTTGTACCCCCATCAATTACAAAAATGAACTCTGTCATGTAAAAAGGGGCGACTGTTGAAATTAGAGAAATTGATGTACATAAACAGCGTTCATTTCCCCTCTTTCCAGCTCCTCTCCCTGCAAGCACCATGAATACCGTAAAATATTGACCGCATCACTCTGCCAGTAAGAACCCGTACCCATATGTACATGACAGTCATTTTAGGCACCCTGGCCTTTTTCCTGCTCATTAGAAACACCGGCTTCCCTTCGGCGCGTATCTGAACCCCCCTCCCTCTCTCACATGCATGGATTATGAAACCCTCTCCCTCTGCGCGACCCTGCCCTGAAAGGCAACCCTCCTGCTTGACCCACGCAAACCCCCCATTCTCTCCTGAAGAGGCATCCTTTGCCTTAGCTGACATAGCCCTCCCCAGCTGCACCTGACTGCCCCCGCTCTCTCACACATAAGTCATAAGATCTCTCTCTCTCTCTCTGTGCGACTCTGTCCCTATGTCCACCCTGGTCCCCCCTCCCCTCTCCCTCACACGGGCAAGTCATAAACCTTCTTCTTCTGCAAAACCCTGTCCTTGGGAGTCACGGCCGCGCCTGACCAGCACCTCCTTTCCTTTCATGAATAACCCCTCTGTTAGTAAACCCTCCCTCCGTGATTGACTGTCCACACATGTCTGAGGTCATCGCCTAAGCCAGGAGATACTGTTTACTGCTTATTGTATGGAATCACTCCTCTTCAAAGGACCCACTATTGATCCTGGCCACCCCACCCCCTGGGCTATGATCAGGCGCACACATCCTAAAAGTTGGCGGAACACTCAGCTGCGTGATTACCCTCCCCTCTTATCAGCAGGTCAAGGGTCCCTATTGTGAATATATGTGGGGTAGGATTGACACGAGGATTATGGGGATGTCTTTTCCGTGTTGCACAATGTCATGATTGTAATGCTAAGTGTTCTGTAAGGTATAAAAGACGATCTCTCAGCTCACTTGTTAGAGCACCTCCCGAAAGACACTGTGTTTCGTGTCCGAAATGACAGGCTCTCCTCATGAGAAATAAATCCTGTTCTTGTGACTCCTGCTTCCAGCGCCCGTCTCTTTATTTTGGTAACTATTCAGAATGGGAACTAAGAGGCGACTTGCGCCAGCCATCCGGGCATCGATACTAGTATGGGCTCACTTTCCACAGTACGCCGCAGATGACTTCGGTGGCCTTTCATTTGTACGGTGGTAGGCGGACTCTCTGGGTCCTTCCGTCGAGGAAGGAGATGATCTATTCCAGTGCCTTCTCCTGGATTCCGACGTTGTAGAGGCGCTGCACTAGGGTGCGGTGGCAGACGGTGTCGAAGGCCGCGGAGAGGTATAGGAGGATGAGGGCCGCTGTTTCTCCGTTGTCCATCAGGGTTCCGATGTCATAGGTGGCAGCGATGAGGGCGGTCTCGGTGCTGTGGTTGGCTCGGAAGCCAGACTGTGAGGGGTCGAGGGATCCGTTCATCTCGAGGAAGGCGGCCAGTTGCTTGTTGACGGTCTTCTCGATGACTTTGGCCGGAAACGGGAGCAGCGAGATGGGGCGGTAATTCTTGAGTTCGGTGGGGTCCGCTGTTGGTTTCTTGAGTAGAGCGCTGAGTTCGGCGTGCTTCCAGCTCTCAGGGAAGGTGGCGGTGGTGAAGGAGGTGTTGATGATGTCCCGCAGGTGGGGTGCGATGACAGCGTCGGCCTTGTTGAAGACGTGGTGAGGGCAGGGGTCGGTCGGGGATCCGGAGTGGATGGAGTTCATCATGCGGACGGTGTCTTCGGTGCTGATCGGGGTCCAGGCGCGGAGGGTGGTGGTGGGGGGCGTTGGTTCGGTCGTGACGGACGTGGCGTTCGTCGGTTGGGTGTTGAAGCTGTTGTGTATGTCCGCGATCTTGTTGTGGAAGTAGGAGGCGAGGGAGTTGCAGAGTTCTTGCGATGGGGTGATGTCGTTGTTTCCGGCGTTGGGGTTGGAGAGCTCTTTCACGATGTTGAAGAGTTCCTTGCTGTTGTGTGCGTTGTTGTCCAGCCGGTCCTTGAATGCAGTTTCCTTGGTGGCGCGGATCAGTTGGTGGTGCTTCCGGGTGGCAAGCTTGAGGGTGGTTATGTTGTCCGGTGTTGGCTCCCTTCTCCAGGCTTTCTCGAGGGCTCGGCAGTTCTTCTTGGAGCTCTTGAGTTCGTCGGTGAACCATGGGGCCTTCTTGCTGCCGGGTCTGCTGGGCGGGGGCGGGGCCGAAGCCCTGCGTGACACCGGGGCCAGTGTGACGGCAGTCCGCTGTCATCTGGTAACCCCGGAACAGATCTTGCCAAACGTTCTTTGCCCCGTCCGATCAGCTGACAATTCAGAGAGCCTGTGTCGGATGGCCTGCGTCCCCTTCGAATGGGGAGGAGTGTCCGGTATGCTGAAGGTGACTGTCCGCGATGATGCCCCGGTGGACTGCCTCCTGGGGAACGACCTCGAAAGTTCCCCCTGGGCAGCCGTTGAGAGAAGAGAGCACCTGGGGATGTTGGGCCTCCCGGACTGGGCCTGCGTAACGACCCGGTCCATGGCCGCCCGCACCATCCCCAGTCCCGAAGAACCCGAATGGCCAGCACCTCCTCCCCCGATCGTCCCGGAGAGAGACGCCCTCAGTACTGATCCCCCAGAGCAAAACCAAGAAGGGCTCGCTCAGCTCCAGGACCTTCCAGAACTGGCCCAGTGGCGTCAAGAGGGTGGACCCACCCAGGAACAATTCCGGCAAGAACAGAAGACCTGTCCCTCCCTCGAGGGACTCCGACAGCAGGCCCTCGCCCAGAGCGCAGGAGACACCGCAGGGGCACACTGGATCTATTGGGACAATGACCTACTCTACAGCGAGCAAAGAATTGCTGAGTTGGGGACCAGCCGGGTGCTGGTGGTGCCCCTCCGCTTCAGGGACTTCCTTTTGAACTTAGCGCACGATGTCCCCCTTGCTGGGCACTTGGGACAAGACAAAACTCACAACCGCCTGGTAACACACTTTTACTGGCCCAAAATGCGAAATGATGTCTCCAACCACTGCCGGGCCTGCCCCACCTGCCAGGCCAGCGGGAAGAGCGGCCGGAAAATCAAAGCACCCTTGCAACCATTCCCCGTCGTCACAACCCCGTTCGAACGGGTGGGAATAGACATTGTGGGGCCCCTGGACCCCCGAACAGCACAGGGGCACCGGTTCATCCTGGTCCTGGTGGACCACGCCACCCGCTATCCCGAGGCCATTCCTCTTCGGACCGTAACAGCACCAGTGGTAGGCCGAGCCTTAATGGGGATCTTCTCTCGAGTGGGCTTCCCCCGGGAAGTCGTCAGCGACAGGGGCACGAACTTTATCTCCAAATACATGAAATCTCTCTGGCAGCAGTGCAGGGTTTCCTACCGGTTCACGACCCCCTATCACCCGCAAGGAAACGGACTGGTCGAGCGGTTTAACCGCACTCTCAAGGGGATGATCATGGGCCTGGAGGAACCCCTACGTCGCCAATGGGACGTGCTGCTCCCGTGCCTCCTCTTCGCCTACCGAGAGATCCCCCAGAAATCCCTCGGTTTTAGCCCCTCCGAGCTCCTATACGGGCACCCTGTCTGGGGGCCCCTCAGCCTGGTCAAAGAAGAATGGGAGATGACCCCTCAGAAGACCCCTCCGGACGTGTATAAGTACCTCCTGACCCTCCGCAACCAGACCCGGCGATTCAGGGAACTCGCCAAAGCCAATCTTGAGGCCAGTCAGGAGGACATGAAGAAATGGTACGATCAACATGCCTCCTCCATTGAGTTCGAGCCCGGTCAGCAAGTATGGGTGATGTCTCCAGTCGAACCCTGTGCCTTGCAGGACAAATGGACGGGGCCCTTCAAAGTGATTGAGCGCAAGGGCCCTGTCACCTACCTAATAGACATGGAGTCCCCCCGGAACCCCCTCCGGGTCCTCCACGCCAACAGACTCAAACCACACTTCATACGCTCGGAGCTCAGCCTACTGATGGCAACAGATAGTGGGGCGGAAGAAGACTCCGAGCCCCTCCCTGACCTACTGAGGACCCGTGAAAAAGATGGCTCAGTGGAAGGGGTCCGACTCTCCGATGCCTTGACCCCGGAACAACGCCAAGACTGTCGGGCCCTCCTGCTGCAATTTGCGAACCTGTTCTCCCTCATCCCAGGGGTCACCCCCTGGTGCCTCCACGACGTGGACACTGGGGATAGTCCCCCTATTCGACACAGGGCGTACCGAGTGCCGGATCGGGTGCGCGCCTGCATCCAGGACGAAGTGTCTAAAATGCTCGCACTCGGAGTGATCGAGCCATCCGACAGCCCCTGGGCCAGCCCAGGGGCTGTCGGATGGCCCCGGGCACCACCCCGAGCTCCGATTCTGTGTAGACTATCGGGGCCTGAACGCTGTCACCCGAACCGACGCTCACCCCATTCCCCGGGCAGATGAACTGGTTGACCGTATGGGGGTTGTACGCTACCTGAGCATCTTCGATCTGACAGCGGGCTTCTGGCAGATCGGCCTCACCCCCAGAGCCCAAGAACGATCCGCCTTCTCTACCCCGGATGGCCACTACCATTTCAAAGTGATGCCATTCGGCATGAAAAACGCTCCAGCTACATTCCAACGACTCGTGAACCAGGTATTGGCGGGCCTCGAAGAATTCAGTGCTGCTTACCTGGACGATATCGCTGTGTACAGTCGTCACTGGGCCGACCACCTTCACCACCTCCGAGAAGTCCTGCGCCAGCAGGCCGGCCTTACCATCAAGGCCAGCAAATGCCAGATTGGCCAGGGGTCCGTGACCTACTTCGGACACCAAGTGGGGAGCGGTCTGGTGGCCCCCCTCCAGCTCAAGATCGCTGCCATCCAGTCCTGGCAGCCACCCGTCACCCAGACCGAGGTCCGAGCCTTCTTGGGGCTCACCGGATACTACCGGTGGTTTGTGAAAGACTATGGCAGCATTGTGGGGCCCCTCACAGAGCTCACCTCCAAGAAAAACCCCAAAACCGTCAACTGGACTCCGGACTGTCAAGCGGCCTTCGAGAAGTTGAAGGCCGCCATGTGCACCGCCCCGTGCTCCAGGCCCCCGACTACAGCCGGGAATTCCTCGTCCAGACGGACGCCTCAGATCATGGCATTGGGGCAGTCCTCTCTCAACTCAACGCAGAGGGAGTCGATCAACCAGTAGCCTTCATCAGCCGACGCCTGCTGGCCCGAGAGCAGCGCTGGAGCACCATCGAGCGGGAGGCCTTCGCAGTAGTCTGGGCCCTCAAGAAGCTCCGGCCCTACCTCTTCGGTACCCATTTCAGGGTACAAACAGATCGTAGACCCCTGCAATGGTTGATGCAGATGCAGGGGGAGAATCCAAAACTGTTGCGATGGTCCATCTCCCTGCAGGGGATGGACTTCACTGTGGAGCATCGCCCTGGCCAAGACCACGCCAACGCGGACGGCCTGTCACACTTTTTCCGCCTCGACGAGGAGAGTACCCAAGAAGATGGGTGACTCTCCCCGCCTTCAGCTGGGGGAGACGCATGTTGGACAGGCCTCGTGCACGGGCCGCTCCCTCCCCGCATGATAGGGTCCGAGCACCGGCTCTCCCGGTGTCACCAGAAGAACCACCCCGGCAACCCACAGAAGCAACCCGCAACCCGTCCCCCACGGGACGCCTGCTCCCGAACATCCCAGCATCGGCTGACCCGGGCCTCCGTCAGCACCATTGCCCGGCCCAGCCGCCATCTTGGACACTGCACCACGAGGCCGTGTGGCCTCAGCTCGACACCAACCCTGGGCCTGGCCAGGCCCCGACATCGAGGCACCACCATCCACCCAGGAGGTGAACGGACCACTTGGCAGGTCAATGGGAGAGAGGAGTGTCGATGGCTCTCCCCCGCCAGGTGCCGATCGCCCCCAGCCTCCCCGGGCGCTGGCTCCACCCCCCTGCTGGGTGTCTGGACTCCCTCATCCCGGACCTCCCGACCTCAAAGAGCGAGGGTCCGGACATCAAAGGAGGCCAGACCTATAACTGGGGCAGCTCCAGAGCAGGAAGGCAGTTGTATCCTGGAGTCGAGAGACCCTTGAAGAACTCATCCTTGACGGACTGCTGGCACTGCCGCAGCCCTGCCTTGTGAACCATCGTCCTGCCTGCTGGCGCTGCCGCTGCCCTCTGCAACCTACATCCTCGTCGGGACCTGCTGGCACTGCCGCGGCCCTCTGCAACCTACATCCTCGTCGGGACCTGCTGGCGCTGCCGCGGCCCTCGCAAACCTACATCCTCGTCGGGACCTGCTGGCGCTGCCGCGGCCCTCTGCAACCTACATCCTCGTTGGGACCTGCTGGCGCTGCCGCGGCCCTCCGCAACCTACATCTTCGTCAGGACCTGCTGGCGCTGCCGCGGCCCTTCTCAAGTGAGACTTATCATCCGAGCCTGCTGGCGCTGCCGCGGCCCGACCTTCCAGAACTCCGAGCTCGAGGATTGTGAGCTATTCATCGTACCACCTCAGTACCAGACCGGTACCAAGACTGTCCCGCTACCCTTTCCCCCTCAGAGACTAGAATTGAGAGGACCCTCGTGTCCCGATCTCACTGTATCGCTGATATCCTTGCCTCAAGAATCGTATATAAAGAGTGTTGACCTTATCCTTGTGTGGTGTCCATCTGTGGGGGGGAAGTTACTTGTCTGTACGATCGCTGGAGACGGCCCTCTCCGGAGGCCTCTCCCCTTGTCCTCGGCCGACCCTCCAGGTCCCCGTCTAACAGCATCACTAACAGCATCAGTGGCCCCCCCAGAATCCCTAGACTGCTCCCGAGCCCAGTCATAGATGACTCCTCCTTTGGACCCCCTTTTTGTATACAGCATCACTAACAGCATCGGTGGCCCCCTCGGAATCCCTAGACTGCTCCCGAGCCCAGTCAACGTAGGGGCCCCATATTTCGTTAGGCCTGGAAGCAGGCAGCATGAGTTCCCAGAAAGAGGCCAATTAAGTCTAGCCATACGTGACCTCTTGTATCCAATTCGCAATCGTGGGCCTCTTCTTCCTACCCCACAGCCGGGCTATTTGGCGCTTGGCAAAAAGTAGCCGTAGCGCGTGCAATTTGCATCTCTTGACTTGTGTGTCTTTCACATGCCCCAGCAGAGCTAATAGTGGTGATGGGGACAGTGGCATCTCCAATATCTGGTTTATAGCCTCAAATATCGCAGACCAGGAGTCAAAAATGGCTGGACAGAACCACGCCATAGGTAAAAAGGTCCCCGGAAGCTTGTTTCCCTCCCAGTGTAAGAATTGGCTTGGTAGTTTGGTTTGCCCTGTTCCCATCATGCACTGGGACAGGAACAGACTAATTTGCATATAGCCAGGTTCTGAGCTGGGATGGTGCAGTGAGCTAAAAAACGGTGTTGGATCTAGCCCTGATCTCTTGACTGGGTGAGAGTATTCTGCTTAATTCAGAAACTCTGTCCATCACCACCCCTTGTTGTTAAATATTTTGTCCACCATAAGCGTGGAAGGGTATACTCAGATGTGAGTCCCTGGCTCATTGCACCATCAGGATTCAAGCAAGCCGGGCCGACGACGGCTGAAATGCCAGAAACCGGTCCCCGGAAGCTTGTTTCCTTCCCAGTGTAAGAATTGGCTTGGTAGTTTGGTTTGCCCTGTTCCCATCAGGCACTGGGACAGGAACAGACTAATTTGCATATAGCCAGGTTCTGAGCTGGGATGGTGCAGTGAGCTAAAAAACGGTGTTGGATCTAGCCCTGATCTCTTGACTGGGTGAGAGTATTCTGCTTAATTCAGAAACTCTGTCCATCACCACCCCTTGTTGTTAAATATTTTGTCCACCATAAGCGTGGAAGGGTATACTCAGATGTGAGTCCCTTGCTCATTGCACCATCAGGATTCAAGCAAGCCGGGCCGACGACGGCTGAAATGCCAGAAACCGGTCCCCGGAAGCTTGTTTCCTTCCCAGTGTAAGAATTGGCTTGGTAATTTGGTTTGCCCTGTTCCCATCATGCACTGGGACAGGAACAGACTAATTTGCATATAGCCAGGTTCTGAGCTGGGATGGTGGAGTGAGCTAAAAAACGGTGTTGGATCTAGCCCTGATCTCTTGACTGGGTGAGAGTATTCTGCTTAATTCAGAAACTCTGTCCATCACCACCCCTTGTTGTTAAATATTTTGTCCACCATAAGCGTGGAAGGGTATACTCAGATGTGAGTCCCTTGCTCATTGCAGCATCAGGATTCAAGCAAGCCGGGCCGACGACGGCTGAAATGCCAGAAACCGGTCCCCGGAAGCTTGTTTCCTTCCCAGTGTAAGAATTGGCTTGGTAGTTTGGTTTGCCCTGTTCCCATCATGCACTGGGACAGGAACAGACTAATTTGCATATAGCCAGGTTCTGAGCTGGGATGGTGCAGTGAGCTAAAAAACGGTGTTGGATCTAGCCCTGATCTCTTGACTGGGTGAGAGTATTCTGCTTAATTCAGAAACTCTGTCCATCACCACCCCTTGTTGTTAAATATAGGTAAAAAGGTGGCGGCGGTTGCACCACAGCGCCAGCAGCATCATTCTCCCTCAATCCCATCCTATGTAATCCGATAGGTGTCCTGTAGTAACGATGTAGAAATTTGAAATTAATTAATCTGAGTTTATAGTTGGGTGACAGGTCGGACATGTGAGCACAGCAGTACGACCACTGGTCATCAGACAGAGGGGAGGGCAACTCTGCAGGCCATCTGTGGGGAGCCTGAGAGGTAGTCACAGGGGCCTCTTTTTGCATTGAAGTATACAATCTGGTAATGAGCCGACGCGAGGACGGAGTACGCAAGAAATTTTTCAAGGCGCTTGGCAGAGTTGACTGGGAGGGGACATCACTATGTAGTGCCTTACATGCAGCCCGAAGCTTGTGATATAAAAAAACTTCACCAAAAGGCACTGTTTGACCGTCTTCTGCAACAGGTGGGTCTCAGAACTGCCCCATAGGATATAAATCAGCAAAGGTGTGCAAAGACAGTTTCTGTGCCATCTTATCACCAAGTTCATCTTTAACATTGGGCAACATAGGATTACGTGCAAGAGAAATAGAGGGGGCATACAGCTCCCTCGCTCCAGACCTTCTCCGCAATCCCTCCCATGCCCACCGCAGGGTCTCAGATGTGTCAATGTCTTTCCCGGGCTTCTTATAGGATTGATATAGCGCAACCCGGAGAGGAACAGGCGCCACCGCGTCCGTTTCGACCGCCACATGAGGCTGGAATGGCGTTGGGTGCACCCAATAATGCAGGAATTGTGCCTGCGCACACAATGCGTACAGTTTCATATCTGGCGCGCCCAGCCCACTTTGAGCAGTCGGTAGTGACAACATGGCCCAAGACAACCGAGCTTGGGCATTAGTCCAGACCAGAGAGACTAATTGGGATTGTATTGATTTAAAAAGGGGCCAGTGAGTATCAGTGGCAAGTTCACAAAAAGATACAAAAATTTAGGCAAGACGATCATTTTAACAAGTGCATATTTTACCTGCAAGCGACAATGGGAGTTTAGACCATAAAACTACCTTGTCCTCCAGCCAGGACACAGCCCTCCCATAATTCAGAGCCCAGAGTTCTTGTATGTTACGGCTAATCCAGACACCCAAATTCTTCACTTGGTCCTGTTCCCATTTCAACGGGAATTCCGAAGTCACCGCCTTTGTGTTGTCAGTTAAGGGGAATATCACTGATTTTGCTCAGTTTATATTCACCCCCGATAACCCGCCGAATTTAATGAACTTATGCAACACGACGTCCAGATTGCGCCCAGGGTCTACAATATATAACGTTATGTCGTCCGCATAGAGCGAGATCAACAGACTACGGGCGCTAAAACCAATCCCTCTATCAGTATGGTGCTGATGGATACTTTCAGCCAGCGGCTCCATCGCTATGGCAAACAGCAAGGGCGAGGGTAGACATCCCTGCCGTGTGCCTCGCGTAATCCGGAAGGGATCAGATACATTATTATTCACCCGCACCCTGGCCGTTGGTTCGGCGTATAGCAATTTAATCCACTGGAGAAATAAGGGGCCGAAACCCATCCGCGTCAGTAAGAAATTGGTCCTTTTTAACTGGAAATGAGCTGTACATGTCCAAATCCACAATAAAGCTCCCAGCTTATTGCAGGCAACATAGAAGCAGTCAGTTCAGTCTAGCTTTCTACTTTGTATTCTAGGCATGGGCATATCACTCACTAGTCTTCTCACCCTCACAGATCCAGGAATTAAAAACTTATAAAAGTTAAAAAGGTGTTTAATGTTTGCTTCCTCCACTGAGCAAAGAGTTTCTGTCCCAGGCTATCACAGGCTTGCACAGACTTTTAATATTAATTTGACACTGGGCTGGTATCAGACCTGGGCACAGATCATCAGTCTGACCACGTCAAGAGTATGGCATCCGAGATGGTCAGGGGCCTGAAGTCTCAGTTCTGCATAGGGCTGCAGGATGATCTGGGGACAGGTGTGCAGTCAAAGATGCACAAAGGGCTGCAGGATGATCTGGGGACAGGTGTGCAGTCAAAGATGCACATAGGGCTGCAGGATGATCTGTGGACAGGTGCGCAGTCAAAGATGCACATTGGGCTGCAGGATGATCTGGGGACAGGTGTGCAGTCAAATATGCACATAGGGCTGCAGGATGATCTGGGGACAGGTGTGCAGTCAAAGATACACATAGTGCTGCTGTTTCATCTTGGCAGAGAGCCTCAGTCAGAGCTGTGCACAGACTGTAGCTAGAGCTAGGCACAGGCAAGAAGCCTGAGCCGGGCACAGGCCCGCGGCTTCTTCTCGGCACAGACCTGCAGTTTCAGTTTGGTAACAGGTCTGCAGTCTGCAGGTCGGCATGAAGAGTTTGGTGCGAGGTCACAGTTAGAGTTGGACACAGAGCCATAGTCGGGGCAGGGTACGGGAATTGAGTCTGAGCTGAACATAGTTCTATCTACAGTCTCAGCTGGGTCAGAGCTGGGAACAGGATTGACATTAAAGCTGAGCACAGGTCTGCAGCCTCAACTGGACACAGACAAGCAGTCTGAGCTGGACATAGACCTGCAGTTTTAGGTGGGCATAGGACTGCATTTTGAGTTTGACACAGGGATATAGTCTCACCTGGGCTTAAGGGCTAAAGCTGGAGCTACCTACAGGGCTGCAACCTGACTTGTGTTGTTAGGAAGTTATATTTTTCCTGCTGGATGGCTTGCCCTCTGTGCTACAGGTGTTGAAAATTCATATAATTTCTATTTGCATATTAATGAGGACTTTATGGAAAATTAAGTGAGGTTTGGCACATTTACATGAGTTCCAAAGCTGGTATTTAGAGCTGTCTTTTAGTGTGAAATGCATCATCAGGTCCACTTTGACATGTGCATTGCACATGACCCAAGCAGCAGCTGCTCTCTTTCTATTCCGTTCATGTTATTCCAATACTCCCACAATAGGATTTTTCTCCCTATATAAATGGAAAATTTCACAGTGGCATAGGGGTCTAATTTCGGGTAAAAAGCATAAAGCAAAAAGCCGAAAGGATTATGCCGGCATAACAAACATTTTGTTCAGGCCTACTGTCTTGCACAGACTGCCTCAACATAATTTTTTAACTCTACTTTTCAAAGCATCAACAAATTCCTACAAAAGATTGTATGTTTGGAGCCCAGCTGTGGTGGCCATACTTTTGTGGACTTTTTCACAAATTCCTAGTTCCACATTGGTAATACTTTTGCAATGGATCAGTATGGGGTGCCGTCTCTTATGTAAGAAACCAGTGTCTAAAATGGGCACGCACCAGCACCTATGACAAACAGCAACCTTTTACTTACAGTCCGCTGGCGCTATGAACAATAATAAAACAGTTATATTTCATACTAGCGGTCCGCCCCGATGTTGTCCGGGGATGAAATAGAAGTCTGCAATGGTGGCTCACCTGGGAACGTTTTCAATTTCCGGTTCCTGCGCACCTCACAGTCTGAGGGTGTGTGCCTTGGTATGTTCAAGCACTCCAGTGCACTTAGACGCTCCACATCGCATCAACGGCAAACGCCACAACTTCAAGAACGCTATTCCCCCGCTTCGCAATGCTTCCGGCGTATCCGAAGGCACACGCCCACATCAATGGTAAACGACACGCCCACTTCATTTCGTGTCTGAACGCTATTCTCACACACAACAGACTACTCTGTACGCTTCTCGCAAGCGGTATAATCCACCATGGTTTTGACGAATACCGCGCTCATCGCTCTATGCACACGCCCCCAGCACAACGCACACTCCCACAACGGACTACTGAGAACGCTGCTCGCAAGTGGTATAATTCAGCAGGGTTGGGTTTTGACAAATGCCGTGCCCATCGCTCTATGCACACGCCCCCAGCACAACGCACACGTCCACAACGGACTACTTTGCTCCTAACGTTCTTTTCCCCTTATAATGTATATGGTGGGCTGCTGTATAGCCTATGTCCATCTGCTGATACTGTGTTTTGCAATGCTGTATTGGGTGTTCCGATTGGCGCTGTAGTTCCTGAGCTTACCCGCCTCAAAGGTTTGGGCTCTCTCTTTATAATATTAGTATGGATTTGGACATGCATGTTGAAAGTGAAGAGTGTGGCATCTATTATGAATACAAATGTTTATGCGAGAAGGAACAACTGTCAGTTTGTATGAAACATTCGCTCAAGTAAAGGACGGTGCCCAGAAATCCCAGATTTGCCAGGAAAGTTCTGTTTTTCCAGCATGTGTCCTGGCAAATATCGATGAATTCAGCTCCTGTCCTGATTTTCAAAGATTGTCCACTAAACACACAGGAAGACTTAACATGCACCAGGGCAAGATGAGTTAGGAGCCCTTATAAGAAATGAGGCCATTAAATATGATACTGTGTGTAAAAGTTACATTTAATTTGTGCTTAGTGCCTCCATGCCAACCGTGTTCTATATTGGTGAGGGATACCCAGAAATCCATTCTGTGACAATGGTGGCTGCTAAATTGTAGCTCCCCTTTTATGGTTATGGTATGCCCCAGTTTTTTGGTTTTAAAAATGTGGTCCGTCTCAGCCAAGGTTTACAAGGAACAGTGCATTTTGAAATATAATGTTATCACATAATGACTAATACCTCTTTTTAAGTAGATATTTACCTAAAGTGCATCCAGCTCTCAGCACTATTATGAAACATGACTGCGCGACATAAGTCAATGGTATCGAGGGGACAAGGGTGGAGTAAGCCCAGCCACACATGGACACTTGGAAATGGACATTACATTAGAATCTCTGGAGCGCATGTTAACCCTCTGAGCTCCCACACCATTCCAATCATTATTATTTGTGAAACTGACTAAAGGAAAGGACAGATATTCTCAAAGTAGTCTACTCCTTACCAAAATCACTTGAGTTTGCAGTGCTTTGTCTCAATGCAAACATCAGGGCTATTCTGCCTGTGGACTTTACTGCCTGAGAAGAAATACAATTTTACAAACAGCATTCTTCTTCGGAGGGAAATCAGGGATCAGCTATAACCATCTTTTTAATGACAGGTGAAAGGCACCGCCAAAACAGCATTTTTTTGTAATTTTGTTTTCATTTGATATTTTATGTTATGGTTCATGATATGAAACAAACGCATTTGGAAAGATAACCAATAAATGTGTAGGAGGAAGAAGCCAATGTCAAAAGTAACTTAAAAATGTATACAAATCTTGTGAAAACTCGATTTCTAAAGCAGGGATACTTACATTCATTCCGACATGGTTAAGTAGTTACTGTTTGTGACTAATTTGCAACTTTATAAAGATATCATCTGAAGGGGAATTTTGCCTGTATTAGTTAAAATGTTAATGATTAAGGGGTCTATTAGGATGGCAGATGGATGGCCACCGCCGGTGACCATCCACCCGTGATCGAAAACCGGAAAACCGCCGGCCCGATTAGCATTGCGGTCGTAACCGCCGAGGTGTGATTTTACTCCAGCCAGTTTTCCGGCAGTTGCAGTCCACCCGCTTGCCTGGTGGGTGGAGCTGGACCACTACAATTGTGGCAGATCAGGGTCAAGCACCGCCTGCACGATTATGATGTCGGCGGTAGCCAGCCTTTCCGCTGCGGTGGAACCGCCATGGAAAGGGTGGCAGAGACATGTTCCGGGGGCCCATTGCGGGCCTCCCATGTGTTGGGGGGTGGGTGCACTGGGGGGGGTACCCATGGCCCCCCCTGCATTTCCTTGTGCCAGGTGGCAGGCACTGTGCCGTGCCTGTCTCGCAGGCAGGGTGATGCAGGACAAGCTCCTTTTCACAACAAGGCGGTGCTGCTGGCAGCAACAATGTTGCTTTTTGAAGACATGGGCCGGTGTACCAATATTTTTCACTGGGTTTGCTTCACAAACAATGATGCAATCCAGTACAAAATGTGTTTTTTGAATTTACTATCCTGCTCAAAAAGTGATTTGTCATGGAATTTTGCCTGTAAGTAACACAATGCAATGTTTTGCATCACTTTGCATCACTTTGCATCAAGGGAGCGTGCCATGGGTAGTACATGTAGTCTGCTCTCAATACTAGACAGAGTTTGCCCAAACAAATAATGCATCTTGGAGGAAGGGGTAAATAAGAGGAATGCGTTTATTTCTCCAAACCTTTACAGTGCAGCTCACATCCAAAGTGGGAACATTTTTTAAGTTTGTCTAGGCAAACATTTTGCACTGGAAGGGTAGCCTTCCAGAAAAAATAACCTGTGACAGACATGACACAGACACCTTTGCACTATGGTGGAAAGTTGTGTGTCTGGCTGTAGGCAGCCTGATTGTGCACCAGTCTCAGTCGCTATGCAAACAGTAACTTCGTTAAATAATTGGCATTGTTCATACAACGTGAAATGTAAAGTACCGTAGTAGGTGTCAAATTCTCCCCACAGCTTGGCTTCTGTGTATGAATATGTCATCGTGACAAAGCAGTGCATGTTTGTAGTCTGGCTGAACATAAATGTGGTTCACTCAGCCAAACGTCATCATTTAATCCAATTTTGTTTAAGTCAAAATAATCAAATCAGTTCCTTCAAAAGAGACCCATCATTTTCACAATTCTAACATAATACATGTGAAGACAGAAATTCTAACATTCTGTTTAACTCTGTAGTCATAAAAAAGATGCTCGGGTGCGCTGACCTACTGCAACTTGGCACAATGGTAATCCGCACCTCCCGCACTGTCCCATATCACACATTTCTGGTGCTCGCTCTATTCTCTGCATATTGTTCATCTCTTTAAATCACTCAAAATAAATATTATTGTGATATTCAAATATATCTTTTAAGATGTTCACAAATTTTATAAGAACATCCCTCTTCTGTTAAAAATATAGTTCCCTATGCTGTGGGCATAACATTGCTTCCGTTCACTGTCTGCAAGTACGTAGTCCATAGCACAATACAGCTCTAGTCACTCACACATCTAGCCTTTATCTAAAAGAACATATTCCATAGTGCATATTCGTATGTAAACAAAGGCTAAGCAACATAACATTTCTGAACTCCTGATACAAGCATTAAAACGTAACAAAAGGCATTGATGCTGCAGGTTTATTTGCAAAAAACAAACAGGTCAGTTTATATCCTATTTCAGAGCAGTGCACCATCATTCTTTAATTGCAGATACGGATCAAAAGGCAATCGTGAAGTATTTTGGGTTTCGACCCTGACCCTAATTGCTTTTAGCAATATTTATAAACCACAAACTATTTTCAGACACAAAAAGTCTAAATTAAATATCTTCATGTAAATAAAAAATGAATTTTAATAAATAGAAAGGTTCATTTTCATGAAAATATTTGAAAAATTACAGGTCTATGCAGCTTTCCCTTTGAAATGTCTGTCCTTTCTGCTGCTAGCATGAGATTCTGGTCAACAAAGTGGGCCCGATTCACAGAACGAATTTAAGACTCAATCCTAAACTTACTACTATTTTGGTATTCACAGAATGCACTTACTACTTTTGGCATTCACAGAATGAACTTACTACTTTTGGTATTCACAGAAGTTAGGATTTTGTCTTAAGTTTGTCTTAAGACAGACTTAAGACAGACTTAAGACAGACTTAAGACAAAATCCTAACCTAAGTCTGTCTTACGTCTATCTTAAGTTTGTCTTAAGACAAACTTAAGACAAAATCCTAACTTCTGTGAATACCAAAAGTAGTCAGTTCATTCTGTGAATACCAAAATAGTAGTAAGTTTAGGACTGAGTCTTAAGTTCATTCTGTGAATCGGGCCCAGTGTGTTTAAATGCAAAGTGTGTTTAAGACTGCAGTACCGTCACCCTTCTACGGGGGCAGAGCTGAGCACAAATATAAACACACTTGGTGAAACACAGGTTCCCACAAGGCAATTTTTTTTTAAGTTGTAAAAATTGACACAGATGTCACTGAACATGATAAAAACTGAGGCAAGTTACCCCAAATTTCGCAAGATGCTTAAAACCTGGCTATTTGACAAATAAGTTGTTTCCCGGCGTTGCTGTTTATGGCTTTTTCATCCGCACCGGGAAACCCTTTGTGGGTCGCTGTCGCGCAATAGAAATTCAAAAAATAATAATAATAATACTGACGCCATTTGTTATCATTTAGAAGACATTGCCTTGTGGGAACCTGTGTTGAGGTCCCCACAGTGCACTCAAGACCCAACAGCGTGAGTGTGTTATCACACCCAAGTCCCCACCAGGATAGTAACACAAACCCATACACACAACCACACACAACCAACCACACACACACCCAACCACACGCAAACACACACACACACAACCACACACAACCACACACACAACCACAAGCACCCACACAACAACACACACAACCACACACACACACAACTACACACAACGACACACACTACCACACACACACAACCACAACCACACACTCAAGCACACACAACCACACATACAACCACACATACAACTACACACAACCACACACAGACACAACCACAAACAACCACAAACACAACACACACACACACAACCACACACACCCAACCACACACACAACCACACACACACACACACACAACCACACACATAACCACACACAACCACACACGCACACAACCACACACACACACACACACACAACCACACACACAACCACAGGCACCAACACAACCACACACACAACCACATACAACCACAACCACACACACACACAACCACACACACTACCACAACCATACACACACACCACACACACACAACCACACACAACCACACACACAACCACACACACACAATCACACACAACCACACACACAACCACACACACACAATCACACACACATAACCACAACCACACACACAACCACAAATAAAACCACACATACAACCACACACACAAACACACACACAACCACACACAACCACAAACAACCACAAACACAACACACACAACCACACACACAACCACACACAAACAGCCACACACACCACACACACACAACCACAACCACACACACAACCACACACAACCACACACACAACCACAAGCACCAACACAACCACACACACAACAACATACAACCACAACCACACACACACACAACCACACACACTACCACAACCATACACACACACCACACACACACAACCACACACAGACAACCACACACACACAACCACACACACATAACCACACCCACACACACAACCACACACACGACCACAAATACAACCACACATACAACCACACACACAAACACACACACAACCACACACACACAACTACAAACAACCACAAACACAACACACACACACAACCACAACCACACACACAACCACACACACAACCCCACACACACAACCACACACAACCACACACACAACTACACACACACAACCACACACACAACCACACACAAACAACCACACACACACCACACACACAACCACAACCACACACACAACCACAAAACCGCAACCACACATACAGCCACACACACAACCACAAAACCACAACCACACACACACAACCACACACACACAACCACACACACAACCACACAGTCAGTGCACACTTTCATCAGGCACAGACACCATCAGTCGTCAGTGCACGCGTTCACCGGGCACAAACACCACCAGCCGTCAGTGCATGCTTCCACCAGGCACACACCATCAGCCGTCACTGCACGCTTTCACCAGGCACACACTCACCACCAGGCGTCACTGCACACTTCCACCAGCACACACACACCACCAGCCGTCAGTGCACGCTGTCACCAGGCACACACCACCAGCCTTCAGTGCACGCTTCCACCAGGCACACACACCACCAGCCGGCAGTGCACACTTCCACCAGGGACACACACCACCAGCCATCAATGCACACATAAATTGTTAACGCATCCACAATTAACTATTGTAGCAATCGCAGTATGGCGCACTTTACTTTTAAACATATTCATCTAAAGCGCAGCATGCCACCATTGCTACAAAAATAAATGCAAATTTTTTTGGCCTACAATTAATAGACTTTTGTTGCAATTGGTGTTGCAATATTTAGCAATGCCAATAGCTCAAACTTAATTAATGCGAGACCTATTTCATTGCAAATGCTTGTTAAATGCAGATGGCGGCTTCGGCTGAGTCCCCTTGAACTCTGGGGAGTTAATTGCCTTAAAGCTGGCTTTTAAACGAAGCAATTAAAACAAATAGTAAGAGAAAAGGGCAGCAATTTAAGAAAAATACAGACATTCCCGCCTTTGGAAGGTAAAGGGTTGGAAAGGAGAAGGGATTATTCCATTCGAGGAGAAGGGAGAAATTAAAGGTCATTAATATTAAAATAGTTTGGACAAAAAGAGATGGTACCAGTAAATATGAATGGTTGGTGCAGAAGTTAAACATTCCAGTGCATTCATCCTGCGTTAACTACATTTCGCAAATAAGGCATTAACATTCCGTACCCCGTGAATTCCGCTTCCACCCCATTTGATTCACCAACTAATCGCCATTGGTTTCTACTCGATGTAAGGAAGTGTCTTCATGACACTGGGGGCATCTAATAATTTACTGATTCCCTCCACACCAGTGGTCGAAGTGGGGAAAAAAAAGTAGGGGAACTGTGGGCGGAGACTCAGGGGGCGGTAATAAGAGGATTGGATTAGTGGGCGGAGTTGGAGGTGTGGCTAGAAATAGCAAAACATACCAATTTTTAGTATTTTTAGAGAGCTCGATATTCACATATACTGATTCCATTGGTGGCACTGTGAATGGAAATGCGGGGCATGAACTGCACATCTTGTTAGCATTTAAAAGGGGTGATTTGGAGCGAAAGGCAAGAACAAAATCTAGCCAAGAGGGAAAACACTGAAAGCAAAAATGATGCTTCTCGTTTAGCATCTCAGTTTGAATGTAATTTCTAAGTCAAAAATAACTTATCTTTGCAGTTTTATGAAAGCAGCAGAAATATACATTTGATGTGCGTGTAGGCCTAAATCTTTATTTGCAATCTCCAGTTTTTCCAAATGCCATCCCACCTACCTTTAAGTACACGTTTCAGCACACCCATCAAATCACTTAAAGCTGTGTCACCAAGGTCCCAGAGCACGGCCCAAAATATACATGAAAAGCTCTAACTCTCTTTAAAACCACCCTGCAAGCCAGGCTTTTTGATGCGGCCTCCTTTGACTGAGCGGGGTGTTGAGGAGTAAGCCGCACCTATTAACAAAACCTCTATGTTCATCAGACTCTAAGTGGGCCAAGGATATTTATTTATTTATTTATTTTTGCAATTTATTTAGCGCACAAATACCCTTAGGTGTCTCGGCGCTGTACAGATCAAGTGCAGAAAGGGATCAAGTTCTTACTGAATAAAAAGCCATGTTTTTAATTGTCTCCGGAAAGCCATCAAGGAAGGACATGATTTTATGTGGAGGGGGAGAGTGTTCCATAGCCTGGAGGCCGCAACTGTGAAGCGTCTGTCTCCCCAGTTCACTTTTTTAGTGCACGGAATTTGTAGCAGATTGGCTGTAGAGGAACGCAATGCTCTTTTGGGCGTATCAACTAGCAAGGCTTTCTTTAAAAATTCTGGCCCTATGCTGTTCCCAGCCTTGTAGGTGATGCATAACGCCTTGAATTTAATGCGGCTCCTAACCGGGAGCCAGTGCAGTTGTCGGATAATAGGGGAAATAGAGGAGAATTTTGGAGTATGGGTCAGGATTCTGGCAGTGGCATTTTGGACAAGTTGTAGCTTGTTCAGTACTTGTTCTTTGGCATTTAGTAGTAATCCATTACAATAGTCAACCTTAGAAAGAATTAAAGTTGACATCAGGGTTTTGCCTGCGGTGGCTGGCAAAAACGGCAGTAATTTCTTGATCATCTTTAAGGTATAAAAAGATGCTGAGACTACCGCATTGGCATGGCTTACAAATGACAGCTTGTTGTCAAATAGAACCCCTAAATTTCTGACTTAATTGACCGGTGTTGGGGGAGGGCCTAAGTCAGAAGGCCACCATACTGGAGACCAAGACGGGGTCAGGCTGCCAAATATCATGACCTCCGTCTTGTCTGAGTTTAATTTTAAACAATTTTGATCCATCCAGGAATTGATGGCCATCATACCATCCTGAAAGTTGTCCGCAACTGTTCCTCCATTTTTATGAACAGCCAGCACCAACTGGGTATCATCAGCATAGGATATTAACCCAATACCGTATGATTTAATAACCCTCACCAAGTCCGACACATAGATGTTAAATAGCGTTGACTTAGCGAGGATCCCTGGGGAACACCACACGGTAAAGTGAAAACAGAGGAGAAGAAGTCACCCAGTTTAACTGACTGCTCACGACCAGAGAGGAAAGAAGTCAGCAGTGATTTGGCTTTGTTCTGAATGCCAATCTTTCCGACACGGTCGATCAGAATGTTGTGATCGACCGTGTCGAAGGCCGCAGACAAGCCCAATATTATTAGGACTGCTGCGCCTACTTGATCCATGATCACTCTGACCTCCTCTGCCGCCTTTATTAGGGCAGTTTCAGTTCCATGACCCTTCCTGAATCCGAATCGGGTCTCATCAAGAAGATTATTCTGGTCGATGTAATTGGTCAACTGATGATTCATAATTTTTTAGAATATTTTTGACGGAAAAGGAAGGGATGCGATCGGTCGGTAGCTTTTGGATTCTGAAGGGTCCAGGCTTGTTTTTTTTTAATAAGGGTTTGTTGATTGCTTTCTTCCAAACCGAGGGATAGGAACCTGAACAAAACATAGCGTTGCAAATGTTTGTCAGGATGGGGGCTATCAAATCAGTCACTGGTTTAATTATCATAGGTGGGCATGGGTCCAGTGGTGATCCTGATTTGATAGTAGCCATAATTTCCTTTATCTGTGTAGGGGTAATTTGAGTGAATTCAGACAGAGCTGTGGAAATAGGGGAGTGATTTGTATTGGAACTGGAGGGTTCTGAGATTAATTTTGTGGAACAGTTAGCATAGATGTCGTTGACCTTAAGTTTGAAAAAATCTGCCAGTTCGTTACAAAGATTTTGAGATGGTTCGATGGTGGTGCACATGGCGTAGTGCTCCGCATCGCTTTGTGTGGTGACTTAAAGCATTGTTATTTTTATCCTGTATTTCACCGCTAGTCCGCTCTTCCCGCACTGCCCCCTGAGGTCAATTGCTGCCTGATTGCGCCCATAGCGTAGTGCTGTCCTTCTTGTTGTTGTTTGGACACCATTTTGTTGTGCCTGCAGCCCGTCCCTCCCCCTACGCCCACGCCTCCCAGCTCCCCCTCCCACGCTCCGCCCCCTCCACTGTCCATTTATGTCTGATGGTCCCACGCGCAGCGTCCACGCGCTACGGCCACGCCGAAGGTGCGCCAAAGGTAAGCCCGTCTACGCCCGTCCGCGCCTGGACCGCGCCCAGCGCCATACCCCCTGGTCCTCATAATGCCCACCCCTCCTGCGTTACTTACGATGCCACCACCCTCCTAGCCTTTAACCCCGGCCGTTCCCCCAACTGCGTCCAAGCCGCTCCTGGACACACCCATGGACCCTTCTCCTGCAACTCCTGCAAGTTCAACGGCACCAAGAACAACTCCTCATCTACGAACACACAACAAATATCCGACCCCAACCACCTACAATGCATCCTGCTCAACACCCGCTCAGTCCACAGGCACGCCATCGACCTCTGGAATCTACTAGACACCATCTCTCCGGACGTCGCCTTCCTAACAGAAACATGGATGAACGCCACATCAGCCCCAGACATCACCATCGCCATCCCGGAAGGCTATAAGATCATTCGCAAGGACCGTACCGGCCACACAGGAAGGGGGCATCGCTATCGTCCATAAGAAATCCTTCCGCATCTCAACCAGGTCAGACGTCAATCTCGCCAACACTGAACACCTTCACTTCCAGATCCACACCGACCCCAAGACCACACTCAGAGGCACCCTCCTTTACAAGCCACCAGGACCCCGCGCACAATTTAGTGAAGACATCACGGACTTCATCACTCCACACGCGCTCCCCTCAGAGGATTACATCCTTTTGGGAGACCTCAACTTTCACCTTGAAAAGATCAACGACCGCAACACCACCACCCTTTTGGACAACCTCGCCAACCTCGGACTTAAACAACTTGTCACTACCCCCACCCACATCGCAGGTCACACACTCGACCCTATCTTCACCTCCAGCAAACATGTCTCCTTCAGCCACACCACAGCTCTCCTCTTGACTGACCACAGCTGCGTTCACTTTACCTACAACAAGCCCACATCCAACAACCACCCCCAACCCACTATGCAAAGAAACTGGAACAAAATCACCATCGACCAGATCTCCTCATCGCTTCTTCAAAACCCCCCAGCCCACTCCTCAAACCCAGACCAAGCAGCCACCAACCTCACCCAATGGTTATCCAACAGCGCCGACATCCTAGCACCACTGAAAAAACGACAAATCAAACTAGGCAGCAAGAAGGCCTCCTGGTTCAACGATGATCTTAAGAAATCCAAGAAACTCTGTCGCTCTCTTGAGAAGGCCTGGAAAAAAGACCCAACCACCAGCACCAAGGACGCCTTCAAAAACGCCACCCGCATACACCACCAACTGATCCGGAATGCCAAGAAAGCCGCTTTCAAGGACCGACTAGATAACAACGCCCACAACAGCAAGGAATTATTCAACATCGTCAAGGAATTTACCAACCCCTCAGCCAACTCCAACGACATCACCCCCTCTCAAGCCCTCTGCGACTCCCTAGCCTCATTCTTCCACAACAAAATTGTAGACATCCACAACAGCTTCGACAACCGACCCGAAGACCAACCCACCCAACCCCCTGCAGGACCCCCACCCCCCTTGAACATCCTCAATGACTGGAAGCCAATCTCCACTGAGGACACCATCCGTCTGATGAACTCTATCCACTCATGATCCCCCACAGACCCATGCCCTCACCACATCTTCAACAAAGCAGACTCCATTATAGCACCGCACCTCTGAGACGTCATCAACTGCTCCCTCAACTCCGCAACATTCCCGGAAAGCTGGAAACACGCAGAACTCAGCGCCCTCCTGAAGAAACCCACAGCTGATCCCACCGAACTCAAAAACTACCGCCCTATCTCACTCCTTCCATTCCCGGCTAAAGTCATCGAGAAAGCGGTCAACAACCAGCTCGCCGCATTCCTCGAAACCAACAAATCCCTCGACTCCTCACAATCCGGATTCCGAGCCAAGCATAGCACTGAAACCGCCCTCATAGCAGCAACAGACGACATTCGAACTCTACTGGACAATGGAGACACAGTCGCCCTCATCCTCCTCGACCTCTCCGCAGCCTTCGACACGGTCTGTCATAGCACCCTTTTACAACGCCTCAGAAACGTCGGAATCCAAGGAAAAGCACTGGAATGGATCACCTCGTTCCTCACCGGAAGAACCCAGAGAGTCCGCCTCCCACCATTCAAGTCTGAGGCCACTGAAGTCATCTGCGGCGTACCACAAGGATCTTCACTCAGCCCCACCCTCTTCAACGTATACATGAGCCCCCTCGCGGTCATCGCACGCCAACACAACCTCAACATCATCTCCTACGCCGATGACACTCAACTGATCCTATCTCTCACCAGAGACCCTAACACTGCCAAAACCAACCTGCATGAAGGAATGAAAGAAGTAGCCGACTGGATGAAGCACAGCCGTCTGAAACTGAACTCAGACAAAACAGAAGTCCTCATCCTAGGCATTTCCCCCTCCGCCTGGGATGACTCTTGGTGGCCAGAGGCCCTTGGAAAAGCACCCATCCCGACGGACCACGCACGGAACCTAGGCGTCATCCTGGATTCCTCACTCTCGATGAACAGACAAGTCAACGCCGTTTCTTCATCTTGCTTCAACATTCTTCGCATGCTCAAAAAAACATTTCGTTGGATCCCCACCGAAACTAGAAAAACGGTCACCCACGCTCTGGTCACGAGCCGACTGGACTACAGAAACACCCTCTACGCCGGTACCACCGCAAAACTCCAGAAAAAACTCCAACGCATCCAGAACGCTTCAGCCAGGCTCATATTAGACATCCCGCGTAAAGAACACATCTCTGGTCACCTGAAAAACCTCCACTGGCTCCCCGTCAATAAGAGGATTACTTTCCGGCTCCTAACCCACGCACACAAAGCACTCTACGAAATCGGACCCGAATGCCTCAACACACGACTGTCCTTCTACACCCCCTCCCGCCAGCTACGATCCTCCAACCAAGCCCTTGCCACTGTACCTCGCATCAACAAAACCACCATGGGAGGTAGATCCTTCTCCTACCTGGCAGCTAAAACCTGGAACTCACTTCCCACTCACCTTCGCCTTACTCAGAACCACCTAGCATTCAGAAAGCAACTTAAAACGTGGATATTTGACAAGTAATTCCCTACCCTTCTTCAAGCGCCTTGAGACCCTCTGGGTATGTAGCGCGCTATATAAATTTTTTTACTTGACTTGACTTGACATGGGTGGAGTGGACAGATTCGAAACCACTTGGTAAAGTTGTTTAGTGGAGTTTTTTGCTAACTCTATTTGCTCCATATAATATTTTTGTTTTTCTGTAATTAGCAGCTTTCTGTAGGAGGCTAGGGCTTTTTTATAGGCATCTCTATCATTCTTGTCATAGCGTTTTCGCCAACGTCTTTCTAGATTTCGACAACATTGCCTTTCCAGTCTGAGGGTTTCTGGGAACCAAGGGGCGGAGGGTGTATTGCGATTTGGCTGTATAGATTTTACAGGGGCCAACGCTTTAAAGGCATTATTGAGCCAGGCCATATAATTTTCTGAGGCGATGTGGGCATCCTTTGTCTCCCCTGGTTGGGTGGCGAGCAGGGTGGACTGTAAAGTTAGATCGTCCAAATTCCTCCAGTTTCTAAATTGTGTGGACCGGTTTGTCAGGATTGTATTTTTGACATTCCTGGTTGTGATGGTAAACATTAGTGCAGCATGGTCTGTCCATGTTAATGGTTGTATTGAAAGTGAGGTGATATAAGGATTATTGGAGAAAATACCGTCCAATGTATGCCCAGCCTGATGGGTAGGAGCGGTATTCAGTAATTTGAGACCTGCCGAGGAAAGGTCAGACAATAAAGTTGACAAATCTCTATCATTGAGATTTTCTAAATGAAAGTTAAAATCACCTAATATCTCATGTTACCCTGCCCATTAGACACAGATCTACGCGCGCTTGTTTTGGTAATGTTGTGAGTGTGGCTGCATGCAGTGGGATGAGGTATCACACAAAAGATGTTGTGGGGTGCCTGCACCTTCTCGCTCACGCGCACCCCATGCATGTTTTCCCCCTTGTGGGTATGTCAGGTAGTTGACCATGTGCTGCTCCTACGCCGGTGGCTTTCACCCCCTCGCCCACCACATCCTGGACTTTTGTTTGAGGCCACCCATAAGTAAATATCCGAGAGCTGCACAAAGCACGGATAGAGCATGGAAGCACACACTGTTCTCCTGGCGCTGCTCGTAGCCTGGGCCACCTCGGGCAAGGCAGAGGCTACCAACGTCAGGCATTACCTGTAAACTTACCTTGAGGCGCTTGAGGCGCTTTATGGTAAGTAGCCCGGTACTTGTGAACCCAGGGTTAGTGGTTACATCCAGCGGTTAATTGGATATTAGGCTAAGCCTGCTGCTCGGAGGGAAAGCGTTCCGTGCGTCCTTTATGGTAAATTTGATTAACATTTCGATGGTAACGTTAGTTGAGGATTTCTGGCACAAAGGAACTTGTTCGAGGGATGAATAGAGAGGGCTGGGATAGATGAAGTGTTATTGGGTTAAGGAACGAGAGGCTGTGAGCTAGGAAACCAAGGGAGGCAATTTGTAGAACTTCATACTAGAAAAACAAACTAACGAGTAATTGCCGGCGAACATTCATGACTCATGCGTAGTCTAGGAGCAACTGTCAATGTGGCGCAGTTGGAAATTTAAAGGAACTGCTGCCACGCTGTGAACAAAGTGTGGGAGCAAAGGAAAAGTCTGAACTGTTATGTATCAGAGAAACAATTGGCACTGTGAGGCGCAGGGAAAACGTTTTTACGAGCTTCATATTACAACAACTTGCCCATAATCAAAGAACGGCGATCCGAATCCGAGACTACTGACGCCGTGCAGAGTCCCCGGGAGCTTCCAAGAAGTTCTGGAGCCGACGGGGAGAGGTGCGTGCTGTGCTGAAACAACAAGAGCCATATATGCGCGAGAGGCGTAGGGCCTGCCATGAATAATTAGGGGAGGAGAAGCCGCACAGCACATTCTGGGAGAAGCCCTTTGATGTGCTGTGCGGCCGTGAAAAAATGCAATTAGGAGGGAGGGAGGCTGATGCGCGTGCTTGTTTGGTCACGTGATTCACGTGAACTCAAAGAAAACCGCACGAACTAAACCCTTGGTTTCACGAGTTTTTTTAGCACTACAACCACACACACAACCACACACAAACAACCACACACACACCACACACACACAACCACAACCAGACACACAACCTCACACAACCACACACACAACCACAAGCACCAACACAACCACACACACAACCACATACAACCACAACCACACACACACACAACCACACACACTACCACAACCATACACACACCACACACACACAGCCACACACACAACCACACACACACACAACCACACACACATAACCACAACCACACACACAACCACACACAACCACACATACAACCACACACACAAACACACACACAACCACACACACACACAACTACAAACAACCACAAACAAAACACACACACACACACAACCACACAAACACAACCACACACACAACCACACACACAACCCCACACACACAACCCTACACAACCACACACACACCCACACAACCACACAACCACACACACAACCACACACAAACAACCACACACACACCACACACACAACCACAACCACACACACACAACCACAAAACCACAACCACACATACAGCCACACACACAACCACAAAACCACAACCACACACACACAACCACACACACAACCACAGACACAACCACACAGTCAGTGCACACTTTCATCAGGCACAGACACCATCAGTCGTCAGTGCACGCGTTCACCGGGCACAAACACCACCAGCCGTCAGTGCATGCTTCCACCAGGCACACACCACCAGCCATCACTGCACGCTTTCACCAGGCACACACTCACCACCAGCCGTCACTGCACACTTCAACCAGGCACAAACACGCCACCAGCCGTCAGTGCACGCTGTCACCAGGCACACACCACCAGCCTTCAGTGCACGCTTCCACCAGGCACACACACCACCAGCCGGCAGTGCACACTTCCACCAGGGACACACACCACCAGCCATCAATGCACACATCAATTGTTAACGCATCCACAATTAACTATTGTAGCAATCGCAGTATGGCGCACTTTACTTTTAAACATATTCATCTAAAGCGCATGCCACCATTGCTACAAAAATAAATACACATTTTTTTGGCCTACAATTAATAGACTTTTGTTGCAATTGGTGTTGCAATATTTAGCAATGCCAATAGCTCAAACTTAATTAATGCGAGACCTATTTCATTGCAAATGCTTGTTAAATGCAGATGGTGGCTTCGGCTGAGTCCCCTTGAACTCTGGGGAGTTAATTGCCTTAAAGCTGGCTTTTATTCGAAGCAATTGAAACAAATAGTAAGAGAAAAGGGCAGCAATTTAAGAAAAATACAGACATTCCCGCCTTTGGAAGGTGAAGGGTTGGAAAGGAGAAGGGATTATTCCATTCGAGGGGAAGGGAGAAATTAAAGGTCATTAATATTAAAATAGTTTGGACAAAAAGAGATGGTACCAGTAAATATGAATGGTTGGTGCAGAAGTTAAACATTCCAGTGCATTCATCCTGCATTAACTACATTTCGCAAATAAGGCATTAACATTCCGTGCCCCGTGAATTCCGCTTCCACCCCATTTGATTCACCAACTAATCGCCATTGGTTTCTACTCGATGTAAGGAAGTGTCTTCATGACACTGGGGGCATCTAATAATTTACTGATTCCCTCCACCCCAGTGGTCGAAGTGGGGAAAAAAAAGTAGGGGAACTGTGGGCGGAGACTCAGGGGGCGGTAATAAGAGGATTGGATTAGTGGGCGGAGGTGGAGGTGTGGCTAGAAATAGCAAAAAATACCAATTTTTAGTATTTTTAGAGAGCTCGATATTCACATATACTGATTCCATTGGTGGCACTGTGAATGGAAAGGCGGGGCATGAACTGCACATCTTGTTAGCATTTAAAAGGGGTGATTCGGAGCGAAAGGCAAGAACAAAATCTTGCAGAGAGGAAAAACACTGAAAGCAAAAATGATACTTCTCGTTTAGCATCTCAGTTTGAATGTAATTGCTAAGTCAAAAATAACTTATCTTTGCAGTTCTATGAAAGCAGCAGAAATATACATTTGATGTGCGTGTAGGCCTAAATCTCTATTTGCAATCTCCAGTTTTTCCAAATGCCATCCCACCTACCTTTAAGTACACGTTTCAGCACACCCATCAAATCACTTAAAGCTGTGTCACCAAGGTCCCAGAGCATGGCCCAAAATATACATGAAAAGCTCTAACTCTCTTTAAAACCACCCTGCAAGCCAGGCTTTTTGATGCGGCCTCCTTTGACTGAGCGGGGTGTTGAGGAGTGAGCCGCACCTATTAACAAAACCTCTATGTTCATCAGACTCTAAGTGGGCCAAGGATATTTATTTATTTATTTATTTTTGCAATTTATTTAGCGCACAAATACCCTTAGGTGTCTCGGCGCTGTACAGATCAAGTGCAGAAAGGGATCAAGTTCTTACTGAATAAAAAGCCATGTTTTTAATTGTCTCCGGAAAGTCATCAAGGAAGGACATGATTTTATGTGGAGGGGGAGAGTGTTCCATAGCCTGGAGGCCGCAACTGTGAAGCGTCTGTCTCCCCAGTTCACTTTTTTAGTGTGCGGAATTTGTAGCAGATTGGCTGTAGAGGAACGCAATGCTCTTTTGGGCGTATCAACTAACAAGGCTTTCTTTAAAAATTCTGGCCCTATGCTGTTTCTAGCCTTGTAGGTGATGCATAACGCCTTCAATTTAATGCTGCTCCTAACCGGGAGCCAGTGCAGTTGTCGGATAATAGGGGAAATGGAGGAGAATTTTGGAGTATGGGTCAGGATTCTGGCAGTGGCATTTTGGACAAGTTGTAGCTTGTTCAGTACTTGTTCTTGGGCATTTAGTAGTAATCCATTACAATAGTCAACCTTAGAAAGAATTAAAGTTGACATCAGGGTTTTGCCTGCGGTGGCTAGCAAAAACGGCAGTAATTTCTTGATCATCTTTAAGGTATAAAAAGATGCTGAGACTACCGCATTGGCATGGCTTACAAATGACAGCTTGTTGTCAAATAGAACCCCTAAATTCCTGACTTTATTGACCGGTGTTGGGGGAGGGCCTAAGTCAGAAGGCCACCATACTGGACACCAAGACGGGGTCAGGCTGCCAAATATCATGACCTCCGTCTTGTCTGAGTTTAATTTTAAACAATTTTGATCCATCCAGGAATTGATGGCCATCATACCATCCTGAAAGTTGTCCGCAACTGTTCCTCCATTTTTATGAACAGCCAGCACCAACTGGGTATCATCAGCATAGGATATTAACCCAATACCGTATGATTTAATAACCCTGACCAAGTCCGACACATAGATGTTAAATAGCGTTGGACTTAGCGAGGATCCCTGGGGAACACCACACGGTAAAGTGAAAACAGGGGAGAAGAAGTCACCCAGTTTAACTGACTGCTCACGACCAGAGAGGAAAGAAGTCAGCAGTGATTTGGCTTTGTTCTGAATGCCAATCTTTCCGACACGGTCGATCAGAATGTTGTGATCGAGCGTGTCGAAGGCCGCAGACAAGCCCAATATTATTAGGACTGCTGCGCCTACTTGATCCATGATCACTCTGACCTCCTCTGCCGCCTTTATTAGGGCAGTTTCAGTTCCATGACCCTTCCTGAATCCGAATCGGGTCTCATCAAGAAGATTATTCTGGTCGATGTAATTGGCCAACTGATGATTCATAATTTTTTAGAATATTTTTGACGGAAAAGGAAGGGATGCGATCGGTCGGTAGCTTTTGGATTCTGAAGGGTCCAGGCTTGTTTTTTTTTAATAAGGGTTTGTTGATTGCTTTCTTCCAAACCGAGGGATAGGAACCTGAACAAAACATAGCGTTGCAAATGTTTGTCAGGATGGGGGCTATCAAATCAGTCACTGGTTTAATTATCATAGGTGGGCATGGGTCCAGTGGTGATCCTGATTTGATAGTAGCCATAATTTCCTTTATCTGTGTAGGGGTAATTTGAGTGAATTCAGACAGAGCTGTGGAAATAGGGGAGTGATTTGTATTGGAACTGGAGGGTTCTGAGATTAATTTTGTGGAAAAGTTAGCATAGATGTCGTTGACCTTAAGTTTGAAAAAATCTGCCAGTTCGTTACAAAGATTTTGAGATGGTTCGATGGTGGTGCACATGGGTGGAGTGGACAGATTCGAAACCACTTGGTAAAGTTGTTTAGTGGAGTTTTTTGCTAACTCTATTTGCTCCATATAATATTTTTGTTTTTCTGTAATTAGCAGCTTTCTGTAGGAGGCTAGGGCTTTTTTATAGGCATCTCTATCATTCTTGTCATAGCGTTTTCGCCAACGTCTTTCTAGATTTCGACAACATTGCCTTTCCAGTCTGAGGGTTTCTGGGAACCAAGGGGCGGAGGATGTATTGCGATTTGGCTGTATAGATTTTACAGGGGCCAACGCTTTAAAGGCATTATTGAGCCAGGCCATATAATTTTCTGAGGCGATGTGGGCATCCTTTGTCTTCCCTGGTTGGGTGGCGAGCAGGGTGGACTGTAAAGTTAGATCGTCCAAATTCCTCCAGTTTCTAAATTGTGTGGACCGGTTTGTCAGGATTGTATTTTTGACATTCCTGGTTGTGATGGTAAACATTAGTGCAGCATGGTCTGTCCATGTTAATGGTTGTATTGAAAGTGAGGTGATATAAGGATTATTGGAGAATATACCGTCCAATGTATGCCCAGCCTGATGGGTAGGAGAGGTATTCAGTAATATGAGACCTGCCGAGGAAAGGTCAGACAATAAAGTTGACAAATCTCTATCATTGAGATTTTCTAAATGAAAGTTAAAATCACCTAATATCTCATGTTACCCTGCCCATTAGACACAGATCTACGCGCGCTTGTTTTGGTAATGTTGTGAGTGTGGCTGCATGCAGTGTGAGTGTGGCTGCATGCAGTGTGAGTGTGGCTGCATGCAGTGTGAGTGTGGCTGCATGCAGTGTGAGTGTGGCTGCATGCAGTGGGATGAGGTATCACACAAAAGATGTTGTGGGGTGCCTGCACCTTCTCGCTCACGCGCACCCCATGCATGTTTTCCCCCTTGTGGGTATGTCAGGTAGTTGACCATGTGCTGCTCCTACGCCGGTGGCTTTCCCCCCCTCGCCCACCACATCCTGGACTTTTGTTTGAGGCCACCCATAAGTAAATATCCGAGAGCTGCACAAAGCACGGATAGAGCATGGAAGCACACACTGTTCTCCTGGCGCTGCTCGTAGCCTGGGCCACCTCGGGCAAGGCAGAGGCTACCAACGTCAGGCATTACCTGTAAACTTACCTTGAGGCGCTTGAGGCGCTTTATGGTAAGTAGCCCGGTACTTGTGAACCCAGGGTTAGTGGTTACATCCAGCGGTTAATTGGATATTAGGCTAAGCCTGCTGCTCGGAGGGAAAGCGTTCCGTGCGTCCTTTATGGTAAATTTGATTAACATTTCGATGGTAACGTTAGTTGAGGATTTCTGGCACAAAGGAACTTGTTCGAGGGATGAATAGAGAGGGCTGGGATAGATGAAGTGTTATTGGGTTAAGGAACGAGAGGCTGTGAGCTAGGAAACCAAGGGAGGCAATTTGTAGAACTTCATACTAGAAAAACAAACTAACGAGTAATTGCCGGCAAACATTCATGACTCATGCGTAGTCTAGGAGCAACTGTCAATGTGGCGCAGTTGGAAATTTAAAGGAACTGCTGCCACGCTGTGAACAAAGTGTGGGAGCAAAGGAAAAGTCTGAACTGTTATGTATCAGAGAAACAATTGGCACTGTGAGGCGCAGGGAAAACGTTTTTACGAGCTTCATATTACAACAACTTGCCCATAATCAAAGAACGGCGATCCGAATCCGAGACTACTGACGCCGTGCAGAGTCCCCGGGAGCTTCCAAGAAGTTCTGGAGCCGACGGGGAGAGGTGCATGCTGTGCTGAAACAACAAGAGCCATATATGCGCGAGAGGCGTACGGCCAGCCATGAATAATTAGGGGAGGAGAAGCCGCACAGAACACGCTGGGAGAAGCCCTTTGATGTGCTGTGCGGCCGTGAAAAAATGCAATTAGGAGGGAGGGAGGGAGGGAGGCTGATGCGCGTGCATGTTTGGTCACGTGATTCATGTGAACTCAAAGAAAACCGCACGAACTAAACCCTTGGTTTCACGAGTTTTTTTAGCACTACAACCACACACACAACCACACACAAACAACCACACACACACAACCACAACCACACACACAACCTCACACAACCACACACACAAACACAAGCACCAACACAACCACACACACAACCACATACAACCACAACCACACACACACACACAACCACACACACTACCACAACCATACACACATTCCACACACACACAACCACACACACAACCACACACACACACAACCACACACACAAAACCACAACCACACACACAACCACACACAACCACAAATACAACCACACATACAACCACACACACAAACACACACACAACCACACACACAACTACAAACAACCACAAACAAAACACACACACACAACCACACAAACACAACCACACACACAACCACACACACAACCCCACACACACAACCCTACACAACCACACCCACACCCACACAACCACACACACAACCACACACAAACAACCTCACACACACCACACACACAACCACAACCACACACACACAACCACAAAACCACAACCACACATACAGCCACACACACAACCACAAAACCACAACCACACACACACAACCACACACACAACCAGACACACACAACCACAGACACAACCACACAGTCAGTGCACACTTTCATCAGGCACAGACACCATCAGTCGTCAGTGCACGCGTTCACCGGGCACAAACACCACCAGCCGTCAGTGCATGCTTCCACCAGGCACACACCACCAGCCGTCACTGCACGCTTTCACCAGGCACACACTCACCACCAGCCGTCACTGCACACTTCCACCAGGCACAAACACACCACCAGCCGTCAGTGCACGCTGTCACCAGGCACACACCACCAGCCTTCAGTGCACGCTTCCACCAGGCACACACACCACCAGCCGGCAGTGCACACTTCCACCAGGGACACACAACACCAGCCATCAATGCACACATCAATTGTTAACGCATCCACAATTAACTATTGTAGCAATCGCAGTATGGCGCACTTTACTTTTAAACATATTCATCTAAAGCGCAGCATGCCACCATTGCTACAAAAATAAATACACATTTTTTTGGCCTACAATCAATAGACTTTTGTTGCAATTGGTGTTGCAATATTTAGCAATGCCAATAGCTCAAACTTAATTAATGCGAGACCTATTTCATTGCAAATGCTTGTTAAATGCAGATGGCGGCTTCGGCTGAGTCCCCTTGAACTCTGGGGAGTTAATTGCCTTAAAGCTGGCTTTTATTCGAAGCAATTGAAACAAATAGTAAGAGAAAAGGGCAGCAATTTAAGAAAAATACAGACATTCCCGCCTTTGGAAGGTGAAGGGTTGGAAAGGAGAAGGGATTATTCCATTCGAGGGGAAGGGAGAAATTAAAGGTCATTAATATTAAAATAGTTTGGACAAAAAGAGATGGTACCAGTAAATATGAATGGTTGGTGCAGAAGTTAAACATTCCAGTGCATTCATCCTGCATTAACTACATTTCGCAAATAAGGCATTAACATTCTGTGCCCCGTGAGTTCCGCTTCCACCCCATTTGATTCACCAACTAATCGCCATTGGTTTCTACTCGATGTAAGGAAGTGTCTTCATGACACTGGGGGCATCTAATAATTTACTGATTCCCTCCACCCCAGTGGTCGAAGTGGGGAAAAAAAAGTAGGGGAACTGTGGGCGGAGACTCAGGGGGCGGTAATAAGAGGATTGGATTAGTGGGCGGAGGTGGAGGTGTGGCTAGAAATAGCAAAAAATACCAATTTTTAGTATTTTTAGAGAGCTCGATATTCACATATACTGATTCCATTGGTGGCACTGTGAATGGAAAGGCGGGGCATGAACTGCACATCTTGTTAGCATTTAAAAGGGGTGATTCGGAGCGAAAGGCAAGAACAAAATCTTGCAGAGAGGAAAAACACTGAAAGCAAAAATGATACTTCTCGTTTAGCATCTCAGTTTGAATGTAATTGTTAAGTCAAAAATAACTTATCTTTGCAGTTCTATGAAAGCAGCAGAAATATACATTTGATGTGCGTGTAGGCCTAAATCTCTATTTGCAATCTCCAGTTTTTCCAAATGCCATCCCACCTACCTTTAAGTACACGTTTCAGCACACCCATCAAATCACTTAAAGCTGTGTCACCAAGGTCCCAGAGCACGGCCCAAAATATACATGAAAAGCTCTAACTCTCTTTCAAACCACCCTGCAAGCCAGGCTTTTTGATGCGGCCTCCTTTGACTGAGCGGGGTGTTGAAGAGTAAGCCGCACCTATTAACAAAACCTCTATGTTCATCAGACTCTAAGTGGGCCAAGGATATTTATTTATTTATTTATTTATGCAATTTATTTAGCGCACAAATACCCTAAGGTGTCTCGGCGCTGTACAGATCAAGTGCAGAAAGGAATCAAGTTCTTACTGAATAAAAAGCCATGTTTTTAATTGTCTCCGGAAAGTCATCAAGGAAGGACATGATTTTATGTGGAGGGGGAGAGTGTTCCATAGCCTGGAGGCCGCAACTGTGAAGCGTCTGTCTCCCCAGTTCACTTTTTTAGTGCACGGAATTTGTAGCAGATTGGCTGTAGAGGAACGCAATGCTCTTTTGGGCGTATCAACTAACAAGGCTTTCTTTAAAAATTCTGGCCCTATGCTGTTCCTAGCCTTGTAGGTGATGCATAACGCCTTGAATTTAATGCGGCTCCTAACCGGGAGCCAGTGCAGTTGTCGGATAATAGGGGAAATGGAGGAGAATTTTGGAGTATGGGTCAGGATTCTGGCAGTGGCATTTTGGACAAGTTGTAGCTTGTTCAGTACTTGTTCTTGGGCATTTAGTAGTAATCCATTACAATAGTCAACCTTAGAAAGTACTAAAGTTGACATCAGGGTTTTGCCTGCGGTGGCTGGCAAAAACGGCAGTAATTTCTTGATCATATTTAAGGTATAAAAAGATGCTGAGACTACCGCATTGGCATGGCTTACAAATGACAGCTTGTTGTCAAATAGAACCCCTAAATTCCTGACTTTATTGACCGGTGTTGGGGGAGGGCCTAAGTCAGAAGGCCACCATACTGGAGACCAAGACGGGGTCAGGCTGCCAAATATCATGACCTCCGTCTTGTCTGAGTTTAATTTTAAACAATTTTGATCCATCCAGGAATTGATGGCCATCATACCATCCTGAAAGTTGGCCGCAACTGTTCCTCCGTTTTTATGAACAGCCAGCACGAACTGGGTATCATCAGCATAGGATGTTAACCCAATACCGTATGATTTAATGACCCTCGCCAAGTCCGACACATAGATGTTAAATAGCGTTGGACTTAGCGAGGATCCCTGGGGAACACCACACGGTAAAGTGAAAACAGGGGAGAAGAAGTCACCCAGTTTAACTGACTGCTCACGACCAGAGAGGAAAGAAGTCAGCAGTGATTTGGCTTTGTTCTGAATGCCAATCTTTCCGACACGGTCGATCAGAATGTTGTGATCGACCGTGTCGAAGGCCGCAGACAAGCCCAATATTATTAGGACTGCTGCGCCTCCTTGATCCATGATCACTCTGACCTCCTCTGCCGCCTTTATTAGGGCAGTTTCAGTTCCATGACCCTTCCTGAATCCGAATCGGGTCTCATCAAGAAGATTATTCTGGTCGATGTAATTGGCCAACTGATGATTCATAATTTTTTAGAATATTTTTGATGGAAAAGGAAGGGATGCGATCGGTCCGTAGCTTTTGGATTCTGAAGGGTCCAGGCTTGTTTTTTTTTAATAAGGGTTTGTTGATTGCTTTCTTCCAAACCGAGGGATAGGAACCTGAACAAAACATAGCGTTGCAAATGTTTGTCAGGATGGGGGCTATCAAATCAGTCACTGGTTTAATTATCATAGGTGGGCATGGGTCCAGTGGTGATCCTGATTTGATAGTAGCCATAATTTCCTTTATCTGTGTAGGGGTAATTTGAGTGAATTCAGACAGAGCTGTGGAAATAGGGGAGTGATTTGTATTGGAACTGGAGGGTTCTGAGATTAATTTTGTGGAAAAGTTAGCATAGATGTCGTTGACCTTAAGTTTGAAAAAATCTGCCAGTTTGTTACAAAGATTTTGAGATGGTTCGATGGTGGTGCACATGGGTGGAGTGGACAGATTCGAAACCACTTGGTAAAGTTGTTTAGTGGAGTTTTTTGCTAACTCTATTTGCTCCATATAATATTTTTGTTTTTCTGTAATTAGCAGCTTTCTGTAGGAGGCTAGGGCTTTTTTATAGGCATCTCTATCATTCTTGTCATAGCGTTTTCGCCAACGCCATTCTAGATTTCGACAACATTGCCTTTCCAGTCTGAGGGTTTCTGGGAACCAAGGGGCGGAGGGTGTATTGCGATTTGGCTGTATATATTTTACAGGGGCCAACGCTTTAAAGGCATTATTGAGCCAGGCCATATAATTTTCTGAGGCGATGTGGGCATCCTTTGTTTCCCCTGGTTGGGTGGCGAGCAGGGTGGACTGTAAAGTTAGATCGTCCAAATTCCTCCAGTTTCTAAATTGTGTGGACCGGTTTGTCAGGATTGTATTTTTGACATTCCTGGTTGTGATGGTAAACATTAGTGCAGCATGGTCTGTCCATGTTAATGGTTGTATTGAAAGTGAGGTGATATAAGGATTATTGGAGAAAATACCTTCCAATGTATGCCCAGCCTGATGGGTAGGAGCGGTATTCAGTAATTTGAGACCTGCCGAGGAAAGGTCAGACAATAAAGTTGACAAATCTCTATCATTGAGATTTTCTAAATGAAAGTTAAAATCACCTAATATCTCATGTTACCCAGCCCATTAGACACAGATCTACGCGCGCTTGTTTTGGTAATGTTGTGAGTGTGGCTGCATGCAGTGTGAGTGTGGCTGCATGCAGTGTGAGTGTGGCTGCATGCAGTGTGAGTGTGGCTGCATGCAGTGTGAGTGTGGCTGCATGCAGTGGGAGTGTGGCTGCATGCAGTGGGAGTGTGGCTGCATGCAGCGTGAGTGTGGCTGCATGCAGCGTGAGTGTGGCTGCATGCAGTGTGAGTGTGGCTGCATGCAGTGTGAGTGTGGCTGCATGCAGTGTGAGTCTGGCTGCATGCAGTGTGAGTGTGGCTGCATGCAGTGTGAGTGTGGCTGCATGCAGCGTGAGTGTGGCTGCATGCAGTGTGAGTGTGGCTGCATGCAGCGTGAGTGTGGCTGCATGCAGCGTGAGTGTGGCTGCATGCGTGTGAGTGTGGCTGCATGCAGTGTGAGTGTGGCTGCATGCAGTGTGAGTGTGTGTGGCTGCAAGCAGTGTGAGTGTGGCTGCATGCAGTGTGAGTCTGGCTGCATGCAGTGTGAGTCTGGCTGCATGCAGTGTGAGTCTGGCTGCATGCAGTGTGAGTCTGGCTGCATGCAGTGTGAGTGTGTGTGGCTGCATGCAGTGTGAGTGTGTGTGGCTGCATGCAGTGTGAGTGTGGCTGCATGCAGTGTGAGTGTGGCTGCATGCAGTGTGAGTCTGGTTGCATGCAGTGTGAGTGTGGCTGCATGCAGTGTGAGTGTGTGTGGCTGCATGCAGTGTGAGTGTGTGTGGCTGCATGCAGTGTGAGTCTGGCTGCATGCCGTGTGAGTGTGGCTGCATGCAGTGTGAGTGTGGCTGCATGCAGCGTGAGTGTGGCTGCATGCAGCGTGAGTGTGGCTGCATGCAGTGTGAGTGTGGCTGCATGCAGTGTGAGTGTGGCTGCATGCAGTGTGAGTGTGTGTGGCTGCATGCAGTGTGAGTGTGGCTGCATGCAGTGTGGGTGTGGCTGCATGCAGTGTGAGTGTGGCTGCATGCAGTGTGAGTGTGTCTGGCTGCATGCAGCGTGAGTGTGGCTGCATGCAGTGGGATGAGGTATCACACAACAGATGTTGTGGGGTGCCTGCACCTTCTCGCTCACGCGCACCCCATGCATGTTTTCCTCCTTGTGGGTATGTCAGGTAGTTGACCATGTGCTGCTCCTACGCCGGTGGCCCTCACCCCCTCGCCCACCACATCCTGGACTTTTGTTTGAGGCCCCCATAAGTAAAGATCCGAGAGCTGCACAAAGCACGGATAGAGCCTGGAAGCACACACTGTTCTCCTGGCGCTGCTCGTAGCCTGGGCCACTTCGGGCAAGGCAGAGGCTAGCAATGTCAGGCATTACCTGTACACCGTGAGTACTGACAGAGAAGTGGAGGTAAGTCTGCTCACCCTTCCTTACTGTGACCGTTGGGGCTTCAAAAAAGGAGGCGGTGTTTAGCAGGCACAGTGAATACTGATTCCACAAGGCGAGGTGTTTACTGGTTGGAGTAAATTCTTCTGATTCTGTGTTTTGTAGGGTAAAATGAGGCATAACCAGTGGATTCGTTATTTGTCATGCTGAAAAATTCTTATTTTGCCTTTTTACGTCACATTTTATCTTCATACATTCTGGCAGTTTGACCTGCCAAGATCTGTCGCGAAAAAAACAGCGCAGTTCGATAATTATCACTCGACTCTGAATTCTTCTCCACACTCGGAATAAGGGTCCTAAACAGAAATGTTATATTATAGGTGTAGAGAGATAAAGATCTCGAGACTGAGAGCTTGTTTAAGACGAGAAGGACAGGCAGCTCACTTTCAACCCTTTTGTACGTGAGATTTGTGTTACTATGGACTCAGTGGTGCAGGAGTTGCCCATATGAAATAACAGTTCGAGCCAAAGCACCCTTTTACCCCCAGGCATGACGTATAGGGACAGCCAGGCAAGTGACGTCACTAGACTGCAGCTCCGAAGAGGAAGCGGGGTCCTTCTAAAAGTGAGGGTCTTGTAATAAAAGAGTATTGTGATATTGAAAGTGCGGAGACTTCACTTGTAAGACCATTCCTGATTTTTCGATAAGGTTTGAAGAAGGAATATTTGACTCTCTATTTTTCGGGGTTAGGAGTACATTTTATTTCATAAGTATTTAAAAAGTAATTCTGTTTCCAGAAAGGGTTTAATTTTAGGGAGGTAAAAAAAGTGAAATATGCTTTTATGTTTACACCTCATATTTATTTTATGCTACCCATGCTTTAGTTGTAGATGGGTAATTTAATAGGTTACATGATGCATCTGAAAGTCATTCTTCCCGATCAGGCAACAACAGCAGAACGTGGTCGTGGGAAACGCCACTCACCTAGGCAGGAGGACAGTGTGGGTTGGAAACCTGGGTTGAGTTTTGTGAATCTGTTACTGTCCATCGCAGCTCTTTTCTACAGATCTCTCTCTATTCGCTGTCCATCGCAGCTCTCTTTTACAGATCTCTCGCTATTCGCTGTCCGTCGCAGCTCTCTTCTACAGATCTCTCTCTATTCGCTGTCCATCGCAGCTCTCTTCTACAGCTCTCTCTCTATTCGCTGTCCATCGCAGCTCTCTTCTACAGATCTCTCTCTATTCGCTGTCCATCGCAGCTCTCTTCTACAGATCTCTCTCTATTCGCTGTCCATCGCAGCTCTCTTCTACAGATCTCTCTCTATTCGCTGTCCATCGCAGCTCTCTTCTACAGATCTCTCTCTATTCACTGTCCATCGCAGCTCTCTTCTACAGATCTCTCTCGATTCGCTGTCCATCGCAGCTCTCTTCTACAGATCTCTCTCTATTCGCTGTCCATCGCAGCTCTCTTCTACAGATCTCTCTCTATTCGCTGTCCATCGCAGCTCTCTTCTACAGATCTCTCTCTATTCGCTGTCCATCGCAGCTCTCTTTTACAGATCTCTCGCTATTCGCTGTCCATCGCAGCTCTCTTCTACAGATCTCTCTCTATTAGCTGTCCATCACAGCTCTCTTCTACAGATCTCTCGCTATTCGCTGTCCATCGCAGCTCTCTTCTACAGATCTCTCTCTATTCGCTGTCCATCGCAGCTCTCTTCTACAGATCTCTCTCTATTCGCTGTCCATTGCAGCTCTCTTCTACAGATCTCTCTCTATTCGCTGTCCATCGCAGCTCTCTTCTACAGATCTCTCTCTATTCGCTGTCCATCGCAGCTCTCTTCTACAGATCTCTCTCTATTCGCTGTCCATCGCAGCTCTCTTCTACAGATCTCTCTCTATTCGCTGTCCATAACAGCTCTCTTCTACAGATCTCTCTCTATTAGCTGTCCATCGCAGCTCTCTTCTACAGATCTCTCTCTATTCGCTGTCCATCGCAGCTCTCTTCTACAGATCTCTCTCTATTCGCTGTCCATCGCAGCTCTCTTCTACAGATCTCTCTCTATTCGCTGTCCATCGCAGCTCTCTTCTACAGATCTCTCTCTATTCGCTGTCCATCGCAGCTCTCTTCTACAGATCTCTCTCTATTCGCTGTCCATCGCAGCTCTCTTCTACAGATCTCTCTCTATTCGCTGTCCATCGCAGCTCTCTTCTACAGATCTCTCTCTATTCGCTGTCCATCGCAGCTCTCTTCTACAGATCTCTCTCTATTCGCTGTCCATCGCAGCTCTCTTCTACAGATCTCTCTCTATTCGCTGTCCATCGCAGCTCTCTTCTACAGATCTCTCTATTCGCTGTCCATCGCAGCTCTCTTCTACAGATCTCTCTCTATTCGCTGTCCATCGCAGCTCTCTTCTACAGATCTCTCTCTATTCGCTGTCCATCGCAGCTCTCTTCTACAGATCTCTCTCTATTCGCTGTCCATCGCAGCTCTCTTCTACAGATCTCTCTCTATTCGCTGTCTGTAGCTACGAACTCCTGTCAATTGTCCTCTTCTTGTGTTTGCCCTCTCCTGGTGCAGAGCGTCTTTACCATCCTTTTGATTCGATGGCTTGTTTACTTCCGTAGAAGACATTGTGAACCAATTAATTTTTATTTTTCGATCAACACTTTGGGAGTAGATGTGCTTTCTTGCTCTCTAACATATATTTGCTAACCCCTACAGCCCCGCCCTCGACTCTTTCCATGTTGCTTCCTCCTGAGTGTGTCTGTTGCTTGTCTTACGTCTCCTCTTCTGGTTGCTTTTTAGGGCTCGCCTATTCCATTCCGCAAGGAATGAATAGGACGAGACTATTGGGGCTAAACTAAGAGCTAAACTAAGCTCTGAGAAATGTGGATTTGCATTTGGTCTTGTGAACGTGCTTCTATCTGCCTGCCTCGCATCACCACATGAAACCCATTTGTTGCTTGTTCATACTTCTTTCACGGCCGCGAGGTCGTGCGTGCTTCAAAGGGATTCTCCTCCCCTAATTATTCACTGCCCACGGCCGGCGGTACTTTCACTTTCACGGCCGCCAGGCCGCGTCTCGCATTTCTCCTCCCCACATTTACAGTTCTCTCCCTCTTGTGCTTCCCCCAACATACCCCTCTTGGTGCCAATAAGCTTGGTTTGATCTTATGATGGTAAGTTGCTTCCAGAAGGGGGGATTCTCTTAGGGTAGCCTTAGATTTCAGGGCCAGCCACCCATGTGACCGCTTTGACATTTTCTTTTCTTTATCAGCCACTATAATTATGTGAGACTGCCACCTCAGCGTTTATTCTTACTTCTTCTCGCTGTGCTCTGGGAAAAGAGGTTAAATAGGAAGCTGGTGGGCTTCACTGATGCGTTTTGGCAGATGGCAGTTTAATGTCGCGGCCGCCGAGCAGCTGAACATTCTGCTACTCTCCACTCCATTCCACGCAATTATAAATAAGACGGTTTCCACGCGCAGCATAATCAGTTGTGCACATGGTCCTCACAGCATGCTTGCTAAGTGCTTCTGGGAAGATAACATCTGCCAGCAAGCGGGAGCATGTATTTAACCCTGAATTCTCCGTATGCCTCTGCTTGGAAATTGCATGCCACATTAGTCAGGCGTTTTAGCTCATAAGCCTTCCGTAAGCAGAGCTACATTTCAGCCTCTGTAAACAATTACTTTCCAGGCAGTTTATTGTCCCGGCCGTCGAGCATCCTTTATCTCTGCGTGGTTATTGCCCATCCCCCATTCACCACTCTCCCGCACACAGGAGCGGTCCTCTCTCGCTCCTCTTTCATCTCTGCAAAGACCCTGCCCACTTTTGCTCTTGTGTCTCATTTGCAGGGTCAACACCCAGGGCTCTTTCACATGGCCCATCTCATCTCTACATCTGGGCCCTCGTGTAGCCCCCCGCCATAAATAGGCTCTGCCCCCTTATTTGCACGTTGTACTCTGCAGTAGCGTCTCCCTCCATTCCCGCGCATTTGTGGGAACACATGAAGGAAGTGTAATGTTCGATAGGGCACAGGGCAGTGGGGTTCATGTCTGAGCCCTTTTAGTCGAAACAATAACCGGGGGTTGAACTGTACCTAACCCCACTTAAGGGGAATTTAGCGTTGGGCCCTTTTAGACCTCCCCCCCCCATTTGGTGCACACTGTGGTGACGTCACCAGGAAGCAGTGATTTGTCTGAAAAATAATAAGTGAAAGGTCCACCTGGTTCCTCCAAGTGAGCTAAACCTACAGCTCCCAGAATGCATAGTTTCGGGTGTCAAATGACAGTATAAAAAGCTAAAACTGTATTCTTTTTTCCACAAAATACAAATACAAATACAAATACAAATACTTCTCCCTAACTCAGGACTGTAATTCAGCAGGCTCCGCTCTTCAGCAGTTAAAACTCAGAAGCTTCCCGCAGCAGCCACTGAACCCTTTGAGCTATCCTCTAGTTTAAATCCACCCCAAGTACAGTAGCTTCGCTGTGAGGTGTTTCTGACTACAGTTCCTTTTGACCTACTACTTTGAGTTCAAACCCCCACCCCACCGGGAAACTCCTCGTCCTGGTATTGTGTAAATTTCTGCAATTGGCCGACTTAATATCGGGTTGGCCTGTTGTTTTGCAACTAGCTGATGTGAAGTACCACAGGGGACTGAAAATAACGTGTTTTATCAAATGTTTTCTGCCACGGCCTTCGGCTTCACAGCGCAGTGACTCGTAGGCGCTATTGAACTACACCACAGCGATGCACATTTGATCAACTTCGGAAGGATGAGTGTCTTTGTTGCCCCGCTCGGGTTTCAGACATGCGGACTGCACCAGGATATCAGCAGCAGATGGGCGTTTTCATTGCTTTAAAGTTAACTTTCTAAGCCCAAAAAGTTTTTTTGTTTTTTAGGGTATACCCGCCCCTACTGTGGCTTTCTTCTACCTTAATGATGCTTCCCGTTGAGGGGAGTGTGTGTGAGGCGAAGGATGGAGTCAAGAGTCTCGAAGTCAAGTCAGGCCTGGGGCTGAATGTCTGGTTTATTAGGTCTCGCCTTAATGGAGAGAATTCAAGTGCTCAAAATACTCGTCAAACCAAGGGTTTTTTGGTGCGGTTTTCTTCGAGTTCATGTGGCCACAGGCACGCGCTTTTGGGCCATAAACTTTCACGGCCATCTGTTGCCCAGCTCCAGCACCTCCCCTCTCTCTCCCGGCACACAGCCTTACTTGGATTTCTCCTCCCCCTCCCCAGCCAGCTTCCCCCAGGCCATGTTCCCTCCCCTGCTACCCCATCCTCACTCATCCCTCGCACCCCCTCCTCGCTCATGAGGGAAATCACATAAAGCTGCTATTATTTCCTCTTGTCAGTACATGAATTTCTGTCTGAGGCCAGCATACCTAGATAACTCAAAAATAGCATTATATTCGTGTTAGAGCAAACAATAGCTTCATAATTCTAGCACAAGATCACGCTGCCCTTTGCTTTCCATTGTCCTCTGGTACTATTGGCAGCCCCCAAGGAGCCAACTATTAAACACATTTTAGCTCGTGGGGTTGACATCCTTTCTTGACCACCATACGAATTCCTGATGGGTGGGACTAGAGATTTTCTCACCTTTCTCGGCTACTTCGGGCTGTGTTCTAGAGAAATGTCACAGTCAAAATATCGACATGCAGGTTTGTCAGACAATAACATTCATTCCAAAACATCGACCCAGCGGACTTAATAAAGTAAAGCGACACTCCCCCTGGTGATATCTTCGTACTCGACATTGGCATGTATTACTATTAAACCTTTTGGGTGTGATTGTTTTAACACTTCAACCGTTTGCACGTTGTGTGTCAGGTGCTTGCACAGCAGGCACCCAGGCCGACTTGCAACACTCTGTTTTGCATAAGTGCTTCGTGCAGCCTCATCACACACAGTTGCACACTGTACTATTTGTGTAATGTGCTTAGTGCAGCAATGCAGATATAAATACATAGGGAAGTCAGCCTCACAGAGTGAAAATCGTTCCCTTGTAAGGATCATGTGATTAGGGTAAGCAAGATACAGAGCTAACACTGCACTATTTGTATCCTGATGAGCGTGGGCGGGCAGGCTGCAAACACTGCAGGGATTGACGTAGACGAACACACGCAGCATTGTTATTGCATCATGTTAGAATAAACGCAGCTTATCTATTAGTATCATGATGCTAGTGTAAACACATCACTGTGTGTCTCACGTGCTTAGTGCAGCAAGGCACATGGACATACTTATGTCAAGCAACCACACACACTCTGCGGGCAACCTCACAGCCTGTGTATGGTTCCTCATGTGCACGTGGCCTGTGGTTATGGAAAGCAAACACGTAGGTCACCCCAAGGACAACATGTTTGTAGCATGTGATTTACATAGACTGATACACAGGCAGGATGTTAACACCGCACTGTTCGCAGAAGGAGATTATATAAAAGCACTCTCATAGCATTGGCATGTGGTCCGCTGACAGATTCTAAATTCTCTGCTATGTGTGTCCATACTGTGCTCAGGTTGGGTAGACCTACAGGCCTCCTCCTAAAACTGCATTATTTATGCCATATGCATAATGGAGAACGACTCACAGATTTACATTAAACACTGCCCTGCTTGTATTATGTTCTCTGCTCAGGCAGACACACAGACAGGCTGTAGGCTGCAAGCAGTAGACTGTTAGATCATGCACTTTTCATATCATGTGTGTAGTCCAGGCATTGATACAAACTGGCACCAAAGAGAGTTGGCGCTGAAATGGTGACGTCACATTATGCTGGCGCCGCCCTGCGCTCTAACAAATGGGCCCATGTGCTCCTGCCCTGCACCATCTGCTGGTGGCGTCCTAGGCAGCAAAGTGGAGTTGCCTCACACACCTGCACTCTTTGTATGAAGTGAGGGGAAGTTACATCTTAAGGCGGGAAGGAGTGCAACACCTCAGGATTTCCTGTTCTGAGAAACTTTGCATTCGAGAACCTATTGTCGTGTGACACTGTTCCCTTACTTGCACCTTCTTGTGACTGCCTGAAGATGCTTATCAGCATTATCTACTGAAAAGACCGACAAGGAATCAGGCAGGCCCCTGCTACTTCACACCCTCATCGCCGCTCCGCCCCCTCCCCTGCCTGCCGTGTCGCATTTCTCTTCCCCCCTCCCCACAGCAATGCCCTCCGTCTTGTTTTTTTGTGCATTTTCTATTACAATGATTATAAATTACATGTCCTACTGTGCCACACTTATTTTCACTGGCGGCATATTTTAGACACTCCCACTTACCAGTTTGTGTCTGGAATATCGGCATGTAAGTAATACCTTGAACTCTTACAATGCCTTTTCGAGATGCATTGCTTGAGAGGTTTCAGTAGGGTAGCAAGTGTGTGTCAGAGCTTTAAATTCATCGTAGCAGGACAATTAAAAAAATTTGTTAGGAAAAATACAACGAGCACGCGTTGCAGGAGGTACATTAAATTAATCAAGCCCGAGCACGGCTAGAACCACGGTACTTCGATGGATTTGATAAGCTCTCTAGACGGTTTCTAATGCTGCCAGTGGGTGTCAGAGGTTCGTAAGATTCGACACTAGAAGAGGCCGGGACGAACCTAACTTGTGTTATATGTTTTGAAGGAAATATAATTTCGAAAAACCCCGTCCAATGGACTGAATTCATTTTCAGCGTTGAAAAAGACGGCCTTTAAACCTGGGGGCCGGGATATCGAACGCACTTCTCTTCAATGGACTCGCTCATACAAAATGTATGTTAGCTTATCACTTATCGTCCATCAACTTGAGCTATTTGTATGTTGATTACTAAGGGGCGCCTTAATCGGTAGGGGTGACGGGAGGGCTGCAAACACATACAACAGAGAGAGGGGCCTCAAATCTGCAGGAGCGCACCCCCGGAAGCTTTGCTGCCATAACTTAGTCGAGCATTCATTGCTACCCTTGTGCTGGGCTGCAATCAGAGTGGTTTACGGGGGGTTTCCAATGCTCCCCGCACCACTCACAAATAATTGTAATACTAACTAAATTATATAAATAACGCATTCTATTTAAAAATCAACGGATATCTTAAAAAAAAAGGACAAGGTATCTCGCTCTCTTCCTGCCTCCCTTCATACACATATGCCACCCCTTCACCCCTTGCCCCGGATCTATCCCCACCCGCTGTCCTTCTCCATCCTCCGTCTGCCCGTGGGATTCCTCACCAGAATTCTGCCTATTCCACCACCACCGCTCCTTCAGCAGCATTTCAGCGGCGTCCGTTACCAGGGCAACAATCAGGTTGAAGGGCCGTGTGGACTGTGGTTGTGCCGACATGTAAGCTCGAGTAAATACGACCCAGGCTTAAACTTATATTGAAAAACTTCAATAGCGAGTGTCTTCATATTTTTAAGTGTGTATATTTATTTTACATTTCATAATGTTTGATTCTATTCCCTTTTTAACTGCACAGCGTTTTTAATATTTGCGAACAGAAGTGTTTTGTTGTTACTACGTTTATCAGAAGGCTATACTTTTGTCTTTAAAGATGGCTACTTCGCTGATGTCCGACTTTACTTTCTGCTTTATGCAAACGTGCCATTATGCATTGAGCATTTTTGTATTGCCATTGTGCAAGCGCATACAAATGTATTTTATGTTATTTATTTTTTATTCATCACACACCCTCACATCCTCTCACAAACCCTCACCCTCACCCACCGTCACACCCTCACCCACCCTCACCCTCACACCCTCACTCACCCCCTCATCCTCACCCCCCCTCACAACCCTCTCACCCTCACTCAGCCTCACACCCTCACCCTCACACACTCTCACCCTCACACCCCCTCACTCACCCTCACACACTCACACACCCTCTCACCCTCACCCTCACACCCCCTCACCCTCACACCACTCAGTGCTGCAACACATATGTGTGTGTAGGTGCAAATGCAATGTTCTCGGATTTTCATCACAATAAAATACACTGAACATAATCTTCACAAAATTTATTTACAAACGTTTAAGCTATTGCCATTATGAATTACAATAACTTTTATTTAAGTATTAATTATTTGCAAAATTAAAAGCCATTGTTATTTGTAATATCAATACATCTAAGTCACGTAAATACAACACACATTGCATTACAAATGCTATAGGTGTCACATTTGCGAAAGTTAAAACTATTGACATTGTAACTGACAAAGCTATTAATTTTGCTATTTTCAAAACCAACACATAAATTAAAAAAGTGTCATTTACAATACCAATCGCTCAAACTTTCCTAATGCGAAAAGTTAAAAGTATGGGCATTGTAAATCACAAAACAAAAAAATAAAATGTAATTTAGAAAACCAATAGCTCAAACTTTCCTACTGCGAGACCTATTGGCAACACCAGTGCTTGTTTATTTTTAAGATGCTTCTGTGGGGTTGAAATCCCGGCGGGAACAGACACTTCAAACTCTCCGAGTCCGTGCTCAGACACATGCACTTCGTGTCACCCTGTTTGTAAAAACAGTCTCCATGAGGAAGCAGAGGATCACATCCTGGGGATACCAGCATGGAAAGAACAAGCCTTTGCAATGCAATAGGTCTCATATTATTCAAGTTTGAGCTATTAGTGAGGCATTCTTTAGCAATGCCAATAGCTCAAACTTTAATAATGCGAGACCTATTGCATTGCAAATGCTTGTTTTGTCTTTTTTTCTTCAATGCCCTCTCGTTCGTCCCTCCTTGCGTTGTTGCTGGCAGAGGCTGAATGGGCGCCACCCTCTGTGCCAGTCGCCGGCCTGATAAACCCTGCGCAGTGCGACAATATCATGAGAATGGAAACATGGCTCGTGCTACCACCAAAGCAGGCTGAAGTTAGCAGGCCCACGAGGAGAAAGGCTTCAGACGTCTTTTTCTATAAAAAATTCTATCAAACCGCACTATATTACGAGCTCCTGCTTCCCACTGATTGAAAAGCGCCTCGATGCTCTAAAGCGCCTTGCGGCTCTAAAGCGCCTCGCTGCTCTACAGCGCCTCGCTGCTCTAAAGCGCCTTGCTGCTCTGTGTTGTGGTAACAGACGGGTAGCAGCATCATGTTATCAATCCGTTCTTGCCTTTATCATTCTGTTAGCATGGGCGCCGCCATTCTGTTCACTCTTACTAGGGGAATCGGATGCTGCCTTCCTGAAGACTGGATCTCAAAGGGACAATTCTCCCTTCACAGCCGAGCGCGGCTACTCCATCAATGTGGTCCTCTTCCCAGAAACCCGGAAGCAGGCAGAAGTCACAGCCCTGCTGAGTAAACCCTCTGTGGATCTCACCAAACTCTCCAACTACTGACTAATCACCCTCCTATCATACATGGCCAAAGTCCTAGAGAAAACCATCAAGAAGTGTCTGACCAGCTACCTCGTCAACCCCCAGCAGCCAGCTGTGGACTGGAGACAGGCGGATAGGCATACAGAGCCATGAGTACAGAAATCTCCACTTCCCCTAAGTGATATTTCCACTTTTGTCGTGTCGAATTCACTGCATTAAGAAATAATCAATATCAAATACTGCCAGTCTTCTGCATGCAAGAAATCCAGCTCAATAGCCTTTCCACAGGTCCCTCAGGCCAATCCAATATGAGAAGCAGGCCCTACTGTACCAAACACACCACTCGGTTCCATTCACTACCAGTGTATGTAGCGGACACACGCACATGCCCTACCTCTTCCCGACATCGCACCCTGTACCCAGGGAGTACTCAGATATAGCAAGAGACATGCAGGACCTTGACAAGTGTCCTCTTAAATGCCAAACCTAGTAACAGTGACCTGCACACACAGGCCCCGTCATGGCAAATCTGTGGCACATTTAAACAACTACCTCCATGGGTAGCACAACCAGTTCTGCAGGCCCACGGAGGAGGCGTTGAGTTACATGCCCTAGGTATATGTCTTACCTCTAGACAATGGACTTATAGCAAACTCAATTTAGCCAATCATCTCTACACTAATCACCAGTATGTATATGATCCTAGACGATTCCTGAGGCGGAAAGCCGGGAATCTAGACGCTTGTTTTAAAGCTCACTGTTACTTTATTTCACTTGGTATCTTATTTTAAACTTGCTTGCAGGACAGATTCACATGTTCTCTGCCTTACCTGTGCCCTATTGCAGAATCTCCCCAGCGCTAATAGCGGGCGCCATCTTGTGGCAAATCCTGGTTAGCGGGCTAGTCTTTCGCTCCCTGCACCACCTGACTTCCGGAATAAAATGATGCCCCATCCCAGTTCGCGTAGCGGACGCATGCAGCGGGCGCGCCGATGGCGTGCCAAAGGCAAGCCCGTCCGCACCGGACCAAGACGGGGGACAGGAAATGCTGGGCAACCGGGTATTGACCCTCAGGCTATAGGCGTACTGACCTATTCGAGCAGTGCACTGCATGACATTGGCAGTAGAGCTTTGAAAAACCAAGAGAAATCGCTTAGTTGTCCTAATATATTACCAACCACCTTAGAAGGCCCGGTAGGTTGTAACTCCTGCAGGGTCCAATGTGAGATCGGAGAGGAAAGCGTCGGTACCTTACAGAAGCTATCCCATAAAGGACCGAGCTATATTTTATGCAATGTCCGCTCGCTGACAAAACATGCCATCCAAATCTGGGATTTACTATCCACACTTTCCCCTGATATATGTTTCTTTACAGAAACCTGGTTAACCCCCCATAGTGCTCCAGTAATTAACATTGCGATCCCCGATGGGTACAAGTTCATTCACTTGGACAGAGAGGGGAAAGTCGGGGGGATTGCAATAGCATTCAAAGAGGGCTTAAAGGTTCAATGGTTAGACACGTTTAGGAATGATAAGCAAGAAATGGGCTTCTTCAGGGTCTTTATATCACCCACTAAGACCTGGGAGGGCGCACTTGTATACCGTCCTCCAGGGCCCAAAACTGAACTTTGTCAACTTACTAACGGAGTTTATAGTCGCACAGGTCATGGCCTCTAGTAGCTTTATCCTGCCAGGAGACTTCAACTATCACGGAGAAGCCCTTCATGATTCGGAAGTCGTTCAGTTGCTTTCAGGACTATCGGACATGGGCCTGTCGCAGTATGCCCTTGGCCCAACTCTTTCTCTCTGCCTATCCTTTGACGTGGACAGATCATTATTTGATCTCCTTCGTTGGCACTGTGGCAATTAAATCTGGACACAAACAACTGCCCACATTAATAAGACCACAGAGAGCCAGATCTTGGCAGAAGCTTACCTTAGAAGTCTTTGAGAGACAGTTCCAGATCATTGAGAAGCGGGCCAAAAATCTGAAGGTTCAGGACACGAATGGGTTACTGGCCAATTTTAATTGGGCCTTGACCCAGACCCTGGACATGGTCTTCCCAGGAAATAACACGAAGCCAGGACGTCACCGGGTTTCGGCACCATGGTATTCAGGGGCTCTAAAAACTGAAACATCCTCCTGTAAAACCTTGGAGAGACGATGGAGACGATCCAAAAAGAGGGGGACAAAAGGATCTACAAAAGGGCCTTAGCAGGCTACCACCACAATATTAAAAAAGCCAGATGTGTCTATATCCAGTTGCAAATAGAACAGGCAGGGAATTCCTCAAAGATGCTGTTTGACATTGTGAGGGGTTTTGCTTCCCCGCCGGCCGGTAAACAATCACCGGTGGAATCGCAGGAGCTCTGCGAAGCACTAGCCTCCTATTTTCAGGATAAGATCTCCTTAATCTATGAGAATTTTCCCCCAAAAACCACCGACTCTGATGAGCCCGGCGCTAATAAGTTAGCGCCAGGGAATCGTCTCAATCAATTTGACCCCATCTTGAGGCATGATGTTATTCGTCATCTCCAAGCATCTAAATTGGGGTCTCCGAGAGACATTTGCCTGCCCTACATTATGGCCTTAATTGCAACAAGTTGTGCGCCGGCCATTCAGGAGACTTTTAACTCCTCAATTGCCAGTGGTTACATCCCCATGGAATGGAAGGAAGCACATGTTCGCTCTATCCTTAAGAAACCGTCTGCAGACCCCACGGTCCTAAGCAGTTTTAGGCCAATATCACTACTCCCTCTGTTAGCTAAGATCCTGGAGGCTCACATTAACACACAACTGTGCCATTACCTAGAGTCCAACAACATTCTGGACATATCGCAATCCGGTTTCCGGACGGGATTTAGCACAGAGACGGCTATCCTGGCAATCACGGACTCCATCAGGCGGACTCTGGATGGAGGGGGGTCTGTGATGCTTGTTCTTCTGGATCTCTCCGCAGCATTCGATCCTGTCTCACATCGACTGCTTGCGGAGAGGTTACAAGACTGTGGGGTCGGTGACGTCGCTCTGAAGTGGCTGAGCAATTTTCTGACCAATAGGAAATAACAGGTCATGATGGGACCTTTCAGGTCAAACAAATTTCTGTTGGAGAGGGGGGTTCCACAGGGCTCTTGGCTAAGCCCTACCCTCTTCAACGTTCATATGGCTCCACTAGCTAGAATAGTGCGGCATTATGGGTTTGAGGTCGTCTCATACGCAGATGACACTCAACTGATTTTCCCTGTTGGGATTAACCTGGCAGGGGAAAAAGGGCGTTTTTCGCAGGGAATGCTGGCCGTGGCAAATTGGATGGCAGATTCTTGCCTCCAATTAAACCCAGGAAAGACAGAGCTGATGTTCCTGGGAAAAAGTCAGGATCTGAAACTGGATGACTGGTGGCCGGCCGAGTTGGGCACTGCCCCGTCCCCTCGGACTCAGTAAAAAGCTTAGGAATACTGTTGGATAAGAATTTGTCTATGAAGAACAACGTCAGCAACATAATGAGCTCTTGACTATTATAGCCTCCGGCTGTTACGGAAAATCATCCCATACCTTCCTCTGAACCACTATAGAATGGTGGTCCAGGCCTTGGTAATCAGCCGGATGGACTATGGAAACGCATTGCTGGCAGAAGTGGGGGAGACCCTGCTAGCAAAGCTAAAAGTTATTCAAAATACAGCAGCCCGGATGGTTTTAAATCGTCCCCCTGGAACACCATCTCTTCTGCTATTGAGGGAATTACACTGGCTTCCAGTTAAAAAGCAATCCTTTTTCAAGACATGCTGCATAATCTATAGGGCAATAAGGGAAACGGGCCCAAAATGTCTACAAAATAAATTCCTCAAATTGACATTCTGCCGTAATTTAAGATCTAATGGAAAGGCTCTTTTATCGATTCCACGTATTCAACGGACCCGGCTGGGAGGTAAAGCCTTCTCTTATGTTGGCCCCAAATACTGGAACTCCCTTCCAGAAGCCCTGCATAAGTCACCATCTTATCTGAATTTCAGGAAACACTTGAAAGCCTTCTTATACTGACACGTTTTTCTTTTCTGGTTCTTTGTCGTTTTCAGTAATCTGTCTAGGCAGCGCGGAGATGCCCCCGGGTGAGTCATGCGCTTTATAAAATCCCAATAACAATAACAAGCACAGCATATTGGCACTCAATGGCAGTGTAAAAAGAGATCAAAGTCTTTAGGCTAGCACATAGATCAGCGGAAACCGGGAGGGCAAAAATGTTATGTTATGTTAATTTCGATTTATATAGCGCCAAATCACCGACAGGTCTCTTAGCGCTTGCTTTGGGAACCTGTCCTGCCTTTCCCTGCGAGATAACCCCTACTGGGCATCCCCAAGGTGAAAACCAGGCATCCCATCGCGGGGGGCCATAGTGGAGATTAAGCAAGCTATTGCCCAGAGTTGCAGAGTGTCAACCCATGATTCAAGTAGGCACCGAGGCGAGAATTATCGAGTCCGTGGACATTTTGAGCTCAAGACCCTGCCGCGTCGGGAATTGAACCCTGGTCCCGGGTCTGACCTCTGCATCAGGGTCTGCCTCCTCTAACCAGTGAGCCACACACAGGACATTTTTGAGGGAAAGCACACTAGAAAGGGACATTCCCAACAGCACTTATTGGTATTGGTATGTGTGCCACATAGGTAACACAGGTCTGTGCCGTATGTGCATGAACCCATTTATTAGAGAGGGCGGTTAGAACCTGGGACCTCTTAACTTTCTCACTAGAGCTGAAATTGGTAACCCGCAGTAAAATACATTGGTCCCTCCATTTAGTTCATTTACACCGTTCAGTGATTGGGATTAAATCCCAGATCCATAGCTCTAACGTTGGCTCAAATATTGATACCACTAAACAGCACCTTACAGCTATAACTCTTCAAGACTCACATTCACGTCACACTTAAATCACATTTTTAGCTCAGAACATATAATTCCACTTTTGTCAATTTATAAATAATGTTCATTACATTTCTTTTCCTGGCCATCTTTTAGTACTCTCACTCCCTCCCCTCAAAATGTCTTTCTTTCATATTTTGGCCGATATCTATTAATTACTTATTCCACCCTTTGTGTTTTTCTCTCTGTATCACTCTTATTTCTCTTCTCTGGCCCCTTCTTGCTTTTTCTGCTCGCTCATCTTGTTCTCCCCTTCCTGCTGAAGTGACAACTAGAGCAGAATGACTATAAGAGTCCTTTGGAATCCTTCATGTAGGCTTCACAGCATAGCATAATCCTCATCAACACACCGTTGAGAGAGTGCAGCAACCCCTTGTATCATTGTAATACAAGTAGCCCTGGGTGCTCGTGGCAGTCACATATTTGGAAGTCGGGCTGAAGTCTCACTCAAACCTGCCTAATTCTTCCAAACTGCGGGGAAGAACTAGAACTTCGCACGTGACTTTGCTTAGACGTCTGCTGTGTGCTGAGTAGTACCTGACTATTCTGCACAGAGCAGACCCTCTTACAGCAAGTGATCCTAAAGATTTCGATACAGAGAGAAGAGGCCGAGAAGAGTGACTGACAGTCCGCCAACATCTGCTAAGACAGACACACTGAAAAAAGACACACTGTAGATGTGCCTCATACACACACACACACACACACACACACACACACCCTGCAAAAACAACTCTACCCTGTTCAGATACACACACATCCAACTTGCATTTGTACATCAAAAACACAGACATGTACGTTCCACTGCTTGAAAGGCCTCCTACCTGGCAGACCCAAGGTCAGTGTACACACACACACACACACACAATCCCTGCAGCAGACACACAACCTCTGCAGCAGATAATATGATGAGCCAACCTATGCCGCTGGAAACTATTGCAAAGACTGAGGTTTTACCTAAACATAGATATGAGAACAGGGGTAAAGGGGCATGGGGCAGCAGGGAAAGCTTGATGTTCAATTTCCTGGGGGACATGCTTCTGACAGAGGGGTAGAGGTGGGCAAGTCAACAAACTGACAGCGAGAGCAGAGCAAAGAGTGCGCACAGATTTCTCATAGTGCAGCAAGATGCAGTGCATCGTGCACAGATCCCCTCTTTAACACAAATGATGACCACAAAAACCATCAGGGCCGGGCGGAACGTCCCCCAGAGGTCCCCAGATAGAAAAGTCTGGCTCCTGGCAGAGATTTACTCCAAGACTATTCAGTCTATTTCTACAAACATAGCACAAGGTGCTGACAATCTCCTACCTGAGTAGGAGGTGCAGATTTGGGGTCTGGGGAGGGGGTGTCTGTAAGAGGATAAAGATAACTGCACAGAGAGATAGGGCGTCCTTCCTCCTCTGCAGCAGGCTGGACTCAGATTGAGTAGCAGGAAGTAATATCAGCATCTGCTGCTGGTGCTGTCTCTGCCACTGCTGACCTGGAACAGGAAACCTTTCTTCCTTTCATACAATGTGCTTAGTGGATTTCATCAGGAGCCGAGGCACACCCTCTGCTGTCCACTTAAGGAAACTTCACATCCAGTCTCCAGGAGTGAACATACACAAACAAGCATTTTGTGGCAGGGTCTGGGTTTTTAGATGTCACAGATATGGATGTTTTTAACATACACACAGTCCACATACAAGGTCTCACTCTTGGTTGCTGCTGTAAAAAAGTATTTACAGCTTCATTACACATGAACATCTTCAAATGAATGATGCAGAGGACTAACGAGAATTTAGAGAAAGTTGTCAACTGGAAGTGACAGTTTATACTTCATTCAATATATGAGTTAGTGGTGCAATTAAACTGGGCAGCTTATTTATTTTCTCATTTTTTTTTAAACGCTTTATAGGGTTTTTCAAATGCACATCATGGTACATAGCAAAGTAAATAGAGAAAAATAGCATTCACTTTTATTCACCAGATCAAATAGTGTGGCATAAGTCATATGTCAAAGCGAAAATTAAAAGAACAGATTTTTTCTAATCTTCCTGTGATTTGGGGTTATTCCTTATATTTAATACAGTTTTATATCCTCAAACAACTCTGAATTTAGGCCCAAATTAGGCATAGCTGCCAAGGTATCAGATTGCTATGTGTGATATTTTCAGGGTAATTATGAGTGACATTTCAACAAGTAGGAGTGACACTAGCTCCGTCACCACTGACCAGAGACATCCAATCGTCACTGGCATGGCCCAAGATACTTCTATCAATCAATCAGGGAAGTTTAAAGCCCGCTACCCACCCATGAGGGTCTCAAGGCGCTGAGGGAGGAAGGGAGCAGCTCTGGTCAGTTGAAGAGGCAGGTCTTGAGGGTCTTCCTGAAGATGTGCAGGGCGGGGGCATGTCTGATGTTGATCGGCAGCTCGTTCTAGATCTTGATCGTGATGTAGGAGAAGGTTCTTCCCCCCGCTCTTGCTCTGCAGATGCGCGGGGGTTCAGTGAGTGTGAGGTCGCCGATCGAAGGGTCCTTTTGGGTACCTGGAAGTAGAATATGTTGTTGAGATATCGGGGTCCAGTGTTGTGGAGGCATTTGTAGGTATGGGCGAGTATCTTGAAAGTTACTCTTTTCTTGATGTGGGAGCCAGTGGACGTTACACAGGTGCTATGGTGATGTGTTTGTGTCAAGGGATGCCGAGGATGAGTCTGGCTGCGGTTTTCTGTATGGTTTGGATAGTTTGAGGAGCAGAGACTTGTTGATTCCGGCGAAGAGGACGTTTCCTTAGTTCAGTCTGCTGTTTATGAGTTCATGGGTGACCATTTGAAGATCTTTCAGAGGATGCAGAGGTTATTGAAGCAGGTGGATACGACGGCGTTGGCCTGTCAGGTCAGGGTGGAAGTTTGATTCTTTGGCTTCTGCCGGTGAGGAAGGAGCGGAGCCTGTCGAGAGCGGTTCCCTGTATCCCAGCTTTGTGGAGTCTGGCGGTGAGTGTGCGGGGGGAGACAGTGTTGAAGGCTGCAGAGAGGTCGAGTACGATCAGGGCTGCGGTGTGTCCTTGGTTTAGCAGGGTGCGGATGTCTTCTGTGGCTGCGAGTAGAGAGGTCTCAGTGCTGTGGTTGCTGCAGAATCCGGATTGGGAGGGGTCTAGGATGGAGTTTCCTCCGATGAATTTCGTTAGTCGGAGGCTGACGGTCTTCTCTGTGACGTTTGCCGTGAAGAGGAGGTAGATAGGTTGTAGTTCTTGAGGTCCGATGGATCTGCTGTGCGCTTCTTGAGTAGGGGTCTAACTTCTGTGCATTTCCAGTCATCTGGAATGATGCTGGTGGCGTTAATTGTGTGTCGTTGTTCCGTAGCGATGGTGGTGGTGGTTCTGTGGAAAATGTGCATGGGCAGGGGTCCGTGGGGGCTCCCGAGTGGATGCTTTCATGGTCGATGCAGTGTCTTCGGTGGTGACTGGGGTCCAGGAGGAGATGGTGGGCTGGTTGGGGTTGCTGGAGGGGGGAGTGGTTTCAGAGTAGGGTGTCTGGTCGCTGAAGTGGTTGTGGAGGCCCTTGATTTTCTGATGAAAGTAGGAGCCGAGCTTTTTGCAGAGGTCCTGGGACGGGTTGATATCCGTGGTTTTGTTGGTGGGTTTGGTGAATTCCTGGATGATGCTGAAGAGCTCCTTGGAGCTGCTGGAGTTGTTCTGGATGAAGGTCCATTTCGTGGATCTGAAGCGTTGGTGGTATTCTGTCATGGTGTTCTTGTAGGTGATGCAGCCCTCCGAGGATTTGCTGTTTCTACAGTTCTTCTTGAGATATCTGCAGGTGCGTCTGGATTCTTGAAGTTCGGCGGTAAACCAGGTAGATTTTCTGGGGCTCTGTTTGTTGGGGGTAGGTAGGGGTGCAAGCTCGTCTGCACAGTTGGAGATCCATCTGTGGAGTTCTTTGACTACGAGGTTGTCGTTGGTCGAGGTGGCGTAGGCATCGCGGTTGAGGGTGGACTTCAGCTGCTCCTCAGTAATTGTTCTCCAGTTTCTTCCTGTAGGTTGGGGTGCAGGTTTGGACGCCGTGGGTTTGTCGATGTGAAAGTGTACGCAGTGGAGGTCCTTACATGGGGGTTGCATGGTGTGGCTGAAGTGGATGTTACCTCCTATGAAGATGGGGTAGAGGGTGTGTCCTGCCTTGTGGGTGGGGGTGGTGACAAGTTGTTTCAGTCAGAGGTTGGTGAGGTTGTCCAGGAGGGTGGCAGAGTAATGTTGTTGAGGTGGAAGTCGAGGTCTCCGATGAGTATGTAGTCCGTGGAAGCAATGGCGTGGGGTCCTTTGAGGTTGGCGAAGGTGGTGGTAAACGCAGTTCGAGGTCCAGGAGGTCTGTAGCTGAGGGTGCTTCTTAGGGTCCTTCTGGGACTGGTCTGGATCTTGAAATAGAGGGGTTCAGTGGTGGCGGACTGTCGCTTGAACTCAAGGTCATGAGTCGGAGGGCGCTCTTGTGTACGATGGCAAGTCCTCCTCCTGGGCGGTCCTTCCTCTTGATCTTGTATTCGTCGGGCAGAGGCGATGTCGGGGCGGTGCAGGTTTCTGTGAAGAAGGTGATGTCTGGTGAGAGGGTGTCGATGAAGTCCCAGATCTCTATGGCGTGGCTGTCCATGGAGCGCATGTTGAGGAGGATACACCTCAGGACTTCGGTGGTATTGGCGTCCGACGTGGGTGCGGGTGCCGTAGGGGTGCAGATGGAGGTGAAGGTCTGGCGGTGGCCGTGGGTGATGTGTGGCGTGGACAGCTGGCAGTTGTTCTTGTCGGGGTTGAATGCAAGGAGGGCAGCTCTGTCGTAGCGGTGGGTGGCCGGAGATCCAGGGTCCCTGGCGCTGAATATAGATGGGCTGCGAACGGGTGCATCCGGGCTTGCCTTTGGTACGCCTTTGGCGTGCAGCGACCGCCATTAAATAGGGAAGGGAGAGGGAAGCACAGCCGGGAGGTGGGAGAGGGAAACCAGCAGGTGGAAGGCCATGGGGCAGCAGCGGTGGGGAAAACCAGTGCACAGAGGACACAACAGAACAACAGGAAAGACAGATAAAGAAAAATAAAAATCAGGCAAAGAGGCACACATCAAAAAAGAAGAATAACAAGACACCAGGGCACAGTAATAACAGACACAGACAGGGACAGCACAAAAACGGACACAGGCAGAGAGGCAGACATAGGCCTCGAACACCTGTTATGTTATGTTATGTTATGTTATTTATTTATTTATATAGCGCTCGGCTACTCAAAAAGAGTGTCCCGGCGCTTTATTGGAGAAGGGAAAACTGCGACATAATAACATAACACCAGATAAAAGAAAAAAACCAGAGTGCCAGACTAAAACTCACAATAAACAGACTACTGAGTAAACAGCCAAGTTTTAAGGCCTTTTCTAAAGGCCAGCAGGCTAGTGGCTCCCCGCAGAGCAAGCGGCAAAGAATTCCACAGCTGTGACGCCAGCAATCCAAAAGAGCGGCCACCGAGGCGCGCTTTCTTTACACGTGGCACAACTGCCAAGTACAGGGATTCCGACCTCAGAGACCTGGTCGGTTGATAAAAGACCAGTCTCTTTTGGAGGTACTTAGCTCCCCCCTTGTGAAGAGCTTTATAGGCCAGAGTTAGAGCCTTAAAGGCAATCCGCTTGCGGATGGGAAGCCAGTGCAAAGTTTTTAACCTACTGGTAGAGGTGACGCGGGTCGGCGGCGGTGGCAAAACAGCAGAGCTGCTGGGGGAGAAAGCAGGTACCTGGTCAGGGGTCTTGCTTGTGCTCCCTCTCAGTGGCTGCCATTTAATAGGGAAGGGAAGTGCAGCTGGGAGGCGGGAGCTGGAAACGAGCAGGGGGAGGGGCCTAGGGGCAGCAGGAAAAACCTGTGCACAGAGGACACAACAAAACAACAGGAAAGACCGGAAAGACAGATAAAGAGGCACCAATTAAAAAAGCACAATAACAAGGCACCAAGGCACAGTAATAACACACACAGACAAAGACAGCACAAAATCGGACACAAGCAAAGAGGCAGACAGAGGCCTCAAACACCTACTGGCGGAGATGCCGCGTGGTCAGCTCTCCCTGTGACTGTATGTCATTGACAGATGTACATCCTGGATACATATGTTTCTTTCAACCATTTAAAGCCAATTTCCTTATAATATTTTTTTTACAGACTTGAATTGCAATAGGTTAACCTATTTTTAAATATATGTACTTACACAGCTAACTAGACTTATAAAGAAACATCTTACCCAAACACCCATACTACCAACCTGTCGTGAGAAAACAAAGAGCTGTGATGCAGCCAGTGCTTGCCATGTCAGATCGCTTTTTTCCTAACTGTACCTATTTGGTTCCATTTTTGTGAAATCGGCTGATGTTTGCACACTTCAGAGACAACAGTGTTTCATAATATAAGTGTTTATAATCAACTGCTATATGGTTTCTTTGGCTGCTATAGGCTAACTTACGGTTATTTGACAAACTAAATATGTTTTCAAAAGCTCACAAAGTATTGCAATCTGTTCTTTTCATTATCTCAACTGACCTTACTGCTGCAAGGAACCTGAAATATTAGTAAGGGCACTCATGAGAGGCCCCTGCGGTGAGCGGGCCTGAGACAGCTTTATGAAACTGAACAGAACTCAAATTGTTGTGCAGACAGTCCATGACTGCAGAGCTCTGAGCTGTGTCACTTTCACAATTGCTTTAGGGGCTCCCAGTTGTGAAGTTACTTTGTGCAGCTGCCTGCATATAGGAAAATGCAGAGCAGTCTCTCAGCTAAAGTAACAGTTACAGGCTGAATGAAGACGTGCGTTTGGTATCCGGTGCTGCAGGAGATAGTACGGGCTACATAGCACGTTGAAGATGTGGTCCTTCCCCCAGCAGACAGCTGGTCTCATGGGATTTGTAGTCCCTCTACCAGGCAGCTGCTTTGGTGTGGCATCCAGCACTGCATTTGATAGTCCGGCACGATATAGCGTGTAGAAGATCTTGCCCCTCCTCCTCCAACTGCAGACAAACAGGTCTCCTGGGATATGTAGTCCCTTTACCAGGCAGCTGCAGTGGTGTGGCATCCAGCTGCATTTGATAGTCCGGCACTATAGAGCATGTAGGCGATGTGACCCCTTCTCCTCCATCAGCAGACAAGCAGTTATCATGGGACTAATAGTCCCTGTAGCAGGCAGTCTGTTGACTGGGTCCAAACTGGGGTGGCGTGGTGGGCAAAAGAACGATAGATTTAACCCAGATCTTTTGACTGGGGGAGAATGGCTGCATTGACAGCATTCCGTCCATAATTTGTTTGCGTAACACTTTTCACCCTAATTTGGATGGGTATGCCCAGACGTGGGTCCCTTGCTCACCGTGCCACTGGATTCAAGCTAGCCTGGCTGAAGAAGGGTGATATACCTGAACCGGTCCCGGGATGCTTGTTTCCGGTCCAGGGAGGACCTGACCTGGCAGTTCGGTCTGGATTGTTCCCATGGGGAACAGGGTCAAGAGTGATTTGCGTATGGATGGGACTAACTGGGGTGGCATAGAGGGCAAAAGAACTATAGATTTAACCCAGATCGTTTGACTGGGGGAGAATGTTTGCATTTGTCAGCATTTCGTCCATCATTGTTTGCGTAAGTCTGTTGACAGTTCGCATGGCTCTTTGTTGATAATTAAAGCTTGGCACAGTGGGGTGCTCTCCAGATCAGGCCGAACAGGGTTTTTCAGGTCGTCAGTCATCCCTCTGATCCTGTGCTTTCCTGTCCCCTCTGATTCCGTACTCTTGCATGGACACATACTGACTGGGTTGTTACTACTTTGGCCTTTTACCATAGGAGAGCAGAGCACAGACAACACAGTCCCTAGAGACTGCCCCTTCCCTAGGGGCGATAGCCAGGCTAAGGTGTCAAGCACAGCAAATACATGCCTATAAGAAACACTTTGCTTCGGGGGCGTTCCCACCTCTGGTCCAAGGGTTCCTTTGCTATCAGTCCACTCTCTCAAACTCAGATGCCTTTTCCAGCACCTTTAGTACTACAGCTGCCTCTAGGCCTCCTTCCTGTCAAGTTGGTTCTCGCTCTTCCCACAACGTAGGATACAGAGTTGGTATACATAATACCCTACCAAGTGTCTTTTCAGTAACTGAAAGGGCTCCCGCACTACCGCAAATACCCGTCTGTTGCCGCCGACCCCCGACGGCTGCTCCTCGGTGTCTGTTGGTGCCTGCCTACTGCCGCTGCCGCAGTCACTGAAAGCCTCAATCTTATTAAAGACATCATTACTCCTCCACTACTGTGACTTATAGTCATAATGCTGTCCTTGTTGTTCAGAAATAAAGACTTGATAATAATTTTGTGTTTGTCGGAAAACGGAGGACGTTATCCTGACAATAAATGCGTACATTAAATAAAGGTATACTTATCTACACTAATCGTAGGCTGAGACATATTGCCATAATTACTGATAAACAACATAAGTTTGAGACTCTTACATTGATTCAGCACAAGTATTGTAAATTAAATTAAGCTATAAGATATTTAGGGCTGGTGCAAAATATATTATTGTTTAAATCAAATGCTTTATGGAGAAATATTAAATATGAATGGCTATATATTTAACAGAGACAAATCCTGTGACATAAATTTTAGTGTCATATTTTACTAAGAAAATAATTAAATTAAATGTGCAAAGGTTTAAAAGAATATCAGGGATAATTGATGTTTTGATAATAAAATGTTTTGTTTGTGTATGTATTATGGTCTTGAAGATACGGTCTTATGTGAAGCAAGGTGAAACATATGATAACTGTTTGACTATCGGTCTTATTTGGATTGAAGATATTGTTTATAACAACCCAGTAATCATGTAAACAATATTGTTGTGTTGCATAAACTAGGGATCTGGCCAAGCTCAATAGGCTTTGGTTTTCCCACGCACGGGTGCCTGGACTAAGCTCAGTGCTCCATCGCTTAAACAGAATTCCAAGGTATTGTACTTCTTCTAGGTGCTACACTATGAGAGTGTGGAGTAGCTAACTTGCCTATAGAGTTTCTTGGACCTTGGTACACTGCATACGTATTCACATTTCAGAAGCAGTGACTATCAGACTTAAGTTAAGAAAGAGTGTTCCTTTGGAAGGAAAACACACATCAGCTGGGCTTAGATCTGCTCCTCTCTGATTGGCTCTCAACATAGGAACGGATGCTGCAGCCGTCTGGCAGGAGCTTTTGTGGTAAATTGGGACGAAGACCTCCCTAATTCAGTGGTCAATTCATGAGGTACATAGAGTGTTAATGACTGACTTTTACTCTACAGTGGGGTACTTCCCATTAATCCGTAGACATAACTGCTATGAACTAGCATGATAAAAAGATTCCAACGAGAAAACATGTACATTTTTCACATTCACTGTCAGACCTTGAAAGGCAGATATCATGGAGCTGGTAGCAGACTCGTGTCGCCTTGTCTGGTAGCAAAGTTATTGTTTGGATAAATTGAAACATTCATGAGTTCTCAGAAAGATAATGACATGCTGCACATCGACCACACACAGACAGGATAACGTGTTGGGAGTTTACAACAGTTGTGTGTCTAGTTATCTATTTGGGAAAAAAATATTGTCTGTGATAGCCATATAATCATGTAAACAATGTTTAGGTAATATATGTATTTGTATTTTTCAGATTGAAGATTGTTCTAATAAAATATATGTTCTTTAGGATATAGGACAATGCAGTTTCCTAAATTAAATAAGCATTTTGAGACCAGATGTTCAAGATTTCTAGTCTTTAAGACATGTAGCTACACAGAGATTTGGTCGCTCAGGAAAGGCAGGATAATCCACTGGTGTTAAAAATGTTTTGTCCAGCTGGAAATTGAGAACAGAATTCCAGGAGAACACTGCCCAGCCAACACAGCCAAAGGATTGCTGTCTGGAACGCAAAAGCTTGGTCAATTAGACTTGATAGACCTATCAGAGAGAAAAACTGTTCATGTAAGGCTCTTTAATGAAACAACAGGAATCCTTAAAGGATAAATTGGTAGAAGAGGTTATCCCAGAAGGACTAAAGCAGGCGAAGAAGAGGCCAAGAATCATAGAGACAACCTCCTGCACCCTTATGCATGAGTAAGAGAAGAAGGCATGGCCGTGGTTCTCATGTATAATCCATCAGCAAATTGTATTAAATGGAAATCTATGAAAAATGACCTTGACTCCCTTGTAGAAAGCTCTCAGTGTATCAAGTACATTATTTATTGGTTTTACAAAAAGCAAACTCTCACTTTAGGAGTAAAACCAAAAAGTCTGTTGGGCAACGTGTGAAAAATGGCAGACACTCACCAAACTTTAGGTGCTTTTAGAGGAGCTCCTGTTGCTCCTCTGAAGACACAGGGATAGCCAGGTTGGTGGAGATTGCTAAATATGGTGCATGGTAGTCCAACGGGGTAGTGGAGGTTGTTACGCCTGTTCCTCTGGCAGCCCATGGACCCCTGTCAAACTATAAATGAGTGGGACATTCTTCAAATGTAACTTAACATAGAAAAATCACTAAAGAAAGGCGGGTTGGATTTAGGGCACTCTATCAAAAATGCAACAAAGAGTTACACCAGCCAAACCAAAGGCCCAACCACCATCCTTGTTTAGAGTTGGACAGGTTGTCAGCCTTTCATCGGAAATCCCATTGAGTCTGTCGATGGAAAACTTCTTCCGATGAAGAAAGGGCTCGAAGAAAACCCATCAGACATTAGTAGATAAAGCAGTGCTATATAAGAACCGTAAAAAAATAAAAATGTGTATTTGCCAAATTCATGTTTAATTCCCTGTGGTATTTTTATGGATTATTAACAAGAGGACTGCCAAGATACAGACATATTTTAGCTTTCCTAAATAAATCAGGTATTGATTGGGTAAAAAAGACTGAATTAAGTTCCCAAAACAGCCGAGAATCCCAGATCTCAGTATTATTGGTAGCACTTCTCTCTTCATTAACACAGAAGGAGAGGTAGTACCACCTCAAGCAAAGAACCGCTTCTGGTGAGAATAGTCCCCTCTGATACCACCTGCACTAGACTCCCAGCTGAAAGCAGTCATGCTTTCGAGATTTGACCCCTCTATTACTAAATAAACTAGGCTTCTTGCTGACATCACAAATTATCTTTAAAGTTTAGGGAATAAATCACACCTAAGATCACCTTATATACACTCAGCAAGTCAAATACCATGAATTCAAATACATTTGTTGTTTTATTATGTCTAAAAACATACATTTCGTATTAACATGTAACATCTAGCCATCATTGTGTACATTTCATAGCATCATGATTGTTTTTGCTGTATCATAATTTAGTTCATGTTAATGTTAAAGTAAATCCTGGTACACACCTCTGTAGTGTGGTTTTTAAAGAATATTGGATGTCCATACATGGGTGGTGTTTGGTTATGTATAATTTAATACAGATCTATAAAGTATTGGGTTTCAAATGTATAATGCCACTAATGGAAGTATAAACCCTTTGTTCCTAAATATATATTCTCCAGTTTAGAACATGTTGCTGTTAACATGAAAGTAAAGTGAGTTTGACCCTGGAGCAAGCCCCTGGAGTGTGTTATGTATATGGATGGGTGTGCTGAAGAGCAGTCTTGTTGCTGTTCCTCATTGGCTGGGTGGTGAGGGTTTTTCCCCTGTGTGTGTTCGCTGGTGGCTCCGGTGGGTTGCCAACCCACTGAAGCTCTTCACACATTCAGTGCAATGGTATGGTTTTTCCCGTGTGTGTTCGCTGGTGGTTCCGGAGGGTTGATAACTGACTGAATTTCTTCATACATTCACTGCACTGGAATTGTTTTTCCCCTGTGTGTGGAGGATTGGCAAGCGGACAACGTTTGGTGTGAAGACACAAACAAAGGACTACGGCAACATAGGAGCTGAGCAGAGGACATTGTAAATGACTACAACTATCATGAGCCGCGCTGGAAGCCGCAGGTGCAGCTGCAGCTCTGTGCTCCAAAAATGAAAATGAGTGAGCTGACCCGAACCCGGTCCGGTGGAACCTGACCTGCCCCGGACCTTCCAACTTTGCCGAGTCATTGTCGGGGTGCTGGTCCCAAGCACTGGCATCAAAGACATCGGGCTGCCACACCGCCGCACACCTCCTACCTGTTGGCTGATGGCTGCCTCCTGTTGACGGCTGCTGTTCCAGTGTTTGAATGCTGTTTGACTCCAGCATTCGTTGCCTGCCATTCGCTGCCTGTCCCGCATTGCGCCGCGTTGTTTCAGGACGGCGGCAGCTGCAAGGAGGTGCGGGTGGTTCCCTTGTGCGCACCACGAGCAGACAGGCTGGGAGGTAAGCCTTAGCACCACAGCAGTGCCTCGTTGTAGCTTGTTGCCGCTTGTTGTCGAACAGTGGGGCAGTGAAGTGCGGCAGTGGCAAGGGGGAAGGTCGCCCGGAGACTTGTTTTAATGAGGATGGTGCCATGGTATGAGCTGGATTTAAAGTGTTGAGTTCTACTACATAAAAGGGTGAGCTCTGCTTTGCTGACTCCAGGGACTTGGGCAGGAGACACTACAATCCCCAGCGTTCCTTGCTTCACGGGGGCGCCGCCTGCCAGCTGGGGCTTCCGCCGGGAGGCGTACTTGTGCAAGCCCTTCCTTCTGCAGAGCGGGGATCACTTTAACCACCTTCGGGGGCTTACCATCATCTCGTTGCTGTGTCTCCAGGACTCCAGCCCTCCCTGCCTGCCCCCGCCGCAAACTACTCGCGGCCGCCGAGAGGGGCTGGGCAGGAGACACTACAATCCCCAGCGTACCTTGCTTCACGCCGCCTGCCAGCTGGGGCTTCCGCCGGGAGGCGTACTTGTGCAAGCCCTTCCTCCCGCGTCGCGGGACACGCCGGGCTGAGCCCGGGCATAGGGCGGGCCGTCTGTGGCCGTCCGGGGACGGAACGGGCCACCCCCCGTGGTCTTGCTGAAAGGTACTGTAACAGACTGGATATGGAATTGTAATAATTGCATTCTGGGAACACGGACAGAACATTGCTCTGGTTCTAATTACCCTGCATCGAACTGTGCAACGCTAGATAGCAAGAGGGCTTGATTTATTAATATAGTTACTTGTAAAACTATGGCGACGAAACCCAAAACTCGCTCGGCGAAGAGTAAAGCTGGAACACCTCTTAAACCAAAAAATCCCGACCTAGGCCCTGGTGAAACACCCATCCATAAAGCCACTCCAACGGTCATTGACCTAATGCTACGAAAGGTCGCTGGGGATATTGAGCGTGTGGAGAGACGTATATCAATGACTTTAACTTCCCTGCCACTTACACCAACTCAAACTGAGGATGCAATCCAAGGTGATAGATCACCTGAAGGGGCCCGTGAAAACTCGCTAGACACTATCCCATGTGCACAAATAGTAGCGGAGGACCAAGCACCTACAAATATAGATACAAGCATAACACTTAAACCACCTTCCAAAAAACATCAACACAAAATCAGACAAACAAGGGCTAAGAAAAAGAATAACAAATGCAATAAATCGAAAGATATAGAGGAGGAAGTCCTAATAATAGAATCTAAAGCCGCCCCACTTCCTCCAAGGTGGCTTGACCCTATAATTTTAGAGCTACAAAAGCATCTGGAGACATTTATAACTAGTTTAGTCAAACCACTAGTAAGTAAGATAGATAAAATAGCTAGCGAATTGCAAAGACAGGGCAAGGCAAGGGAAGCCCCAATAACAACACAAAATGGTAAAGGGGCTTTAACAAATACTATTCCAGCCCAACGACCAGCACCATCCAATAGCTGTGTTAGCCACGATCAATAGCAGAACGGGGTGGGAGTGTTAAGACATGAAAACTCGGATAGAAATAACACTCAAAGACAGGGCGGGGGAGGACAACATTGGCACCTCATATCAGGCAAAAAATCAACACCATTTCACTGAGCACAATACTAGAGCACAAGGCCCACTCTCATGTGTAAACCTTCCCCCGGAAGCAAGCCCTTTTGTCGTTATTTTTACAGGGGTCCCAGAGCTCGGACGAGGGCAGAGAGAAACTTTCACAGAATTTAAACAAAAGATCTCAACCTGGTTAAATATTCATAGACCCTTAAAGGGAGGAAGAGGGGGGGAGATTCTAAATTTAAGGCGAGCACAGTGGGTGGGAACCAGAAAGAAAGAAATAGAGGGGAACTGTGTCATCGCCAACTTCAGGGACCCGAATCTTGTGGAGTATATATTAACCAATGACAATAGAAACACCACTAGCACTATAAGGACCATGCCTTTAGCATATTTTTACCCAAGGAAATTGATGACACGCCAATCAAACTTTCACTTCATGGGGAGAAATAGATTCATAGAGGGATACGACCCTAGGCCCATGGAGTACGGCATGCAAAATATAGCATACCAGGGAGGTCCCCAATGGACAAATAGATACAGCCCCTTACAATACATGGATGAAAATGAATGACTGAGGGAAGTAGAGAAGGTTAAGGGAGAAACGATTGTAACACTGGCAAGAGGGGAGGGGGTGGAGGAAAATGAAGCCACCCTAAACATGGCAGAAACCCCAAACTCTGAAGCAATAGAAATAGGTAGGGCTGGCAAGGAAACAATAATTGATCCAAATCATATCATAGGGATTGCGAATAGTGGTGAAGTTCAGACACGAAAAGTGAATATACTGACATGGAATGTAGCGGGGTTAGCAGGTAAATTTGATAACCCTGAATGGAGGAATGAGATCCGGGGCTTTCATATCCTGGCATTTCAGGAGACATGGGCAGTCAGTGCCGTTCCATACCAAATAGAGGGATATAAGTGCTTTTTTGTGCCCGCACAAAAAGATAGGCCGGGAAGAGCAAGAGGAGGGTTGGCGCTCTATGTTGATCTAACATTAGAAGGCAAATGGACTGTACCATCTTGGACATCATTTACCTTGCAATCCGCTATATTCCAGAGTAGAGAGTTGAGGGTGCAGTTTTTCAATTTTTATAATCCGGGGCCCATAGATGGAAAGAATGGCGCTCTCAGTGAATTAGATGAAAAACTTACACATGAGGCTGAGCTAAAGAAGGGGGGGGGTTCCAATGACGATAGTACTGGGTGACTTTAATTATCACCTTTGCCCAGTTTTGCTTCAGTACTATCCATATTGGGACGCTTGCCCCTTTAATGAAGGGCCTCACTGGGAACATAATCAGGAGGGCACACAATTAAATGTAATGATAGAAGCCCATTCATTAGCACATACGATGGACCTAATAAACCCAGAGGTAGAGGGGACATACGTACCAACCTTCAAAGGCAGAGGGAGTTCTACCATAATAGACTACATACTAATATTCTCCTTTGCCAAAAATAGAATTGTGAGGGCTAAAACTAAATGGAGCCCCTTTAGTGACCATAATGCTCTCGTTTTGGAAATAAGACACACCTGTGGGGCGGGCAAACCCAAAGGGGGGGGAAATTAGCCTCCAAACGACAGACCAGGGAAGGCGACTTAAGTGGGCAAGGGTAGACTCTCAAGAGTTTTATAAATCTCTTGTCCAAAATGGAAGAAAAGAGATTGGAGACTGTCTGGACCCCCTAAAAGATGGTCCAGAATTAATGGAATCCTTTGTAACCCTTACAAGCATAGTGAACAAAATGCTGGAAGTCAAAGGCCTGAGGAAAGAGCAGAAGAACCCACGCTGGTTCGATGAGAGCTGCTCCAAAGCATTAAGGGATCTAAAAGCCTGTCTTAAAGTTAAACCAAGGAATAAGACAGACGTGGCCACTTGTAGATTAAAATACAGAACCATGGTAAAAGAGCGGAAGAAGCTGCTTCAAGCAGAAGTGTGGGCAGACCTTAGAGAGGCGGGAGAAAACAGGGATTTTGCAGAATTCTGGAAAATTGTAAATCGACCGTGTTTTAATGAGAATTCTGCCCCGGTGATTAGTAATAACATCCTCCCAGAGGAATAGGTCAACCACTTTCAAGGGTTATACAACAAATCACACCTAGCAATTCAGGAGGGCGAGTGGCAGGGTACTCGGAGTGATAAAATAACCCTCTCGCTAGGTGAGATAATAAATGCAATTAGTGGATTAACCCCAAACAAAGCCCCTGGTCCGGATGGTACCCCACCGGATCTATATAGAAGTAATATAGATCTATGGGCACCAATTTTAACAAGGGTGCTAAATGCCACTATCAAATCTGGCCTACCACGCTCCTGGTCCGCGGCACTGATTGTACCCATATTTAAAAAAGGGTCCAGGGATGACCCAAAGTGCTATAGACCGATCTCGCTCATAGATGTTTCTGCTAAAATTATGGGGCGAGTGATTCTGAATAGGCTTATGGAGTGGACGGCGGAACATCATATATTGGCAGAAATACAATACGGGTTTAGGGAGGGTAGATCGACAAGTGACCAGTGTCTAAATTTGTATCTCTTGACAACTAAGTACACGAAAGCAGGCAGGGGCAGGGTCTATATGGCATTCATGGACCTAGCCGCGGCCTTTGACAATGTCAATAGGTCTAAACTATGGATCATGATGCATAATTTAGGTATGCAAGAGGGGCTGATTAATATCCTGAAAGAGCCGCACTGGAACACCACGGCTAAGGTCCGTTTCAGCCCAGAGGGGAGGCGAACTGATCAATTTCTATGTTCAGGGGGAGTAAGACAAGGGTGCATATTAGCCCCTTTTCTTTTCTCCCTTTACATTAATGCCCTAGAGAGTGCCCTCTCCACCCTAGAAGTTGATTCCCGCAAAGTAGGACCGCGTCATGTCCCAGTACTATTGTACACGGATGACGCGGTCCTGCTGGCCAGGACCCCAAGGGCTTTGCAACTCCTGGTGGACGGATTTGTTAAGTTCATGGGGGACTTGGACTTGTCTGTCAACCTAACAAAATCCTTTGTCATGGTGGCCGGTAAAAAACCTACTAACAAGACCGTGTTCAAAATTGGGCCACAGACTCTGGGCAAAGTAAAGACCTTCCCCTACTTAGGGCTGCTAATGGATGGGGACATGCTATTTAATCACCTGCTCGAGGCCCATTGCACCAAGCTGGTGTTCTCAAATGGGGCTATTTTGAGCTTTGCCCGTAGATTGGGACGTTGGTGCCCAGAACAGATAATGGCACTATATGCCTCAATCAGTACAGCTAAGGCCCTATATGGTGCTGAGATATGGGGCTTTAGGGACTGTAAGCAACTTCAACAGCATGAAGATACATTTTTTCGGAGAATCTTAAGAGTTCCGCAAGCCATCCCTGCGGAAATTGCCCATGATGAATTGGGGATGCCATATATCTCTGACATTGTTAAACTAAGGCCAATTATGGCATGGATGAGAGCTTGGACTAATCCGGAGGCAGCTCTGACCAGGGAAATAATTACAGACTGCTTACAAAGAGACAAGGCCCTACAAATCCCTTGGTTGAAATATGTGAAAGATTCTTTGACAAGTATTGACCAGGGACAGATTTTTAATGACCCCTCCTTGATTGTAAATAGTTGTAAAATGAAGGTAAAAAAATTGCTTTTAGAAAAATATGTTGCTGACAGAAGAAGTTGTGGCCTGGCAAAGAAATCACGAGCAGCCTATGACCTTGTAAGAAATGGAGGGGGATTGGAATCATATCTGTTTCTTATGTATAGCCAAAATGATTGGTTTTTAATGTGCCGTTTTAGGCTCAATTGGTTACCAAATACTTTAGCTTACCCTGCTGGTTTTACTGTATCAATTGAGCAGAAGGGTGCCTGCTGGCTGCGACAATAGGTCTCCGCAGGACACCCTTCATTTTGTACTTTTATGTTCATTTTATAGCAACCCCAGACGATTGTTTTTGGTAGACATTTTAAAGAAGCAGAAATTCCGCCAAGCAAGAACTGCATTGTTGTTTTTACAGAAAGCCACTGATCCCCACACCCTATGTGCCATTTTAAGCTTTTTAAAAGTAGCAGTAAGATTGAGGAATACAAGAAATGAATTAGTGTTGTAAAATTATATGTGCCCCGCGAATCATATCCTCTCTTCTCTATCGCTGTTTTTAACATGTAAAGTTCAGGAATGAAATCTAATGAAATCTAATGAAATTTTATGTAATGTGCTTTTATGAGGAATTTTTATTCTTCGAAATAAAGATTTACTGACTGACTGACTGACTGAATTTCTTCATACATTCACTGCACTGGAATGGTTTTTCCCCTGTGTGTGTTCGCTGATGACTCCTGAGAGTTGAGGAATCACTAAAACTACTTCCACATTCATTGCAATGGTATGGTTTTTCCCCAGTATGTGTTCGCTGATGTCATTGGAGATGTGATAACCGAATGAAGCTCTTTACACATTCACTGCACTGGAATGGCTTTTCCCGAGTGTGTGTTCGCTGATGACTCCTGAGTTTTGAGGATTGACTAAAACTACTCCCACATTCATTGCAATGGTATGGTTTTTCCCCAGTATGTGTTCGCTGATGTGATTGGAGAGTTGATAACTGACTAAAGTTCTTTACACATTCATTGCACTGGAATGGTTTTTCCCCTGTGTGTGTTCGCTGATGTCTCCTCAGATGTGAGGAATCACTAAAACTACTTCCACATTCATTGCACTGGAATGGTTTTTCCCCTGTGTGTGTTCGCTGATGACTCCTGAGATTTGAGGATTGACTAAAACTACTTCCACATTCATTGCACTGGAATGGTTTTTCCCCAGTATGTGTTCGTTGATGTGATTGGAGATGTGATAACAGACTGAAGCTCTTTACACATTCACTGCACTGGAATGGTTTTTCCCCTGTGTGTGTTCGCTGATGTCTCCTCAGACGTGAGGAATTACTAAAACTACTTCCACATACATTGCACTGGAATGGCTTTTCCCCTGTGTGTGTTCGCTGATGACTCCTGAGAGTTGAGGATAGACTAAAACTACTTCCACATTCATTGCACTGGAATGGTTTTTCCCCTGTGTGTGTTCGCTGATGTGATTGGAGATGTGATAACCGAATAAAGCTCTTTACACATTCACTGCACTGGAATGGCTTTTCCCCAGTGTGTGTTCGCTGATGTGATTGGAGATGTGATAACTGACTAAAGCTCTTCATACATTCAATGCACTGAAATGGTTTTTCCCCTGTGTGTGTTCGCTGATGTGATTGGAGATGTGATAACTGACTAAAGCTCTTCATACATTCAATGCACTGAAATGGTTTTTCCCCTGTGTGTGTTCGTTTATGTACTTGGAGGTCTGATGACCGACTGAAGCTCTTCACACATTCATTGCAATGGTATGATTTTTCCCCTGTGTGGGTTCGCTGATTATCTTTTAGGTGTGTTAACTGACTAAAGTTCTTCATACATTCATTGCAATTGCACATTGCTTCTCCTGTGTGTGTTTGCTGATGGTTCTTTAGTAGCGATGACAAACTAAAGCTCTTGCTGCATGGGAATGATTTTTCTTTCTTGGTTAGTGTCTGTGGGTCGGGTTTATAATTGTCTGCATCCCATGACTGTGTTTCCTGAGGAGCTAACATGGTTGATGAAGCACTTGTGTTATTCTCACATTCCCGGTGTGTGTGTGGTATTTTGGGATGGTTGATTTCAGATTTCACAATGAAATAGAAGACCAGCTACATATATTATTATCTTGGCAAGTAAAGCTTCTTTGTAGGTGGGTATGTCTTTAGATTGCATAATAGTTTTGTGTGTTACGGGTAAAGATTAGTCTTCCTTCTCGTCAATGCAAATTAGCACAGTCTGTTGTAGATCAAGGACCCTCTCTTTCTATTACCCTTCAGTTGTCTGGCTCCACTCCATTGTGTTTTTCTCGTGCTCATTTGGTTTGGCCAGAAAGAGGTTATAATACTCTTAGCACGCTGAATGGTGGTATGCCATCATTACAGGAAGCAGAGCAATGCTGTATCCACCTCATACTGAACACATGATCAAAGCTGGTGGTGCAGGTCTGTTTCTACAGGAGGTGGTTTGTCAGTGTTGTTGCCTTAATTTTCTAGAGGTCATTTCTTAGTCCTGTTGCGTGCATCTACTGATATGCTCTTGACTGCTTCTTCCAGGATCTATCAGTTTATGTTCAGGGTCCTCAGTCTCTGACTGTGCAGATCTTTTCCTGAATATTGGAGCTTATTTTGTCCAACCACTTTTTTCAGAATTGCACGATTACTGTCATTCTTCACGATCCTTTGTGCATTCAAGGCAGGTTTCCTATTGGATGTAAAGAGATTTAAAATCATTAAATGGAAATGTAAGAGAATGTGAATACACAATATTTAACTAGTTGTAAAAGATATCTCTTCTTTACCATTTATGAAAGTTACCAAGGGCTATTTCACCATACACAGATATTTAACTAAATCTTTCATTGAACATGTCACTCTTACTTACTTCAGAAAAGGAGGTGATTTTCCAGTGTTCACAGAGTAACTTAGTACAGAAAGAGCACACATGGAGTGCCCTCTCGCTAGAGGTACAGCGTTCGGAAGAAGCAACATGGCCAAGATTTTATTTAAACAAGAAGGGATTGTGGAAAAAGAGATGGATCAGGATCTGCTGCTGTCACTTCAGTTTCAGGAAAAGTATAACAACGGTAACCCTTTCAAGAACGGTATCACAAACAAAACTCTCAGGAAGTATATAATAAAGGTAACGCTCCAGGAAGTATATAAGAAATGAAGCTCCATTCACTCTCTTCTTGACAATACTTTCCTGTTCACACTGGAGCAGCTGAAGTTCCAACTCCTGTCTTTACTTTTCTGTTTGTTAAGTTATCTTTGCCAGTTTCCTGGGGTTGGTTCAAGCATTTGTGGGAAGATTACAGCATTGATTATAGAGATTCCATCACAGCCAGTAATATACCTGCGATATCTCTGCTGTCAATACATGTCTGCTTCTTGTCTTTTTCTACCTTACCATGGCATCTGGCTTAATGTTTTCCGTTTGGTGCCAGCATGCTACTCTGTGGGTGGGTGGAGCGTTGGCAGAATGGGACAAGATGTCTGTTGCTTGAGGGGGAGTGCAGAATTTACACCTTTGGGCATTTCTTGAAATCAGCTTCACCTTACTCCCTGTTCATCGCCTTCCATACTCCCTTGTGTCTGCGTACTCGCTCCACAGGGTTCACTCACAGCTAAAGCAGAGGAGTGACTCGATGCACACAGCAGACATCAGGTAATGATCTGACAGACAAACGGCCATGCTTGGCAGTACCAGGATCCCAAGCGTCAATAAAGAGGCTCGCCAGGGACATACAAAAAAGGAGGAAGTGCACAGGTAGCTACTAATGAGGTACAAACAGAGGAGGCGAACCTGTAGGTATATGCTCCTTTTTCGGTCTGTTTCAGGACTTTACTGGGCTGGGTATTGGTGTGCACTATATCTTATTCCTGCGGCTGATAGTAGCACTTGCTGCAGGGGTGTTAGCACAACACCTGGAGACTGCCTGCCTTGAGGGGAAGGTAAGGTTCCAGGCGTCAGACAATATCAGCAAGGGACATAAATGGATCCTATGAAACACAGCGGCAAAAGAGCCGGGTCTTCCACTGTTTCTGGATCAGTAAGTGATTTTGACTCTTTCTAAGGTTAGGAGGCATAGAGTTCCATCGGGTCGGAGCTAAGACATGGAAGGAGGAACCTCCCGTTCTGGCTCTGCTGTGACGAGTGATGTGGGCCAGGTTTAGATTGGCGGAGCGTAGTGTTCTGCGGGGCTTGTAAAATTGCATCCAGGCAGCTAGGCTGGGTTCTCCTTGCTTGCATAGGATTTTGTGTGAGATGGATAGAGCTTTGAAAGCTTTCCAATAGTTCAAAAGTTGGGAAGCAGAGCTGAATCCGTTCAGAACAGATTTCTTTGAGCCCAAATAGAGATATTTGCAATAGTCCAGGAGCAAAAAGACAAGGCACTGTACAATCAGTTGGCAGGATTGCCAGGAAAAGTGTCCTAATATTGGTTTGAGGTTCCTTAGGGTGCCAAAACAGTGACCTGCTAGAATCTGGACACCGGTTTCAAAGGATGAAGAGCTATCCATCCATACCCCAAGGTTTTCTACCACCACTTTATGTTCGACGGGTACATAGTATTTCTGGACATCATTGATCACTACAAAGATGGGTATGTCTGCCGAGCAGGAGTTAGGTTTTAAACAGTTGTTGTGCATCCATGCCGCCACCGCTGTTAGACAGTTTCTATATTTGATACAACCGCTGGTCAACTCTGCTGACAAGGAAATAATTAGCTGAGTGTCGTCTGCATACAACACTGGTGAGATTCCAAAGGAATTAACTACCTTTACCAGAGGTCTGACGTGAATAATAAAAAGGGTAAGACTGAGCTCCAAACCATGGGAGATGCCAGGAGCCAGTCCTCTGTGTGATGAGACGATAGGGGGGTGGTATAACTTGAAAGGACCACTCCTTTAAAAAGGAAGTAAACCAGGCCAGACCTTTGCCCTGTACCCCCAGGTCAGTGAGGCGAGTTAACATTATTGCATGTGAGACAGTGTCGAAGGCCGCACTTCAATCTAGGAGTATCAGAGCCTGGGATTTCCCAGCATATACAGTTCTGCAAAGGGATTCAGTAACTGTTAAAAGAGCAGTTTTGGTGCTGTATGATCTAAATTCATTTTGGGAACAATCTAATATTTCATATTGTTCTAATATTTTGGTTAGGAGATTGTTTACATGTTTCTCTGCATCCTTGGACAGAAACGACAGAAGAGAAATGGGTCAATAGTTTTCTGGCTGAGTGGAATTTAGCGAAGACTTTTTTAGAAGAGGGATCACCTTGGTGAGTTTCCATGATATTGATACTTCTGCAGTGCTCAGCGTGAGTTTGGCTAATTCTAGAAATATGGGTGTGACGCTCTCCTGAAATTTCAAAATATAATCAGGTTTAAATGGGTCATCCGTAGATCCAGATTTCACTTGACGCATTAAGGTGGGAATAGAATCTGCGTCAAGTAGAGCCAATTGGTCCAAGGGAGCCCATTGCGCGAGATAGCTCCCTGTGTCAAGAGAGACAGGTCTGACTGTTTTCTCACCCCTGTTAAAGTAAAGATAAAGATCATTGACCAAGCTTGCTGCAGTGGCTGTTAGAAGCTTCCGATAATCCAGGAGTGGAGGTGGGTTTATTCAGGTGTTCACAATAGAGAAGACTTCCTCAGAAGGCTTACTGCTGTTTTTGATTTGTCTGCAAATATTTCGATACAGGCTGTTTTAATCAGTTTCTTATAGCATTTAATCGCTCTCAAGTATGGCATTCATGCGGCAGCATGATAGGATTTGTGCCAAGCGCACTCTATTTCTTAGAATTGCTTCTTTTCCGAGCAATGCTTCATTGAACCAAGCAACTGGCCCTTTTTGGCAGCTATTTGTTTAAACTGCCTGTTGCACTGTTGTGTTTTTAGTTAGGGGATGGGTCTATACCTTAATAAAATGTTCTCCGTTCTTTGCCACATCACCCTATTTTAACCACCACATCTTTTTGCGTTTTTGTGTCTTCTCTATGGTCTTGTGTTTTCTAAAGTGAATGTGGGTGTGATCCAACCCATTACCATATCACAACGAGAAATTGATGGCAATCCAGATATAGGAGTTTGGTTCTTACCACATATCACTGTAGCGTTCTTCTTCCGTTTTGAGTTCCGTATCCGTTGGCTTTTTTTGTGACTTAGGTACCAACTTACCTCTGTGAAGTTGTAGATAGCCTGCCACAGTATTGGCCTTTAGAGCCCCGGCTTGTTTTGTTGTTCATTAGTTAGTAATTGGGGATGTGAACATGGGCTGGTCTTTAAAATTTCCCTTTGACCCTTCCTCTCCCGGTATTGTTGTAGCAGTAATCAAATGATCCAAGGCAGAATTGAGCCATGCTTTGGTGGAAGCCTTCGCACGTTCTATATTGGAGTCTAATAGAGGCACACTCCTTTCGATAAACCTTGAAAAGGCAGATGGGTCCAGTTTATGCCACTACCTCCCGTGGGGTTACCAGTCATGTTTTTTTCAATGCTAGTAGTATCTATCGTCATTGGCACCAAATAATGGTTTGACCAGGTCCCTGGAACAGGGGGAGCAGTTTGAAGGGTGGCTAGGTTGGAAAAAATAGGGTCCAGCAGGTGTCCGGCCTCGTAGCTGAATGTTTTACTAACTGAGCTAATTGGAAAGTGGCCATGTCATTAGTAAAGTCCTGGATTTATTTATTGTTGATTAGATCAAGATAAAGATTCAAGTCTCCAAGTATGTTAAAGTTGGACAGTTGAAGTGAGTGCAAGGTAGAGAGCTCTAGTTTAGATTCCCTGGACTGTTTAGAGGGACCTGGCAGTCTATACATAAGAAAGCCTGAAAAGGTCAAAGTTTTGCTAAAATGCAGTTTAAATGGAATGCTTTCACAGTCCTAAATAAGGCCAGGGAACAGAATGCACTTAATACAGGTTCTGTGAATGATTGTGATACCAACCCATCTGCCACAGGGTATATCACATCTTTGAATGAGATATCCTGGAGGGAGAGCCCAAACATGTTCTACATATGTAGATTGAGTGAGCCATGTTTCTGTGAGGAATAAGACACTGAGCTTGTGATCCAGGACGGGGATATCAGCATAATGGCAGGTCAGTGCGCGAAAGTTAATTCTGTGCATTTTTAAAGTTAATGACATTGAGTTAGCCTTAGAGGAAGTAGTAGCAGAATTAGTGAAGTTACCCTTAATAGTTGAAGCAAAACGACAATGTCTGCAGTGCACTCCGGCCATGCCGTTTCCCAAAAGGTGAACGGGTGTAGGCAAACCTTGGTGCAAAGTGGCCTGAATAACAGCGGTTAAGGGGCAGAGTGGGTAGTCCTAGGCGATGTCAAAGGAGCAGGGGTTCTGGACTCAGGCACTGACAGGCTTGCCTTAGGTGCACCTTCAGCGCATCCGAACATTGACTGCCATTTTATAGCAGATCGGGCTCATGGAACGTTCCCCAGGTGAAGCCACTAGACTGCTAACCTCTCAGATCAGTAAATCTTTATTTCGATGATTAAAAACCATCATAAAAATACATATGTACAGTTAAAAAATTATTTAAATAGCATTTCTGAACTTTTATCTAAAAATTAAGATACATAGTTATAAAACACAGTATACATTCATTCCTTGATAAAAATCATTAGCATTACCCTCTTGTCATTCTTAAAATTGCAGCCACTTTTAAAAAGTTCATAATGGAGCATAATGTTCGCATATCGTTTGCTCTTTGCAAGAAGAGTAAAGCCGTTTTGGCATGTCGAAACTTAGCCTCTTTCAAAATAGCCACCAAGAATTTGCGTCGAGGCATCTGGTAAAAAGGACACAAAACTACAAAATGAAGGGTGTCCTGCGGGGACCTATTGTCGCATCCGCAGGCACCCTTCTGCTCAATTGTTAAAGTAAAACCAGATGGATAAGACAGTATAATTGGTAACAAATTGAGCCTAAAACGACACATTAAAAACCTGTCTTGCGAGTTATACATTAAAAATAGATAGGGTTTCATACCCTCACTATTACTCACAAGACAATGAGCAGTGACTGATCTCTTCACCAAATCAATACCAGTTCTGCAAAAAGCGAACTTTTCTAGCAGCAATTTTTTGATCAGTGGTTTACACGAGCTAGAAATTAAAGTAGGGTTGATGAAAAGGTCCTTCCGTCCTACATCTTCTAGCGTAACTTTGACATAATTAAGTTGCAAAAAGGGGGGTTCACCCAATATCGTCACTGGGACCTGCGTATGTATATTGCTGAGCGAGAGGGGTCCCATTAAACACACAGAAAATGATTTACAAACCATCAAGAAAAGTCAATTATAAAGACAAGAAGGTCAGTCTGCTAACATTGTTTTTATTTACAATGTAGCTAAGCCAATTATTAGGGCAAACATTCTAGATATAACATTTGCAATTATAGTAACGTGCCCTGGAAAAGGGGAGAGGGGAAGTGTGCAGTGAGTGTAGGAGAGGGTAAGTGACATAAAAACAAAGCCAAAAGGCTACAATCAATCGAAGACTCTTAAACTGATTCAGATTGTCAATGACCATAAGTTCAGTGATAATACTACAAAGTAACATGCTTCATGAATGTAATCAATAACGTAATTGTTGGAATGAAGCTGAAAACACAAAAAACAGTTGACACGTAGCGGAGTCAACCAAGGGATTACAAACTGGAGTTGCGATCACGTGGTGTGGATCGTCATAAAAATAAAAGAGGGCAAAGGTGATGGATTGGGAAGCGTCATCCAGCGGCCAACGTAGAGTGGCTAATTGTATATGAATAAAGTTCCACGGGGATAGAAATACTTTGGACATCGTATTATTAGTAACAAGGAGCATGTGAAAATCGTGGATGTATGAAAAAATAGACATATACACGATAAACTTAAAACGGGGAAGGGGAAGGAACCCAGAATTGGCTGGTAGCATACTCCAATTTAAACAATGGACATTTCAAGTTAGTATAAAACCTAAGGTGTAAAGTGGATTGACCATGAAAACATGTACTTGTCACAATAGTTGAACAAGGAATTAAATATTATCTGAAATATTGTAAGGACCAGCACCACTACTTTACTTTATATCGCAAACCCACCGAACGTAACTCATTGTTACAGTATACGAGCCATCATCCCCGGGCCCTCTGGGATAACCTACCCTTTGGGCAGTTTCTTCGGACCCGAAGAAATTGCTCTTTCAAAGATCACTACATGGCCCAATCTGAAGATTTATCAACTCGTCTTCTAGAACGTGGTTATCCTAAAAGACTTGTTCGCCAGGCCAGAAAACGCGCCTGGTTTAACCCTAGGGAAGACTTGCTTATCCCCAAGACCAAACCGGACATTCTAAATGATCGCATTGTATGCGCAACCACCTTTTCCACAAAGAGCAATGATATAAAACGCACCATTAACCAACACTGGGCACTAGTGGCCGATGACATACATCAGAAAGAACCCCCCCTTCATGCATTTAAAAAGGGCAAGAGTGTGCGTGATTCTGTGGTTCGTTCCTTCCTACAAAGTCCGGAAGACCCTACTCTGTCATCTATGTGGAATTTACCACCCATTGTGGGTCACTATCGGTGCGGTCATTGCAAGGCCTGTGAGAGCACCATACAGACTAAGGAGTTTGAGCATCTGCACATTAAAACATCTATGAGATCTCATACCAACTGCAATTCTACTAACATCATTTATGCCATTCTGTGTCCATGTGACCTGATATACATCGGACAGACCCACAAAAAGCCAAGGTCTGTATTCTTCAACATATGAGCAAGATTCGTTGTGAAGTTCAGGGTGCACCTCTTGTGCAACATTTCAAATCTGCTACTCACTCTCCAGAAAGTTTCAAGTGGGTCATCTTAGAACAGGTGACACTTGGTCCCAGAGGCGGTAACACTGCAGAGATTCTTAATGTAAGGGAGCTCAAATGGATGTTTAGCTTTGATAGAATCACAGAATCACGCACACTCTTCCCCTTTTTAAATGCATGAAGGGGGGGTTCTTTCTGATGTATGTCATCGGCCACTAGTGCCCAGTGTTGGTTAATGGTGCGTTTTATATCATTGCTCTTTGTGGAAAAGGTGGTTGCGCATACAATGCGATCATTTAGAATGTCAGGTTTGGTCTTGGGGATAAGCAAGTCTTCCCTAGGGTTAAACCAGGCGCGTTTTCTGGCCTGGCGAACAAGTCTTTTAGGATAACCACGTTCTAGAAGACGAGTTGATAAATCTTCAGATTGGGCCATGTAGTGATCTTTGAAAGAGCAATTTCTTCGGGTCCGAAGAAACTGCCCGAAGGGTAGGTTATCCCAGAGGGCCCGGGGATGATGGCTCGTATACTGTAACAATGAGTTACGTTCGGTGGGTTTGCGATATAAAGTAAAGTAGTGGTGCTGGTCCTTACAATATTTCAGATAATATTTAATTCCTTGTTCAACTATTGTGACAAGTACATGTTTTCATGGTCAATCCACTTTACACCTTAGGTTTTATACTAACTTGAAATGTCCATTGTTTAAATTGGAGTATGCTACCAGCCAATTCTGAGTTCCTTCCCCTTCCCCGTTTTAAGTTTATCGTGTATATGTCTATTTTTTCATACATCCACGATTTTCACATGCTCCTTGTTACTAATAATACGATGTCCAAAGTATTTCTATCCCCGTGGAACTTTATTCATATACAATTAGCCACTCTACGTTGGCCGCTGGATGACGCTTCCCAATCCATCACCTTTGCCCTCTTTTATTTTTATGACGATCCACACCACGTGATCGCAACTCCAGTTTGTAATCCCTTGGTTGACTCCGCTACGTGTCAACTGTTTTTTGTGTTTTCAGCTTCATTCCAACAATTACGTTATTGATTACATTCATGAAGCATGTTACTTTGTAGTATTATCACTGAACTTATGGTCATTGACAATCTGAATCAGTTTAAGAGTCTTCGATTGATTGTAGCCTTTTGGCTTTGTTTTTATGTCACTTACCCTCTCCTACACTCACTGCACACTTCCCCTCCCCCCTTTTCCAGGGCACGTTACTATAATTGCAAATGTTATATCTAGAATGTTTGCCCTAATAATTGGCTTAGCTACATTGTAAATAAAAACAATGTTAGCAGACTGACCTTCTTGTCTTTATAATTGACTTTTCTTGATGGTTTGTAAATAATTTTCTGTGTGTTTACTGGGACCCCTCTCTCTCAGCAATTTGACATAATTAAGCCATGGGATTAACGGCCCCTTGTCCCTTTGTAAACAATCTGCTACAATTATTCTGCTTAGTTCTGCCTCAGGATTTTCCCATATTCTAAGCCATGCTACAATGGGGCTCAGCTTTACCCGGTCTATAATGTACGGGCTTCCCAGTTCGCTGTGTGCCATTGCAGCTGGAGTGCTCTGCGGGATCTTAAGAATCCTCCGCAGGAATTTGTCTTCCTCCACCTGCAATTGTTTTGCGCCCCCAAAGCCCCAAACCTCTGCTCCATACAGGGCTTTTGCGGTGCTTATGGAGCCATATAGATTCATCATCTGTTCTGGACACCAACGGCCCAGCCTTCGCGCAAAGTTTAATATAGCACCATTTGAGGAGACCAATTTTGCATAGCGCTCCTCAATCAGAGTGTTTAATTTAAGTGCCCCATCAAATAAAAGACCCAGATAGGAAAAAGTCTTCACCGTCTCTATAGTGTGAGTCCCTATTTTAAAACCAGGATTCCTACAGTGCTTTTTTCCTGCCAGCATCACAAAGGACTTGCTCAAATTCACAGACAGGTCTAGGGTGTCCATGAATTTTACAAATCCATCGATCAAGCACTGTAAGCTCCGCGGAGTACGGGCAAGCAGGACCGCGTCATCCGCGTACAAAAGTACCGGAATATGGCGGGTTACGGCTTTTAGGCTATCTGTATTCAGGGCAATAAGAGCTCTATCCAGGTTATTAATATAAAGAAGCTCCGCGGAGTACGGGCAAGCAGGACCGCGTCATCCGCGTACAAAAGTACCGGAATATGGCGGGTTACGGCTTTTAGGCTGTCTGTATTCAGGGCAATAAGAGCTCTATCCAGGTTATTAATATAAAGAGAGAACAAAAACGGAGCAAGGATGCAACCTTGCCTCACCCTGAGAGTGCATGGAAAAGGTTCTGTTCTCCCCCCCTCCATACTGTAGCGGACCCTGGCGCTGGTGTTCCAGTGTAGTTGTCTAAGAATATTAATCAATCCAGGGTCAGTTCCCAAGTCGCTCATTATAGCCCATAACTTGTTCCAATTTACATTATCAAAAGCCGCGGCCAAATCCATGAAGCCCAAATAAATAGTTTTGCTACTGGCCTTTGTATATTTGGCGACCAGTAAATAAAGGTTAAGGCACTGATCGCTCGTTGATTTTCCTGCCCTAAAGCCGTACTGGGTGTCTACTATAGTGTGGTGCTCTTCTGTCCAGTGCAGAAGTCGGTCTAGTACTACCCGGCCCAGGATTTTGGCAGAGACATCGATCAACGATATTGGTCTGTAGCATTGGGGGTTATCTCTACTTCCTTTCTTGAATATGGGGACAATTGCTAACCTCTCTCACTCTGTGGCCAGAACAAAATACAGTGAAGAACGTCCGGCAAATCGCCCCCGCCACACAATCTAATTCATAGGATTCAGTAGCAGCACATAATGTTTAAAATGTTAAAATTTAGTGACACCAGTTTTTAAAAGCGCCTTGTGTCTAGCAGCAATGTGTCACCACAAAGACAGTGTCTGTGCATTGGCCGCCTTTTTATGGCCACCTTTTATGGTAAATTGGACTTTGACCTTTCCATGAGAGGAGCAGAGCCTGAAAAAGCACAACACTTAGAGGATGCCTGTCTTGAGGGGGGAGGTGAGGATCCAGATGTCAGACAATATCAGCAAGGGGCATAAAAGGATCCTAAGGAACACCCTGCTTCTCGGGCATAGCCACAACAGATCCAAGGTTCATTTGCTATCAGTCCACTCTCTCAGATTCCCTTTCCTGTGCCTCTGGGACTACAGCTGCTTCTAGGTCCCCTTCCTGTAATGCTTGTTCTCTCTGATACAACATTGATTGCAGACTTGAAGAACGATTTGGAGTTTGGCAGAGCGGTTATTGCATCACAAATGTGACAGATACCCCAGTCCATCTTACTACAATTGTCACTGGATTAAATGCACGTCTAATATGGCGGGCGGAATACACATCACCTTTGTGATGCAGTAACCTGTCCACCAAAATCTAAATGAGACCCTTGGGGTGCATCGTGTCCAGTGTCTTTTAAGTGTCACCCCAAGCAGAGACCACCATCTGCCTATGACCCACTGCACCAGTATTTCCTCCCAATAGGGACAAGCTTCACTTTATTGCACCAGGTGTACAGTATAAAGCAGGCCAAGTACCTAATGTAAATTGAATTTCAGCACGCAACTGTAAGAGATGTGGCTGCTATTCCTGGCCATTATTGTTTAATTAAACGTAATCTGTTCCTGATTGCCAAGCCTCCCTGTTCTACTTTTTAATAATCAGAACCTGCTTCAACACAGCAATGGTCACAACCTTCCACATTATCTGCAGTTAAGGAACATCTACCTCTCCTTTCTGATAACATGAAATTACAAGATTTCTTGTTGGGTCCTAGGTCACTACATTCTAACTGATTCATATACGCCACTTACAATGAACCGTGGAAGCTGCTGAACACTAAAGACAAATTGACAGGATTCATTTGGAAAAGTAATTGCCTGTTGTGGACAATGGCTTGACTACATTGTCAACTCATATATTCTTAAAATAATTCTGTATCATATGCATTCAATGTTATACTTAATGACACTTCTCTCTTACAGCATGGGCAAATTCAACTGAGAACGATTATGTAATTGAGTGGAAATTGCAGGGGTTAAAATAAAACCGTGTGCCATGGAAATATCTAAACACAACAGAACGGTTTTTGCCTTATAATTTAACACCCACACAGAGACGGATGGCAAAAAAAGATGGACGATAACCTGTTCTACACAGGCTGGCTCAGTCATACATCACAGTTAGGTATGGAAGTTTAGGGTATCCCAAGGTATCTGGCAAAGGGTACTCCCTCTATAGTATAGGTACTGTTAGGTAGGAATAGAATATTATACATTTATATAACCACACAGTAATGTTATAATGGTTGAACCTGTTGCACGGATTCCACTAGTAAAGCAGAATTGTATGTTAGGACAACAGGACGTGAGAGTGTAGGGACTGAGTCTCTCTACAATGTACGTCAGTACCTGTTGGGCCAATCCTGCTAGCTCACAGTGCCTCACCTGAACTCCTAGTCTTCCCAGAGTAACAAGTGATTTCAGCAAACTCTAACACGACCCTCTATCCCCAAGGGCACTGTGGAAACAGATCCTCACCTTTGTTACTCACTTACTCACTCATGCACGCCCATTGTAAACATAAGAAAGACACAAAGAAAGTTTACGATAGATTTATTGAAACTATCATTGTCTATTAGGAAGCAAATATGCTGCGATCATTAGGCAAATGCAACTAAAGAAGTAATTAGAATTACTACCAGACTGTATAGGACACACATCCATACTATGTCAAATTATATATCTGTCTAGTTCTATCTTTATTTTGGGAGCACAGGGATATATTTGCGATCTGGGATTGGCCCAAGACCCCATTTCTGGTGTATGTATTTAGATGGTCTGCATCATGAGTGTAAACTTAGTTTATGCAGGGCTGCATGTCAGGCACTGCTGTTGTTCCAGATCAGACCTCTCTGCCGGAATTCTTCTCTCTGCCCCCACGGGGACAGAACACCATTTATGTTGTTAAACAATTGTGCTGGATGGGGCACTGTGAGCTAGTTAGAAGCCAGGCCAACAATTTCTGATCAAACGTGTGAACCACATTCTCATATTTTGACATTTATGCAGTCCAGAATACCCAGTCCTACTTAATTTGTAGGAACCACAGCACATTCCCACAGGTAGGACACAGGCATAAAAGAATTGGTTTTCAAGTCAGTACAAAAGGAAAAGAATATTCTTTCAAATTCAAAGAGATAACTTGCTACAGGGAATGAGGAGGCATTCAGTAAAGAACTGTCAGGTGAAAGACGTGTCTCACAGCACCCATTATACTGAGTGTGTTGACTTGGGTAATGTGCCCCTGTTGGACTCAATGTAGCAGCAACCACCATTTTGGAAGGGGACACAGATGTTCCTAAGTGCATAAATCCAAATATCATGGGGTCTGTGTTCTTAGCTAGCCTCGAAAGGAGGAAGGTCATTACCCTGAAGGATGCAGGTGCTTACGGGACTATTGTTGGGAGGGAGTATCTCAAGCACGAGGAGATTCTCCCTGGTGCCGGTTGGCACAGGCCGGCTATGGGGTGGGGATGACAGTGAGTGCCCGTTACCAGAGATGAGGTAGAAATTAATGGCAAGTCTACCACGGCCAATGAAGGGTTGAGCGAGAAGCAAGGCGCAATGATGTGATTGACCCTGGTTAAGTACCAGGAGCAGAAGCCTTCTCATGGATACATCTACGGTTGCTTGGACAGACAGATCAAGCTTACTGTTTTTCTAATTAGATTAGACTGAGATTGTCTTTGTGACAGAATCTCTGCAAATGTCCAAAATCTTGAAGTAGGAGACCTAAAGCCACACCTTGTTAAGTTCTTTCACAAGTGCACTGGAAAATACACCTGCCCACTAGTCTGGCTCCAAAAACGAGATCAGCAACCACAAAAGCAAAGAAGCAGCTTAAGACACAGGGCGGAACAGCTGGATTACTGATCGAGAGCACATGCAGCAACATATGGACTTCTGAGATAGACCACATCAATAGGGATCATATTCTCACAAATTAGAGCTCTCTTAAGAAGATCAACCTTGCTTAAGACTTTGTGGTACCCATTTCACAGCAATAGTTATAAACGTCAAGTGTGTACGCTTAGATATGACTTTATAATATGGAGTTTGGAAGATTTCCGTTATAGTAGTAAGTCCTGCTGCCATTGTATCATTTTCTAGAGTTGGAATAATGTCCCTGCGGTGACTTTGGATCAAGAACTGTTGTAAATAATGGCCAGCTATGAAATGCTTCCAATATTGTGTCAGTTGAGGTGTTGAGACATGTGATCAAGAAACCTGTGTGTGCGTAGAACTGTTGAACTCTGGGCACCAATGGCCACATGAAATGTATAACTGAAGCCTGGAGGCTTGAAAAGTTAGAAACTACAAAAAAGCTCTGGTAAGGAGAGCAGAAAAAGTCCAAAGAGACAAGAGGTTACAGCATGGTAAAAAGGTTGGTCCTGTGACCTGCTGGAATCAGAGAGGTCATCTTTGTGAAAATAAACTTGCAAAGGAACCAAGTGCAGTGCAACAAACAGGTGCAGGAAGACGTCCTGAGCATGAAGACGTCCTGACCAGAACAGCTGAAGACACCCAGCAGACCACTCCACCTGAGTACTCTCAGGGAGGAGCTATCAGGTGCAGGAGCTGGAGAAGCATTTTCTTGGGGTCTCGTGATCAGTCAGTGGTGACGTGGCAGTATTACAGGCAGGTACAGTGCTTTCAGGGACACCAATCAGGGCTCGACAAATCCACTCGCCCGCTCGCATTTGCGAGGGAGAATGGATCAGGACGAGCTATTTTTAGGTCCTACTCGCCCTTTCTGGCGAGTAGGAAGTCAAACTAACTTTTGTCCCCTGTCTTTGAAAACAGAGCAAAAGTGACAAGATAACATGATTTAAATGCACTTTTATTGCTCATAAAGGAAATGAGCAATAAAGATGCCTTTAAATCTTGTTATCTTGTCACTTTTGCTCTGTTTTCAGAGACGGAGGTCAAGTGGGTTGCAGTCAGGTCGAGGGGATTTTCCATGGTACTAGACCTGCAGGACTAGTACAATTTTTCGGATTTGTCGAGCCCTGCCAATGCTGCAGCACTTCAACTAAATAATCAGGTTTCTTTCTTTGAGTAAATGACTCTCGGAGTAGTAAGGTCAAGCAGTCAAGGCATGTTCTGGCACAGGTTAGAAATCAGACGCAGCACAACATAGTAAACCACATACAATAAGGCCAATGCCCAACCACAGCTACAAAGTGAAAGAAGAATTTGACTGTCACCAAGAGGTACAAAAAGGAGCAAGAAAAAATATACAGAAGGTGCCGGGACCCTCTTGGGGAGTTACAAAGTCAAAACAATTTACTGTGTGTATGAGCACAAAGTGGGGTCTCAAATAATATCAAGTCCCATGTCCAATGATAACTTCGGGGATAGCGATTAGATGCTGTTAGACCTGGCACCATTGGCGCGGGTCTCCCTCCCATTTTTGCTGTTGCCTCATGTGTTTTGCTGGTGTTGAGATGCTTTGGGCACTGTGACACTGCTATTCAGAGCCAGAGTGCAAGTGCTCCCTATTGTAAATTGATGTATGGATTAGTGATTCCATGTTTGGCTATTTTGGTTTACTTGTCAGACCCTAGTCTAGTGCACTGAGTGTGTCAGGGCGTGTAATCCAAATGCTGCTGGTGGGCCTGCAGCACTGGTTGTGGCACCCACAGCAGCAGCCTTGCAAAATGTGTCTAAGGTCTGCCATTGCAGAGCCTGCGTGCAGTCTGGTACTGTCATGCTGACTGGGCAAGTGCACCCACTTCCCAGTCCCTAAACCTTCCCTTTTCTTCATATCAGTCACCCCTATGGTAGGCCCAAGGGCAGGGAGCATTGTGAGGATAAGGTAGGACAAGCACTGGTGTGTGTGGCATGTCCTAATAGTGAATTACAGCCATTTTCGTTTTTCACTATTGCAAAGGCTACCTGTTCTCCATAGGCCAGAATGGGTTGTTAGAATTGTTACATTTTATAATCCTAACAGGCTCAGAGAACATGGTAGAAATTCGAGTTTAGTTTGCCTGAACTCAGAATAATAAAATACATATTTTAGTAAAGTTTATTTTAATATTCTGTGTTTGCAAATACCACTTTTAGAAAGTAGGTATTTGCTTGTCTACCCATTCAAACCTGCCTCTGCTAGGTTGTGTATTCTTATGCCTGGTCTCTGTGAGTGACAGGGCTGGGGAATTCCAGGAGACAGGCTGAGTCACCCAGTGGTGAATAGAGAGATCTGCATCTAGATCGGAGGGAGGAGTGCAACTGAACTCTGAATAGGGCTGTGCCTGCCTTCCACAATGCTGGCTCCACCCCCTGGGGAGCGGCTGATGTCTCTTTCTCTGCCCAGCAAACTGAAAGAAGGGAAGGAGTCCTGTAAACAGAGTGCTCCAGGACTGTACTTGCCTTCCACAATGCTGGCTCCACCTCCTGTGGGGCGTCTGATGTGCATGCCCTGCACTGTGAAAGGAAAGGAGAAGTCTGGTAAACAGAGTGCTTCAGAACTGGTTTGGATTGGGCAAAGGCCCCTCTCCCCTCAGAGAACAAAGGAATTGGGGGTATAAATATTGGGACCCTGCTCCCAAGAAATTAGATCACTTTTGGACTACAAGAAGAAACCTTTACTGAGGAGAGGAACCTGAAGAAACTGAGGTGAGACTATTCCCAAGCTGATGTGCTGCTTGGGGGATTAGCCTGCAGTGGTTGCCTTACTGCCAAAGGAAGGAGAAAGGAACTTTGTGTACTCTACTTTCAACTTGTGAAGGATCTCCAAGGGCTTGGAAAATAGCTTGCCTCCTGCTGAAGTCTCAGGGACAACAGACTTCACCCCCCAGCTCCCCAGAGTTCTTGGGGAAGTGCCTGCTGCTGTTCTGGGCCTTCTGAGGAACTGCGTGTCGCAAGGAGCTGGAAGCGCGACTCAACGAGAAGAAGCGTGTCGCTGTGCCTGCCATCGCAACTCCGGATAAAGCAGGGTGTCGCTGCTGGAACTGTCGCACTGCACCACATCGGGGAGAAGTGGGCCGCAACGAAGAAAAAGCGTGTCGCCGTCGCTGCTGCTGCCGTCGCAACTCCGAAGAAGGAGGGTGTCGTCGCTGGAGCTGTCGCACTGCACCGCATCAGGAGAAGAATCTCGCAACGAGGTCGGAGCGTGTTGCCATCGCTGTGCCTGCCGTCGCAACTCCGGTGAAGGAGGGTGTCGCAACTGGAACTGTCGCACTGCACCGCATAGATCAAGAGAACTTGGCATCCTCCGAGAAGCGCGCCGCTGTCGGAGCTGCTGCCGTTTCATCTTGGATGTCGCTGCTGTAGTTGTCACATCGAGTGAAAGCTTCACGCATCGTGGGAGAAGAGCGTCGCCGCTGGATCTGTTGCTATCGCATCGTAAGGGTGTCGGTGCTGCAGTCCACGTATCGAACCGAGAGCTTCTCGCATCCCCGAGAAGCGTGCCGCATCTGGAAGATCTTCACGTCTTTATTTCTTTGTATCTGAACTTTGCTGCATTTCCCATCGCTGCGACATTGCTTATTGTGGAAGCGCAACGCAACCTAAGGTACATTGACGCAGAGTGTTGCTTCTAAGAACAGAACTGAACTAAGCTCAAATCTACCATCTTAAAGTAATCAGAGTGTGTATTTTCGTCGTTTATGGTCTTGTGGTAACTCTATATAAAGTCTACTTATTTTTTATATAAAACTTGTGTGGTGTCCATGTGTAGTGTTGTCACTGGGTTACTGTATGTGGTCACAACTGCTTAACTTACAGCGCCTCTGAAGTAAAGTCTTGGCTGCTCTCGCCACGCTACCTAGAGGGTGAGCAAGGGTTATTTTAGGAGTGTAATCCCCCTTGCCCTGACTAAAGGAGAGGGTCCCTGCTTGTCACAAGTACCTACCTGTGCTAACCAGAGAACCCCAAATCTAACAGATGCTCTCAGAAGTCTTTAGGACTCAGTGGCTCTTCCTACGTTTGTAAACTAAACTAGCCAATGGGAAATTGGTGACAAATATAAACTGGACAACTCATTGAGCCCGAGTACCTGCTACTGTGTTTCAAGTTATAAACATTCAAAAAATTCTTCCTTGCCCACAAAAACATTTAAGACACAAAAGGACCCACCAAAAAGTTCGTTTTATGGCACCAAGCATCCCAGTGTCCAGTCAGAAAGGCATTGATGTATCTGCTGATGCTTGACAGTGACCCACTGAAGAATACCTGACAGGTGTAATTATTTTGACACTGTATAATTTCCAGTCATATATGCACAGAATTACACACGCATGGTTTGCTTTGGCAGTTTGTATGTGTGGAACTCCAATTTGAACTTTCCACAACTTGGAAAAAGTTAGATTATACTTCAGCAGAATGCTGGGGTAACTCTCCTACCATGGTGGGAAGGCAAATGGATCACCCACCAAACATTGTGGTGTGTACAAGGGTGTCTCAAAGGGAAACTGGGGGAATTACAATATGCACTGGTAAAATGGCATGACACCAAAATGTGATACATTGCCACTATATGCGTTTACCCTTATTTGTTTTTAACAGATTGGGCACTCTGTGCTCAGTTTATCAAGGCCCAGTGCTTGGGTTAGACTAATTAAGACCTCAACTGGTCTGGTAGTTGCAAGGTACTCAATTGGAGATAAAGGCAGTGCAGAGTCAGTGCCCTCTATGGAGTCCACATGAATAGGATTCTGCTGTTGTGTCTTAAAAACTTCCAGTTGCAGTCACTGTTTTCAGCAGTGAAGGAAGTTTGAGGACTGAATCCAGTCCCTAAATTGCTTCAGAGACTGTCAAACACTTGCTTGTCATTGAATATCCCTCGATGGAAGGCATTGCAGGTAGACTCTCTATTCTGCTCCTATCAGTTCAGGGATTCTCAGAATGTTGCTCTTCCGCTTAACAATATAACTGAGCAACGCAAGGGCGATGCTACCTCACCCTTTCACTGTAATCTGTTTGTGGCAGCACTGAGGGGTTAGTCCACTCCTTTGGTTTGAAAGTGTAAGCCTATGACGATGACACACAGCTCTTCCTTACAATGCACCACGATTCTGACAATTCCATCAGTCATCTGGGGGTCTGCTTGACAGTCATCCATGTCCTGATGACTACTAAATGAATTCAGATGAACAGAGATTAAACGGAAGTTCTTGTTGTTGGTGGAACAACATCAGCTGGGTTGTTGGACCACTGGCCCATGCCGGTTGTAGCTGAAAAGATTAAGAACCTGGTCACCACATTTAACTTTCCATCCTTAAAAGCAAAGGGTTTGCTGTTCTTGCATTTTAGAACCGTGGATCATGATATGATATTGCCATTGCACCACAGCCCTAAAGAAGTGGAGGGGGTAAGAGCCTTTATTTCCTACCTCAGCTTGCTGGAAACTACACTGAGAAGACTAAAGTGTAGTCAGAATATACCAATAATGCTAGAGTTAGGGATGCAGAAATGTCATCAAGTTTCTTCAATGGATTACAGACAAACAACTGATCCACTTTTAAAACCTCTGTCTTACACATCAGGCCTTATACAGTGTGCAAAGGCAGTCCAACCTCGTTGGCTGACGTGTTGGTGCCCCACACTCCCATGTCGCTTCTGCGATCCAGTGCCCGGGTCCTGCGTCATATACTTTCCTTCCAGAGGGCTGGATGTGAGCTGGGGACCTTTGGTGAACTTAGGCAGCACATACAAATTGAGCTATCTTTGGCCCCTCAACTCATTCCGTCCCACTGTAAAGTCATAATTGTTTCAGGAGAGCTGGGTCAATGTTTTATTCTGCTACCATGCAGCCCTGATGGCTTGTGCTTTGTCTGTCTGTTTCAGATCTATCAGTATGTTCTTGGTTCCCTAGTGCCATGACACCTGTGGTCACAGAACAACCAACAGAAAATGTGTTTCTACAGCACCACTGCCCTGGATGATGCTTGTTGATGCTCTGATGCCTGAGGAGCCCGTGGTTTGTGGGCGACTCACAGCTTTGAAGCCACCTCCAGGCAGGAGGTGCCTCTTGCAGGTCTTACAGAGCTTTCTTCCAGTCTGGTGTTGCTGCTTTCCTGACCGAGCAGTTCAAAGTTCAGGTGAGTCAGAGCTGCTCTAGGTCACCTTCTTAATCGGCGTTTAACTAATAAAGTCACAGAGCCAAGACCCCCCTACCCCAACCTACTTCCAGTATCAGCAATAGAAATGGTCTGGTTGTCAGGCACATCAGGGACACAGGACAACCAGCATGTAACAGCGAACAGTCAGACAGACAGACAGACAGACACATACCTGCCCTCCCCACCCTCAGCCAGCAGTATTTCTCTAAGGGGTGAAAGTGAACACAATGGTACCCTGATGAATAATCTGCTGTCATCACAGCCAGTCACATCATTGCATTGTTAGAAGGGTAAATATCTGTCCTCAGTGTGATTGTGGTACACTTCAACCTTTTTTAGTCTCTTGGTAAAGAGTATGGGATCACAGGAGACTGGATACGTATTCCACATAGTATTCCAGACATCAAGTAATTAACCAGAGAGGATACAACGGTTGCTATCAGAAGAAGGTGACCTTCACACGGACCGAACCCCGTGTAGGGAAAATCCCAATTTATTTTTCCGCTCAGATGTTCACAAACGAGATAAGGCTCTCATTGGGTCAGAGATTGAAGCATTCAGCACAGAGTGTCCTCAAACTGTTTGGAAGAATTAAAGTGAACCAGTCAACTTGTCTTTCTAGGTTAACAACAGAGTGAATTACTTGAAGCCACCAGTCCCAAATTAAAATGCAGAAGAAAAATGGGAAAAGGCTTTCTTGACTTTGATGATATAGAGATATAATTCTGTGTAACAGAAAGAATGGAAATTGGAATGAATCTAGTTCTGAGAATACCATCAACTCCAGCACTTTCATCCTCCTTTGAGACCCGAACTTTCACCTAGAGCAGTGGTTCCCAAACTTTTTTGACCCGTGGCTCCCTTGACCTAATTGGCAGTTGGCCATCGCTCCCCACCATTTTTTTACCGGTGGGCCGGTGGGAGGGGATGTAAGCTCGACCTCGGGAGTGCTTCCTGTTTTCTTCCTTAAATTAATTGGGATGCAATGAAGGTATAATAATCATATTGTAACAAAATAAATATGTTTTATATAGCTGTGACTAGACCCAGAGGTATCAGAGTGCTTTACATGAGAAAGGACATTGTTTCAGAACTTTAGACTGGTAGCTTTGTATTTACCTGCCTACATATAGGTCAACGAGACTAAGGAGAAGCCACCCTAAAAGTAGAAAACAATGCTAACGAAAATTCATTTTCAAAATGGTAAGAAAGCTAGATGTAGAAAGCACAGTGCAGACTCCTCTATTTTACATCTGAGATCAAAAGCAAAAATATTTCATAACGTGCAATACAATTTGACAACTAAATCAATTTAGACAGCAGAGGGAGTTCTCAGTTGTTTATAAGCCTGAGTTTGTCAGTAAGTAAGTAAAATGTATTTCAGTTAACTAAAACCATAAACATTTCCATGCAGTCAAAACCAATTAATTGTGTTAAACCTCGACAGAAAACCGTATCATTAGACTTAAGTAAAAACAGACATTATGACCGATTAGCCATATAAGTAAACTGACAGTGAGGAAAGTGGACTGGCATTAGGTTACGGTCATTTAGATTACTTCATTGTGCGCTGTTGTGAGCAACATCTTAAAAAAAGATTTTTCAACGACCTGTTCCGACCAAACGTTTTGTGGCGACTGTACCAAGCATGAGTGGATTAAAACAATGAAGCCAGCGTGGAGCACAGAGGCAAGTTAAAAAAAGGCCGTCTGACTGACGGAACTGCTGTCTTCCTACGCCGTATTAAAGAGCCATTTTTCCAGGCTGCAAGCTGCGGAGGACAGCGGGCACAGAACACGGCACAAGTAACTTCCCCTCCAACGGCCAGAGCTGCGTATGGCAATCGTATGCCAGTGATAGAGACTACCTCCGAAGCTTGTAAAACACACGTACGATACGTACGCACCTATGGCGGCAATGGCGGCAGTGCGTCCTTGGGACAAACCATGTCCTCGGTTTTTGCAGGTGGGACATATTTTCGCGAAGGCTGCTTCACTTTTCCCCACTGTGGCCGCGGCGCCCCTGGCTCCTCATTACGGCGCACCGGGGTGCCGCGGCGCACAGTTTGGGAACCACGGACCTAGAGGATCGTAATGACTAAAACTCAAATACCCTCTTCAAAAGCCGTACGAACACCAACCTTACTCTGCACATCACCAGACCCACCTACATCGCAGAACACTTCCTGGACCCTCTCTTCTCCACACTAAACAGCATCAGTCTACAAATCAACGCCTATCACCTGAACTGACAACACCCTTTTGAGTTTCAAGCTCACCATCCTGAATCACAGGAGACCAAGCACACCTGGACAGGCGGTCGCTGCAGCAAGAACATCTCAGTGAAAGCCTGGGCTTCAGCCCTCTCCATAAGCCTCCCCAAGCACACCAGCAACCTAACGGAAGACATCAAGAACTTCAATGAATGGATCACTACCTGCACCAACAACCTGCCCCCCTCGAGCACAGGAAAGAAAATCAATATCACAAAAGCAAGCCAGCTGGTACACAGAAGAACTCAGGATGGTGATGCAGCACTGTAAGCACCTGGGAAGCAAGTGGAGAATGATCCAAGACACGGCAGACAATGACGTCTTCTAATCTGCCCTGACATGCTTCCACCAGCATGTGTGAAATGCCAAGTGAACAGCCCACACCAACCGCATCGAAGCCCGCAACAACAGCACCACTTAAATTGTCTCCATAATCAGAGAATTCACTGTGCTGCAGCTACCACCAGCAACCTCTCTCCTTACAAGACCCACTGCAACAATCTCTGTAACTTTTTTTGGAAGGTGATCACATCCACCTAACCCAACTTCAACCTTTAACCTGACTTCAGCAACCTCGTAGCCAGTCTTCCAATCTCAGTTAAAGAATGGAGCTTGACTATGTAGAACACCATGACCACAAACGAGACTGCCGCAACCATGAAGACCATCCACTCCGGGGCCCCTTAGACCTATGTCCCCACCACACTTTCAACAAAGGTCTAACTACCAGGGTTTGACCAGGGTGGTGGCGGCACCTTGAGATTGCGTTTGGGAAAGGCGAGCAGACTGCGAGAGATTCTCTTCTGCTTACTCGCTCTGCACTGCTAATTTTGTACACCCAATTGATTTGATAATTGTGATGTATGTTGTTCATTAAAACTGTACCGTTTTTAACATTGTGTGCGCTGCTTCCCGGTCTCCCTGTGCCCTGTTCCACCGTGGCTTGCTAGTGCCGATTGCTGTGGAGGGCCAGGTCGGGCGCCATCTTTGGTAGTCCCCGACCCCTGCTGGACTCGAGTTAGCGGTCCAGCTCGGGGAGGGGCTTGGGCCTCAAATAGCGATGCCCCTCCGAACACGCAGCGGGCGCGCCGTCTGCGCGCCGAAGGAGCGCCAAAGGAGAGCCCGTCTGTGCCCGTCCGTGCCTCGGACAGGCCCAGGGCCAGCCATTCTGCCCAACTCCCCCCTGGTCACATGGGGCCTGATAGGATCAGGTACTCTCGCTGCGAGCTTTTGAAGCTTAATCTGACCGCCGGAAGGGATATATGTCTACGGGCGGGGCGGGACTGTGCTACTTCAAAGTGCTCAAGCTGTGGCTTTCTCCCCCAGCCCTCCTTACCCCCACGATCAGTTGGCGGCACAGTTTACTCGATAATTAGGGCCAGGCTAATTAATGCTAGATCTATGGTGAAACATGCAGCCCACATCTTTGATACTCTGGTGGATGGTAAGCTTGAACTCCTTTTCATCACGGAGACATGGCTTACCAACTCGTGTGCCCAGATTGTTGAATCTGCTGTCCCCAGAGGATTTAAGATTGTTAGAGTTGATAGACCCTTAGGCAGAGGGGGCGGGCTAGCTGTAATTTTCAGGGAGGGGTGGCACTTCCCCTCTGAGCAACCTGCTGCAGGGGTTGACTATGAAGTCTTCCACTTCTCCCTTACTATTAACTCTCATTTCACCCTGGGAGGCTCACTAATTTATAAGCCTCCGGGTCCTGCCAGCCACTTCATTGACACCTTGGAGGAGTGCATAGTGCCACGGGCCTTGAGCTTTCCAAAATTTCTTCTGGTCAGCGACTTTAACATCCATGTGGATGTCTTCGACTCCACTGAAGCTCACCGGCTGGGGGAAGTTTTTGATCTGGCACAACTCAAACAATGGGTGGTCTCTCCGACTCACGCTTTTAGATTTAGTTTGCTCCAACTTTCCCATCAAGGCTTTAAGCCTAGAAAAAGTAACGTGGTCGGATCATGACCTTGTTAGGTTCTCTTGGGAGGTGGAGGGTGTGGGTCGATTAGTCCCCACACCGCCCACGAGCTATCTAGAGCCCGTCCGAAGCTTATTCCTGTGCTGGGTGAGGCGGTTAGTGTCTTTAATGGGTGGGTGTCGCAGGCGGCGAACGTGTCTACCAAACATACTACTGTGTTCAGGTTCCGACGCACCCCCTCTCAACCATGGTTCTCCCCTGAGCCGAGGGAGCTGAAATTGGGATGTAAAAAGCTGGAGCGAGCTTGGAGACTCAGGTATAGTTTGGAGACAAAGTCCGCACTACACGCAGCCCAGAAAGACTACTATGCCGCTATAAAGACAGCCAAAGGGATTTACTATGCAGGGAGAATTGCTACAGCCGAAAATAACAGTAGAGAGATTTTCTCTATTGTTAAAAGTTTTGTATCCCCCGTTGCCGAAACTACCACACTCCCTTCATCTGTGCAATGGTGCGAGGACCTATCTAATTTCTTTATTAATAAAATAACTAAGATTCAGCAGGACTTACTTTCTGCGTTACCAGCAGATAGTTCAGCGGCTGGCCCTCTTTCTTCGCCATGCCATAGTAACATCCAACAGTTTACAGGCTTCTCGCTGGCCGCAGAATGTGATGTACTGCCTCTTCTTCAGTCCCTCAAATTGGGCTCTCCCGCTGACCCCTGCCCTGCTCGGGTGCTCTCGGAGGTGGCTAGTATTGTCTGCAGTGAGGTCACCCAGATAGTGAATCTCTCTCTATCTTCGGCAGAGGTTCCTCTAAGCTGGAAGCAGGCAAAGGTTTTGCCGCTTCTGAAAAAATCCGGGATAGATGTCACTGTTCTTGGGAACTATCGTCCAATATCCCTTTTGCCAGCGTTGGCCCAAATATGTGAGAAAGTGGTCTTTCGTCAACTGGAGAGCTTTGTGGAGACCTCCAATGCTCTACATCCAGCTCAATCAGGCTTTAGGGCGGCCTATAGCACAGAGATGGCACTGGTTGAGATGGCGGAGTCGGTTCGGGAGTGCTTGGACGGAGGCGGCAGAGCGGTCCTGATTTTATTGGACCTCTCTGCCGCATTCGATACTGTCCCTCACAAGCTCCTCCTCGCCAGGCTGTCGGCTATTGGCATTGGTGGTGGTGCCCTGGCCTGGCTGTCCTCTTTTTTAGTAGACAGAACACAACAGGTCTGGATGCCGCCTCATGCCTCACAGCCCAAACCGCTCCTCACGGGGGTCCCACAGGGATCCACTCTTAGTCCCCTACTGTTCAACATTTATATCACTCCCCTGGTATACCTAGCGGAACAGTACGGGGCTAAGATTATAGGGTATGCGGATGATACACAGCTGCTGTTTACCTGGCCTGATGATCATCTGGATACTTCTGTAGTCCAGCTATGTTTGTCCTCAGTTTTTTGCTGGCTAACTATGGCGCAGTTGAAATGCAATGAGGACAAATCCGAGGTCCTCTTCTATGGTTCCTTCCCTTCCGACTTCAAAAACTCGCTGTGGCCCCCGAACATTCCCTGCCCTAAGGTGATGGGTGGCCCGCAAAAAATCTTGGCATATGGTTTGGAGAGGACCTAAGATTTGAGGACCACATAAAGAAACTTTCGGGGACATGCTTTGCTACTCTGAGAATGCTACGTAGATTCTTTCCATTGCTCCCTAGAGAAGCAAGGGAGACTGTTGCCCGAGCTCTCATTCTAGCAAGGCTGGACTATGCGAACGCTCTGTTTAGCGGTATCCCCGCTTACCTAGTTAAACGTTTGCAGGTGATCCAGAAAGCCGCTGTCCGTCTTTTATTTAATGTCCCGAGATGGCAGAGCGTTCGCTCCCAGCTGTGTAGCCTTCATTGGTTGCCAGTGTCACATCGCATCTTGTTCAAATCTTTGGTAATCTCGTTTAGAGCAACCCATGATCAAGGACCTGCCTACCTGAAGAAGAGATTCGTTCTCTATGCCCCCACACGAGCCCTCAGATCATCCTCTTTATTCAAGATGACTCTTCCTCGCTTTAAGCGAACTAGACTAGGGGGCCAGTCCATAGCTGTTGTGGCTGCCCGAGTGTGACATAAGTTGATTTCCGTTTGTCTTTTCTCTGCTTTTTCCCATCGCGCCAGGATACTCCCAAGTAACAGAGCGCGTTATAAAATGGTTTATACATACATACATACATACATCAGTCAAGTCCTCACTCCCATCCTGAATGACCCCATCAATGTGGTCCTCTCCCCAGAAACCCGGAGGCAGGCAGCTGTCACATCCCTGCAGAGGAAACCCTCAGTGGACCTCACCTAACTCTCCAACTACTAACTAATCACCCTCCTATCATACAATGCCAAAGTCCTAGAGAAAACGATCAAGAAGTGTATGACCGGAGGAGGAGCTACGCCGCGAACCAAGATGGCCGCATAAGCTCCCGGCTCCGCCGACCTCCGCCGGCGGCTCGTATATCCTGCTGATTATTCTTTCCTCTCACCAGACCCCCGTGCGCATGAAGTGCTCCTGACTCTTGCGGTGCAATCCCGGTCTTCCCAGCTCACCGGGTGGCGAAGTTATATCGAGAACTATTCTTGGCCTACTCCAGGGCTGAAGCCGGGACCTCGATTTCTAGCCCAGCCGGGTTGGAATTGAACAACATCGGCTGTGGGGTCGGGGCTGCATCCGGTCTCCCGGATTTGGACCATTCTTGGAATTTCGAATGGCATCTCAGTTACCGATTTGAGCGGTGGATATGGTACGGTGCAATAATTGAAGAACGACGGCCGTGACCGGGGGTTCGACGCCCGGAGACCTATCTGGGCCGGGGTCGACTGGCTTGGCCCCGCGGGCGGCGAAGGTGTCGATCCGGTCTGTTTGGTGAGCGCCCGCTGCTATCATTGGCTTTGTGCGTGCCTAGTGCCTCTGAGTTTGTGTTCGGTGATTGTGTCCTGCTTCGTCTCTCTGGGGGAGGAGATGGAGGAGGCGGACGACACAATATCGCTGAGGTCTGTAATGGCCGCCATTGGGGCGCTCCGCTCTCAAATTGCCGACATTTACGTTCGGATGTCTATACCGCTGACCAAGGCTTGTTTAAGACCGGTGCACGATGCCCCGACATGCTATCAGCAACCTGTGGTTCCTGTGGAGTCCTTTATCTGTCATTCTGAAAGCCCTGAGCGGAAGCCTGCTTTAGCCCACTCGGATGATCCTGGCTTGGTGGATGGCGCACTTGAGATCATTGCTGGCCTTCCCTCCTCAATCCTTGTTCGACGAAACATCGGTGCTAAAAGTGTTGATCGCCACGACCAGCTCTTCAGTGACTGTCAGAGAAGCTCGCGGTTTTTCCTCATCCTTCCCGGACGGAATTGTGGATGCCGCCATTTTGTATCCTGTTTTCGATTTGACTCCATTGTCTTGTACTGTGTTGATTGCTTCGATCTCCTCGTGAAGACTCTGGACTGGGCGGCAAGGACTTTTGGACAAACACGTACTGGTCAGGGTTGAATTTGGTTCTGTCCTACTTTCGATCTGACCCCATTGTCTAGTACTGTATTGAATGCTTTGATCTCCTTATGTAGACTCTGGATCGGGCAGCAAGGACTATCTAAAGAACGTACTGGGCAGGGTTGATTTTGGCTTCTGGGGTTTGCTGCGTCTTGTGCTCTAAGTCGGGACTGTACCTCATATTGCAACGGGGGTCGGGTGGTTTTGTTGCTGTTCCCCACAGGCTGGGGTGTAATACTTGCTTTGTGCAGTGGTTGAGATGTCCTGGGGGGGTCGCCACTGGCGGGGGGCAAGGGAGACCGGGAGTGTATATGTTCTTCTCCTCCTCCGCTTTTCTTTCCTTCTTTTAGGGTAGTTCCGGGGCAACAGGCACGCTGTTAGTGGGGTAGGCCGTAGCCATTACAGGGGTGCAGGGTGGCGGGTGTTAAGGGGGATTTTGTTATTTTAGTTTGTTTTGTTCTATGGTCCTTTTCTTTTCTTTCTTCTTCCCAGTGGGTTGGCTGTTTCTCCTTCTGCCATTCCTTGATTCGTGGGGCGTCTACACCAGCTTCTATTTCATTGTCTCTTGAGGGTGGATGTCCGGGAGGGAGCTCGCACTTGATCGCTTGCTAGTAAATATATTTTTTACTCCTAGTCTGTTGCGGGCTCAAGACTGTACTGGTTTGTTCCCTGTCTTTTGACTGCAGTGCGTAGTACACCCCCTCGTCTCTTACTGCTTTCAAGTATGGTGTGACGCCTTTCACAGTAATGATACTACTGACTCTTCAAAAAAGAAAAAATGAAACCTTTAATATGTTTGTTATATTGGTGATGTATTTACTCGTCTGCTGTAAATTCTTCGTAGAGATCGCCAGGATTACTTACAAATGCATGTACTTTGAATTGCTTTGCCACTTTGCGGCCAGCCCCTGTGGTTGTATTACTTTGATTGCATCAATAAAGGTTTTCAAAAAAAAAAAAAAAAAGAAGTGTCTGACCAGCTACTTTGTGAACCACCAGCTCCTCAAGCCCACCCAGTTTGGATGCAGGCCCAACCAGAGTATGGAAACAGTGCTCATTGAATCTACCAACGCCATTTGCATGATCTTAGACAGAGGAGAGATTAAGGCCGTCATCCAATTGTACTTCTTGGCGGCATGTCACATGGTACCACATCCAATCCTCATCAGGCGCCTTCACAAGTTCGAGATTCAAGGACCTGTATGCGACTGATCTGCTCCTTCCAGGTTTTGAATAGTGTCCTCAGCCTACATAACACTTACATAACCCCACTGGCCATCGCCATCCATACCCACTACATGAACATCCTCTCCTACACTGACGACACACAACTAATACTGTCCCTCTCAGACAAAATCCACAACACAAGGAACAAGTTCACTGCCTGCATGATGGTAGTAGCCACTAGGATGAAGTTCAACTGTCTCAAACTCAACACTGATACGATAGAAGTGTTGATCTTTGGAAACATCACATTTCCATGGGACTCCATGTGATGGCCTTCCAACCTACAACCTATTCCCACCTCTAGTTCGCACGCCAGCAACCCAGGGATCATCATCAACAAAAAGGTGGACATGTTCACCCAGGTGAATAGCGTCACTGCTTCTGCACCCTAAAGAATATTTTCGAATGGCTCCCAAGAATCACCAAAAGACTGTCATCCATGCACTCCTCAACAGTAGTTTGGACTACGGGAACTCTCACTATGCAGGAGTCATCAAACAACTCACCAGAAGGCTGCAAACCACTCAAAACGCAGCAGGCAGACGTATCCTCAACCTCCCACTCAGAACACATATCACAGCCCCCTGGCTCAAGATACATAAGCGCCCACAGTTAAAACTCCTCATCCACACATTCAAGGCACTACCCAACAAGTCCCTGCCTCCATTATCAACAACATCTCCTTCCATCAACCGCCAAGGCACCTCTGTTCAGCCAGACTCAGACACATCTCACGCAAACACAGAAACGGATCCAGAGGCCAACCCTTCTCATACATCACTCCTAAAGCGTAGACCTACTTCCCCGCTCTCTGTCACTGCAGCTCCACTGTTGTGCCGCTGCCACCTACACCTCTCCTGGTAGGTGTTCAAGGCCCGCTGTTGTCTGGCTATATGTTGTGCTAATTTACCTTCTTTCTGTCAGTCTTTTTATTGCTTTGTCAGGTGTTTGTTTATTTTCTGTGATTCTGTTTTATTTTTTTCACTTTTTCCTCATTGTTGTGCCCGTGCCCTTTGTTTTTGTCCTCTGTGCCTGTTTACACTGCCCTTTTCCTGCCACTGCAGCCCCTGCGGCCCCTCCCTCTGCCTTTCCCGCTCCCGCATTTCTGCTGCGCTTCCCTCCCCCTACCCTATTTAATGGCGGCCGCTGCACAAGCCCATCTGCGCCCGTCCGCGACCCGACCAGTGCCCGAGACCCTGGATATCGGACCACCAACTGCTACGACTCACCTGCCGTCCTTGCACTCAACCCTAGAAGGAACAGCAACTGCCAGATTTCTACGCTGAACCCCCACCCACGGCCATTTCTCCTGCTGACACTGCTGTCTAAACTTCACCACCCTTCGGACCCCGACGGGTACCACGCTGGATGCCAACACCCTCCACAGGCACACTATAGAAACCTGGGACCTCCTCAACACCCTTTCGCTAGATGTCGCATTTTTCACAGAAACATGGACCAACTCCACCTCCACCATTAGACATGGCCACTGCCATCCCCCACAGATACAAAATCCAGAGGAAGGACCGTACCAACCATCCGGGAGGAGGTCTGGCACAAGAGCTCCCTCCTACTCACCACCACCAGCACGAGCGACAGCTTGCCTACCACCTAACACCTCCGTTTCCAGATCCAGATCAGCCCCAGAATGACCCTACGAGGCACACTCACCTACAGACCTCCGGGACCGCGAACCACATTCACCACCACCATCGTCGACCTCATCGTGCCCCACGCTATCACCTGAGCAAGATCACTGAGGAGCAGCTCAACCGCACCCTCAACTGGGTTGCTCCCTCCACCACAACCGACGCCTACCTCAGGGCCAAACAAATCCACAGGTGGATCACCAACTGCGCAAACGAGCTCGCACCCCTCTGCAACCCCGACAGACAGCGCCCCAGAAAGGCCTCCTGGTTCACAGCCGAACTCCTAGAATCCAGATGCACCTGCAGAAGTCTCAATAAGAATCGGAGAAACAGTAAATCCTCTGAAGACCGCATCACATACAAAAACTCCATGACAGAATAAAAAATCATCAGATCCATCATACAGAACAAGATGCTCGTCAACTCCAGTAACTCAAAAGAACTGTTTAACATCATCCAGGAATTCACCAAACCCCACAGCGAATCCACGGACATCACCCCCTCCCGGGAACTCTACAATAAGCTTGGCTCCTACTTCCACCTGAAAATCAAGGCCCTTGTTAGATTTGGGGTTCTCTAGTTGGCACAGGTAGGTACTTGTGACAAATAGGGACCCTCGCCTCTAGTCAGGGCAAGGGGGATTACACTCGTAAAATAACCCCTGCTCACCCTCTTGGTAGCTTTGCACGAGCACACAGGCTTTATCTCAGAGGCATAGTGTGTTAAGTATTTGTGACCACATACAGTAACCCAGTGACAACACTACAAATGGACACCACACAGGCTTTAATATAAAAAATAAGTAGACTTTATGTAGAGTTACCATTAACGACAAAAATACACAATACTCTTACTTTAATATGGTAGATTAAGTGTAGTTCAGTTCAGTTCTTAGATGCGACACTTTGCGTCAATGTACCTTAGGTTGCGTTGTGCTTCCACGACAAGCAATGTCGCAGCGATGGGAATGCGGCAAAGTTCAGATACAAAGAAATAAAGACGTGAAGATCTTCCAGATGTGGCACGCCTCTCGGGGATGCGAGATGTTCTCGGTTCGATGCGTGGACTGCAGCGGCGACACCCTTGTTCCGCAATGCGACGGCAGCAGCTCCAGCGGCGACACTGTTCTCCCACGATGCGTGAAGCTTCCGCACGATGCGACAACTACAGAGGCGTCATCTATGACGCGACGGCAGCAGCTCAGACGGCTGTGTGCTTCTCGGGGGTGCGAGATGCTCATCTTCGATGCGGTGCAGTGCGACAGGTCCACCAGCGACACCCTCCTTCGGAGTTGCGACGGCAGGCACAGCGACGGCAACACGCTCCGACCTCGTTGCAAGGTTCTTCTCCTGATGTGGTTCAGTGCGGCAACTACAGCCGTGACACCCTCCTTCGGAGTTGCGATGGCAGCAGCAGCGACGGCGACACACTTCCACTTCGTTGCGGCACGCTTCTCTCCGATGCGGTGCAGTGCAACAGTTCCAGTGGCAACACCCTCCTTCGGAGTTGCGACGGCAGGCACAGCGACGGCCCAAAACAGCAGCAGGCACTTCCAAAGAACTTTGGGGATCTGGGGGGTTGAAGTCTGTTGTCCCTGAGACTTCAGCAGGAAGCAAGCTCTTTTCCAAGCCCTTGGAGATCCTTCACAAGTTGAAAGCAAAGTACACAAAGTTAATTTCTCCTTCCTTTGGCAGTAAGGCAACCACTGCAGGCCAAACCCTTAAGCAGCACTTCAGCTTGGGAATAGTCTCTCCTCAGTTTCTTCAGGTTCCTCTCCTCAGTAAAGGTTTCTTCTTGTAGTCTTGTAGTCCAACAGTGATCTAATTTCATGGGACCAGGGTCCCAATACTTATACCCCCAAATCCTTTGTTCTCTGAGGGGAGAGGGGCATGTGCCCAGTCCAAACTAGTTCTGAAGCACTCTGTTTACTAGACTTCTCCTTTCCTTTCACAGTGCAGGGCAGGCACATCAGACCCCCCCCAGGAGGTGGAGCCAGCATTGTGGAAGGCAAGTACAGTTCTGGAGCACTTTGTTTACCGGATTCCTTCTCTTCTTTGAGTGTGCAGGGCAGAGACTTCAGCCGCTCCCCAGGAGGTGGAGCCAGCATTGTGGAATGCAGGCACAGCCCTATTCAAGGTGCAGGTGCAACTCCTCCCTCCCATCTATATGCAGATCTCTCTATTCACCAATGGGTGACTCAGCCTGTCTCTTGGAATACCCAGCAGTGTCACTCACAAAACCAGACAAAGGAATACACAACCTAGTAGAGGCAGGTTTGAATGGTTAGACAAGCAAATACCGACTTTCTAAAAGTGGTATTTACGAACACAGAATGTTAAAACCAACTTCATTAAAAGTTTTTATCATTCTGAGTTCAGGCATACTAAACTCGAATTTCTACCATGTTCTCTGAGACAGTTAGGATTATAAAATGTAATAACTCTAACAGCCCATTCTGGCCAATGGAGAACAGGTATCCTTGCAATAGTGAAACATGAAAATGGCTGTAATTCACTATTAGGACATGCCACACACACCAGGGCCTGTCCTACCTTATACTTACAATGCCCTTGGGCCTACTATAGGGGTGACTGATATGAAGAAAAGGGAAGGTTTAGGGACTGGCAAGTGAGTGCACTTGCCCAGTCAGCATGACAGTACCAGACTGCACGCAGGCTCTACAATGGCAGACCGTAGACACATTTTACAAGGCTGCTTCTGTGGGTGGCACAACCAGTGCTGCAGGCCCACCAGCAGCATTTGGATTAACACGCCCTGGGCACACTCAGTGCACTAGACTAGGGTCTGACATGTAAACCAAATAGCCAAACATGGAACCACTGATAAATACATCAATTTACAATTGGGAGCACTTGCACTGTGGTACTGGATAGCAGTGGCAAGTGCCCAAATCATATAACACCAGCAAAACTACATGAGGCAACAGCAAAAATGGAAGGGAGACCCATATCAATGGTGCCAGGTCTAACAGCCCTCTACTACAACTTCAGGGAACACCCCCTCAGCCAGCATCGCCAGTCAGCCCTTCAGTCCTCTTGGTCCCCAGTCACCACCGAAGACACCGCATCGACCATGAAAGTCATTCACTCTGGAGACCCCTGCCCTCCGCACATCTTCCACAGATGCACCAGAACTATAATGCACCATCAACGCCACCTTCGAAACAGGCACATTCCCCGATGACTGGAAACGTGCAGAAGTCAAGTGCCCAATCAAGAAGCCCTCAGCAGATCCTTCGGACCTCATGAACTACCAAACCACCTCCCTCCTCCCCTTCGCGGCCAAAGTCACCGAGAAGACCGTCAACGCCCAACTAATGAAATTTATCGAAGAGAACTCCATCCTCGACCCCACCCAATCCGGATTCCGCAGGAACCTCAGCAGCGGGACTGCTCTACTCGCCGCTACCGACAACATCCACACACTCCTCGACCAAGGCCACACTGCGGTCCTACTTGACATCTCTGCAGCCTTCGACACAGTCTTCCACCGCACACTCACTGCCAGACTCCACGCCACCAACATACAGGAAACCGCCCTAGACAGGCTCCGTTCCTTCCTCACTGGAAGAACCCAAAGAATCAGACTTCCACCCTTCCTCTCTGAACCCAGAGATCAGTTGCAGAGTATTCCAAGGATCTATGCTCAGTCCCACACTCTTCAATTTCTACATGGTGCCCCACACCGCCATCGTCAGACAGCACAGATTCAGAATAGTATCCTAAGCAAAAAACACCCATCTCATCTTCTCCCTCACCAAGGACCTCATCACCCCCAGACTCAGATTCTAGAAAGGAATGAATGACGTCGGATCCTGGATGAGCAGCAGCTGCGTGAAGCTCAACTCGGAGAAGACAGAGGTCCCCATCCTCAGACCCTCCCCCTTTGCTTGGGACAACACCTGGTGGCCCACTGCCCTTTGCAGTCCCCCATCCCCATGGACCATGCCCGAAACCTTGGCATCGTACCCGACTTCTATCTCTCCATGATCCAACAGATCAACGCCGTTGCCTTCACCTGCTCAACAACCCTCCGTATCCTCCGGAAGACCTTCAAATGGATCCCCCAAGAAACAAGAAAGACCGTCACCCACGCACTTATAACCAGCAGACTGGACTATGGAAACCTCCTCTAAGCCTGATCAACAAGTGTCTGCTCAGATCATACAGAACACCACAGACAGTCTTGTCCTCTGCATCCCTCAACACAAACACATCACACAATACCTGCGAAATCTCCACTGGCTCCCTGTTGAGAGGAGAGTAACTTTCAAGATACTCACCCACGCCTACAAATGCCTCCACAACACCGGACCCCAATATCTCAACAAAAGAATCTCCTTCCACGTACCCAAGAGAAACCTTCATTCCGCTGACCTTGCCCTTGCCAAACCCACGCGCATCCGTATAGCCAGAACCGGCAAAAGGACCTTCTACTACATCGCGGCCATGATCTGGAACGAGCTCCCCAGCGACATCATATGCGCCCCACTCTACACATGTTCAGGAAGACCCTCAAGACCTGGCTCTTGGACTGACCGGAGCTGCTCCACGCCAGCGTCTTGAGACCCTCATGGGTGAGTTGCCACCTCAAAATTCCTGATTGATCAGAGCCTCCTCGCTTCTTGAGTTAACCAAGCAGTTGAAGACCTAGCTCTTCGACTGAACCTTCCAAGCACCAGGATACCATCTCGGGTGATAATGCGTTCTACAGATACACTTAACATAACATTATTCATATCCTAACTTCTTTTCCCCTGCCACGGCAAAAAGCAGTGCCAGGTGCACAGATTAAGTCTTCAGCAGAGCACACAGATTTCTTAAAATCTAAACACCCTCTTAATGCAAGTGATAATCAGTGCACCTTACCGATCTGTACATACCCCTTCATGGGGTGTGGAAGGATGTTTTAAAATCTGCTTGACAAAGGGCAGATTGATACATGAATCAACTTGCCCTTTAGAGAAGTTCACTTGTCCTACTTACTACCAAAATATTAGCTGGACCACAAAAGACACCTTCATAGCTCTTTTACAATAGCAAAAACATGTCTAGAGTTGGTACAGCTTGAGGTGGACTTGTGTGCAAAATGGTGCATCTTAGGAGTAAGTTGTAATTTATTTTTTATTAGGAACTTGTTAGACCCAGCGGTTTTTGGCAGGCTGGGATGCAACGTAGGCAGGCAGAATCCACCATCCTAGATGGAAATCAGCCTTTACAAACAAATATGCTTTTATCACGAATGCCTGTACAACGAATGTTAAAGGCTTATTCTTTGTAAAAGTATTCGTATTTCTTCAGCCATGTGAACTACTGTCACTTTAACAGGCATGTCCTTCGCAATGATACATTTTGCTCTGTTTTCTTCTCTGCTGGAATCAGCTCCTGCGTTAGTTAGACTTGAAAATATCGCATTAAGAACTGCGGTACTGACAGGTGAGACAAAGAAGAAGGGTCTGGAATACCTTTCTGAGACAAGGGGTGCTTGGGAGGGGGCAGCCGACCGAAGGGAGGCCCCCCCCCCCGGGCAATTTGGGAGGGGCTGCGAGGGGGGGTTTATGAGGCAGGGTAGCGGCAATTTCAGTTTTTGGGCTTCTCCTAGTATGTAGCCCAAAAGGAGCCCAAGCATAAATGCTTTGGGCCCCTTGCTACCAGCCACCATTTTAGGTTTGGTGACCTGGTGGCTGGGAGCTCAGGCAGGAATTTTTTGTGGTATTATGAGATAATTGTAATTAGCACTAGTTTCACTAAATTTAGCGTTGAGGTGTTAGAAAGTGGTTGGGAGTTTAAAGGGTGAGTGGGCGCAGGTGGGAGAAGGGGGCTCCAGTAAAGAAGGTTTTTCCTTTTCGGGTGTGAGGCAGATAGAAAGGAGGGAGACATTTGGAGGTACTTCAACTGGAGGGTTTGTCAAAAGGTGTTTTTTCTGCTTCGGTGCAGGGCAGGTTAAAGGGAGTTTTTCTTGTGATGATGGTGCTTTCTTTGTTTCACCTGTGAGGACACACGTAATGTCTCCTGTTGAGAGTATTGGGAGTGTTATTTTTAGTTCAGTGGTGGGGGTGCAAGGGGACTTGGGGCCAGCAAGTGGTGGGCAAGCTTGGGAGAGCCTGGATAATTTTCCTTCTTGGTCAGTTGGTGTAAAGGGCCGTGGTGTGGTGGAACAGTAAGACCCGGTGGGGTATCTGGGGGCCGGTTGGATTTCAGTGGGCCAGTCGGGAGGCAGTAAGGTGAGAGTGTTGTTGCTAGAGTGGACAGGAGTTGCGGTCAAGTTTCAGCAGCATTGGGGTCTAGGTTGGATTGGAGTGATTTTGAGGAGGGGGGTCACATCTCCCTGTGGCGAGTACAGGCAGGACAGTGCAGTCAGGGCATGTAAGAAGGCGGTCTGCGTGGCCCGGTGGTGTCTAGTTGGCAGGGGCCAGAGTCAGTTTTTTCTATTAGGGGTCCCAGCACATCAGTCCAAACTTTTACTTTCAGGATTCAGATCAGCGCGGCGCAGCAGACTCGGTAGGGCGCAGTTCGGCCCAGCTGCGCTGAGGTGAATGGAGGACAGAGCCTTGCGCAGCACTTTCTGTACCGCAGAGGTACCCCGTCTCGGTCAGCGCACGAAGGTCCGGCGCAACCAAGCTGGCCCCGAACGAATAGCAGGTGTAGGTGGTCTACCTTACCGTCGGCTATGGAGCTTCAGACTCAACGCTTGGGGGAGTACCGGCGGGTACAGTCGGCTCCCCCGCCAAAAGGAACGCCAAGTGTACATGAAGGACAGTATTGTTGATGCAGGTTTTTGGTAGGACCCGTGAGGTTGCTTTTGATAATTAGGGGCTTCAGGAGGTGGGGCCGAGTTTGCTTGATTATGATGAAGACAGCCCCGAGGAAGGGGACTTGCAGGATATGTAGGGGGGAGAGCCCTCTCACGCTTCTCATAGTGTTTTACAGGTTTCAGGAGTGGCACAGCAGCCAAGGAACAGACGAGAGCGCGGCCCCTTGGTGAGGGCTCCTCGGACAAGAGAAAGAGTGGAATCATCGGCACGGCGGTCGGAGTCAGCTAAACCAGCCTCTTTAGAGCCAGGTGAGAAAGCTCATACACAGGCCAAACCAAAAATGGTGTTTGTGGGGACTGGCGTGGGTCTGGGGGAGTTGGAGGGTTGACTGCTCGAGGGTAGATATGTCAAGGTCACGTGAGTGGGCACTGAGGATGGAAATGTGGCCTTGGACAATAGGGTGGAGAGCGGGACTAATACGGATAAAGCAAAGAGGGTTAAAGAGCCACTTAATATTAAAGAAGTGAAAATTAAAAAGCTGCCTTACATGGGGGTAACTAAGCCGTTGGGTGCTTATTTATGGGTGGCAACAAAAGAGCGCATTTGGAAGGGTGAGTATGTTGAGATATTGAAACTCCTTTACAGGGAGGTCTGGTTAAAAGAAGGTTCTAAGGAGGAAAAGTATGAATTGGCAAAGCGCCCTAAAGTGACATCGACTATTGAGAACTGGACAGCAGCGTTTCTAATATGTGCAAGTATATATTATGAGACATTCCTGGACGGCAGCATGTCTATCTTTAAATATATGGATGTGATTCGAAAGCCCAGCGTACGGGGGGAGGTTATGCATGGGCCCAATATGTTGAGGAGTTTCGGGCTCAGATTGCATGGATTTCAGAAGCAAAGTGGGGGGAGTTACATATAGCTTTATGGCAGCATACCATGGGGGCGGCTGCAGGCGGCAAAACTATTGTTACAGTTAATGGTTTGCCGTTAATTTATCGCCCCTTTTAGGGGAACCCCACCCGGGGTGGGGTGGGAAGCGGATTGGCTACACAGGCTGGAACTGGAGCATGCTGGGACTACAACAAAGGGCTATGCACTAGGGAGGATTGCAAGTACAGACAAGAATGCTCCAACTGTGGTAAGTGCCATCCCCTTGTTGTGTTGGGAGCCAAAACCACCAGGTAGTCAGCAAGGTAATAAGTCAGGGGCAGGTACATCTGGGCACCACACAGCAGTTTCAAGGGGGTTGGGGGGGTAGAGGGGCACATGGATCTGGGGCAAAGGGCTCCTACGCCAGTTAGGCTGTCAAAGTTAGAACAGGCACTCCAGGGTTATGAGGAGGTAGGAGTGAAATAGAAGCTTTTAGAAGGTTTTCAATATGGTTTGCATTTGGGATATCAGGGATCAAGGCAGAGAAGGTGGGCGGATAACTTGAAGTCAGCGTCAGAGCATAGCGGGGGTGCGAGAAAAACTGAGCAAAGAAGTGCATGAAGGAAGGATGGCAGGCCCTTTTTATTCACTGGCCGATCCTGAAATTGATAATATCACCTATTGGAGTGGTGCCCAAAAAAGAACAAGGGCAATACGGGCTAATTCAGCATTTGTCATGGCCTGAGGGGGTCTTCGGTGAATGATTTCATTGATGAGGAGAGTGCCTCAGTTACATATTCCTCAGTTGACGTGGCCATGTCACTAGTGGTGACCGCGGGTGCAACTGCAGAGATGGCAAAAATGTGATATTAAGTCTGCTTTTCAGTTGCTTCCAGTCCAACCAGATGATTAGGATCTTCTGAGTATCCATTTCAAGGATAAATGGTACGTGGTCAAAGCATTATCGATGGGTTGCTCCATGTCATGTGCTCTATTTGAATGTTTCAGCACCTTTTGGACAATGGTATTTCACGCACTACACAGGTCATTTATGGGTAACACACGATTTGGTTGATTTTTCTTTGTTAATACCCCGGGTTCCACGGAGTGCCAGTCAGCACTGGACACGTTCCATGAGCTCATGAAGGACTTGGGAGTGCTCTTGGCTCCTGAAACAACAAAGGGACCAGCTACAGTATTATCCTTTTTGGGTATTGCAATCGGTTCAGTGGCAATGCGGGCTCGCTTGCCGGTTGACAAAAAGCTGAAAATGATACTTACTGGTCAGGATGCTGTCAAAATAGAAGGTGGAGGTGAAGGAGATTCAAGTGTTGCTGGGACATCTTAACTTCGCTTGCAGGGCGGTCAGGGCAGGGAGGATTTTCTGTAAGAGATTGGGAAGATCTTTGGCTGGTCGGCATTTGCCTCATCACTGTGTCCGGTTGTCAGGGGAGTGATGGAGGGTTTGCGTAGGTGGTCCTTTTGTTTTCTTACTTCATTTAATGGTGTGCCATGGGTCAGGGAGGAAGATGTTCAGTGGGACGTACAAATGTTGTCAGATACAACGGGCTGTGACGGTTTTGGCTTATACTGGTGCAGCAGGTGGTGTGCAGAAAAGTAGCCACAGGACTGGAGGGATGGAGGGAGGTGCGTAACATTTCTTGAGCCTTTTCCATTGTTAGAGGCATTGACCCTTTGGGGGGAGGAACTGGCACACAAGAAGGTCCTTTTTTGGGTGGACAACATGGCAGTGGTTGAGATCTTCCACAGGCAATCAACTAGAGATGAACAGAATTTGACGTTAATGAGTGTTTTTGTTCTAGGCTGCCTGAAACATGATTTTACATTTTGAGCTTTGCACATGCTGGGTGTGGACATTGACATAGCTGATGCGTTGTCTCGTTCGCAGTGGGGAGGATTCCGTGGGCTGGACAAGGAGGCGGACAGGACACCGATCCCAATGCCGTAACATCTGTAGTATGTAGGCAACGTAGGGTATTACACCTGGTGGTAGGTTCTTTGTCTGCGTCCACGCTAACAGCATATACCCTGGCATGGAAGGAATTTTTGGCGTATGGGGCAGGTAGGCGTGAAAGAGCTTGGCGGCGTTCCGAGGATGTTGTGCGATTAATTATGGATTTTTAGAGAGAGGCTTTTCATCGCAGGACGATTAGGGTTATTCTCCTTTGGCTGGCGAAGTCGGGAACAGAATGCTTGAAGGTTGGGCTAGTGAGCGGGGAGGTGTTCAGTTGACCCGGTCTCCCCTCTCGTGGCAGTAATTGGCTCGTTGTTGGAAGTTTTATCTTTGGTTTGCAGGCATTTGTGTTTTTTTGGGGCTTTCGAGTCTCGGAGTTATCAGGTTTTCAAATCTAAAAAGGGAATCTCTTGGTAAGACGTGTTTTTCCTTGAAGAAGGGGTTCAGGTTTGGTTTTCTAGTTCTAAAACCGATCAGGGGAAGTTGGGGAAAGGGGTATGGTTGGAAGCGAGGGCTCCTCAGGTTACTTGTCCATGGCATTGGCCCGCCGCTGGAAGACATTGTCAGGAGGTCAGACGGCAATACTGTTTTCAGCACATTTAATGGGGCGCTAGTTACAGCATATCAACTGTGCATGGTGTTGCGTAAAGCTCGCAGAAAATTAGGTTGGATGGGGAGCAATATGGAACGCACTCTTTTAGGATTGGTGCAGCGTCTGAAGCACATAATAGGGGATGGTCTCAAGGGGAAATCATGCGGTTAGGGCGCTGGTTGTCAAATTGTTTCCAGCGTTATGTGAAGATCAACGCGGGGGAGGCGCATGCGTCATCCTCCTTGATTAGAGATTCATTGTATTTTTCTTTTTACAGGTTCTGTAGCTGGGACCCAGTCTAAAGAAGTGGCGGTTTGGATAATGGGGCATTCGTTCATCAAAGGGGCCCAGGTGCAGGCAGCCCAAAGTTATTTTTGAAATGTTGGGTTTTACTGATCAAATGTTCGATATTGTGTGGAAGGGGAAAGGGGGTATTCTTTGGGGGGAACTCATTCCGTGTTTGAATAAGGCGATGGTGAGAGGACTATGTCTGGATATTTTCTTGATACACCTGGGAGAGAATGATGTTTGTGGGGTGAAAGGAGTGGTTTTGTTGCTGGCTACTAAGAAGGATTTATCTTTAATTGAAAAGTGTTGGTCTGGTTGCCATGTGTTACGGTCAGAATTAGTGCCGTGAAAGATCTGGAGAGGGGCAGTGAACCCTAGAGCAATTGACAGGGCTAGGAAGTAGGTGAATTCAGAGAGTTTTAGGTTTTGCCGTCAGTTGGGTTTTGGGAGATGTGTCACACAGGAATATCTGCTTTGAGTCAGTTGAGTTTTTTCGTGATGATGGAGTTCATGTATCCAGGTTGGGTATGGACCTTTATTTGCTGGAGTTCAGAGAAGTTTTGTCTAGATGCTTGTAGGTTCAGAAGTGAAGGGTTTTAGAATTGTTCCTACTGGGGGGGGGGGGGGGGGGCAGAAAGGGGGGGTAGTTTCCTTCCCCCGCCTTTCTGGGTGGCGGGGTCTATTTGTTTTTGGGCAGTTTTTTGGCAGAGGTTTGTTGATTAATGGGTAAGTTGTGTTATCGACAGGGAAAGGATAGGTTGGTTGTTTTTAGTTTAGTTACACGTTTTGGGGGATTGACAGATGTGAAGGGGCAGGCATGGGAGTTGGTTAACACCTTAGATGCGGCGCAAATATCCCTCCCCAGTGCTGCGCTGTCCATTGGAACTAGTGCTGAATGGACGTCCAATGGTCGTGCGCAGCACTGGGGAGGTAGTGCTGCCGTCGGCCAACGCCCCGACGCAGCACTTAAGAGGTTAACAGAGGGCTTGTATTTATAGGTTATAATGGTTGATATGGGGATGTAATGTTTTTGTAATGTTTGAAATGTTGAATTGTATGGGTGGGGGCGGGGTCATGACATTTTAGGGGCGGGGCGGGGTTAGGGATGTTACGTATTTAGTGAAGTTTAGTTTTGGAAGGCTTTTGCAGAGGTTTATTTAATATGTGATGCGCACCTGTTCTAATAAAAGCGTCCTTTTCCACATATTCCTTGTCCTGGTCTGCTTCCCCCCGTCCCCCCCCCCTCCTCACCCCTCCCTCCCAATGAAGAGGGCGCGGAGGCTCACATAGGAAAGGTCAGAGCTACTCACTATTTCAGGCTCTTGTTTATCTGATACTAAAAGATATACATGAGACCACGGGAAACATCCTAAACAATGGCATTTTAATTACGACTTACCTGAACAACGAAGACCTAAACCACGACTTTTCTTAACATCGATTCCCGGACTGCAATGGCCCTGGTACAATTTGTTGCACTTCACTCTTCTTTGCCCCCCACCCCTTTAGGAAACTTGGAAACGGCAGTGACATAATACATTAAAAAAATCGGTGCTGCTCCAGCCATGGCACACAGCATCTGCGCACATACACACAAAGGGAATTTACACCAGGCCATCCTCCCAGTTGCGCACATGGCAAGTTGGTATCGTTAGTCATCCATTGACTCCCGACTGTCTGTGTGTCTGTACTTTAATTTGTGCACTTGTTTGATCTCATAGCGCTTCTGGTGATTAATTAGTCAGCTTAGTTTGTGCCATTTTTATAGCGCAACAGCGTTTCTGGTGTTCTGCATTGCTGCATAGTTGGTGCCATTTAAACAGCGCGACGGAAACGGAACTGCGCTCTATCTGTGCACAATAACGCTGCCTGTTTAAAAGCGCTTGTGAATATTATCTCGGTGCCCCAGCCTCACTCGACTTTTCACCGCCTCCATTTTGTTTGTTGTTGTCTCCCAGAGCCCTTCCTCCTCGCACCGATCCCGCCTCCCTGCTGCCCCTCCCCCCTCAATGTCCATTTAATGACGGATGCCCCCACGCGCAGCGTCCACGCGCTACGGCCGCGCCGAAGGTGCGTCAAAGGTAAGCCCGTCTACGCCCGTCTGCGCCTGGACCGCGCCCAGCGCCTGTCCCCCTGGTTCCCGCAATGCCCAGCCCACTCGCATCACTTACGATGCCACCACCCTCCTAGCTCTTAACCCCGGCCGTTCCCCCAACTGCGTCCAAGCCGCTCCTGGACACACCCATGGACCCTTCTCTTGCAACTCCTGCAAGTTCGACGGCACCAAAACCAACTCCTCATCCACCAACACCAAACAGAGACCTGACACCAACCACCTAAATTGCATCCTGCTTAACACTCGCTCGGTCCACAGACACGCCATCGACCTCTGGAATCTACTATACACCATCTCACCGGACGTCGCCTTCCTAACAGAAACATGGATGAATGCCTCTTCAGCCCCAGACATCACCATTGCCATCCCGGAAGGATACAAGATCATACGTAAAGACCGCATCAAGCAAACAACAGGAGGCATCGCTATCGTCCATAAGAACTCCATCCGCATCTCAACCAGCTCAGACGTCAACCTTGCTAGCGCCGAACACCTCCACTTCCAGATCCACACCGACCCCAAGACCACACTCAGAGGCACCCTCCTCTACCGACCTCCAGGATCCCGTGCACAATTCAGCGATGACATCACTGACTTTATCACCCCACACGCCCTCCCCTCCGAGGACTACATTCTATTGGGAGACCTCAATTTTCACCTGGAAAAGAGCAATGACAGCAGCGCCACCACCCTTCTGGACAACTTCGCCAACCTCGGACTCAAACAACTGTCACTACCCCCACCCACATTGCAGGTCACACACTCGACCCTATCTTCACCTCCAGCAAACATGTCTCATTCAGTCACACCACAGCTCTTCATTGGACGGACCACAGCTGCGTTCACTTTATCTACAATAAGACCACAATCCACAACCATCCTCAACCCACCCTGCGAAGAAATTGGAACAAAATCACCACCGACCAGATCTCCTCATCGCTTCTTCTTAACCCCCCCGCCCACTCCCCAAACCCTGACCAAGCAGCCATTAACCTCACCCAATGGCTATCCAACAGCGCCGACATCCTAGCACCGTTGAAAAAACGCCAAATCAAACTAGGCAGCAAAAACGCCTCCTGGTTCAACAATGATCTTAAGAAATCGAAGAAACTCTGTCGCTCCCTCGAGAAGGCCTGGAAAAAAACCCAAACACCAGCACCAGGGACGCCTTCAAAAACGCCACCCGCATACACCATCAACTAATCCGGTCTGCCAAGAAAGCCGCATTCAAAGACCGACTAGACAACAACGCCCACAACAGCAAGGAATTATTCAACATCGTCAAAGAATTTACCAACCCATCAGCCAACTCCAACGACATCACCCCCTCCCAAGCCCTCTGCGACTCCCTAGCTTCCTTCTTCCACAACAAAATCGCAGACATCCACAACAGCTTCGACAACCAACCCGGACACCAACCCACCCAAACTTCTGCAGGACCTTCACCCCCCTTGAACATCCTTAACGACTGGAACACAATCTCAACTGAGGACACCATCCGCCTGATGAACTCCATCCACTCAGGATCCCCAACTGACCCATGCCCTCATCACATCTTCAACAAAGCCGACTCCATCATAGCACCACACCTCCGAGATGTCATCAACTGCTCCCTCAACTCCGCCACCTTCCCGGAAAACTGGAAACACGCAGAAATCAGCGCCCTTCTGAAAAAACCCACAGCTGACCCCACCAAACTCAAAAACTACCGCCCCATCTCGCTTCTTCCATTCCCGGCCAAAGTCATAGAGAAAGCTGTCAACAACCAGCTCGCCACCTTCCTCGAAACTAACAAATCCCTCGACTCTTCACAGTCCGGCTTCCGAGCCAAACACAGCACTGAGACCGCACTTATCGCAGCAACAGACGACATTCGAACTCTACTGGACAACGGAGACACAGTCGCCCTCATCCTCCTCGACCTCTCCGCTGCCTTCGACACAGTCTGTCATAGCACCCTCCTACAGCGCCTCAGAAACGTCGGAATCCAAGGAAAAGCACTGGAATGGATCACCTCGTTCCTCACCGGAAGAACCCAGAGAGTCTGCCTCCCACCATTCAAGTCAGAAGCCTCTGAAGTCATCTGCGGCGTGCCACAAGGATCGTCACTCAGCCCCACCCTCTTCAACGTATACATGAGCCCCCTTGCGGCCATCGCTCGCCAACACAATCTCAACATCATCTCCTACGCTGACAACACTCAACTGATCCTCTCACTCACCAAAGACCCTAACAACGCCAAAACCAACTTACACGAAGGAATGAAAGAAGTAGCCGAGTGGATGAAGCACAGCCGTCTGAAACTGAACTCAGACAAAACAGAAGTCCTCATCCTAGGCACCTCCCCCTCCGCCTGGGATGACTCTTGGTGGCCAGAGGCCCTTGGAAAAGCACCCATCTCGACGGACCACGCACGGAACCTGGGCGTCATTCTGGACTCCTCACTCTCGATGACCAGACAAGTCAATGCCGTTTCATCATCTTGCTTCAACATTCTTCGCATGCTCAAAAAAACATTTCGCTGGATCCCCACCGATACTAGAAAAACGGTCACCCACGCACTGGTCACGAGCCGCCTGGACTACGGAAACACCCTATACGCCGGCACCACCGCAAAACTCCAGAAAAAACTCCAACGCATCCAGAACGCTTCAGCCAGGTACATACTAGACATCCCGCGTAAAGAACACATCTCTGGTCACCTGAAAAACCTCCACTGGCTCCCCATAAATAAGAGGATTACTTTCCGCCTCCTAACCCACGCACACAAAGCACTTTACGAACTTGGACCCGAATGCCTCAACACACGACTGTCCTTCTACATCCCCTCACGTCATCTACGATCCTCCAACCAAGCCCTTGCCACTGTACCTCGCATCAACAAAACCACCATGGGAGGCAGATCCTTCTCCTACCTGGCAGCTAAAACTTGGAACTCTCTTCCCACTCACCTTCGCCTTACTCAGAACCACCTAGCATTCAGAAAGCAACTTAAAACTTGGATATTCGACAAGTAATTCCCCACCCTTCCTCAAGCGCCTTGAGACCCTATGGGTATGTAGCGCGCTATATAAATCTCTTGACTTGACTTGACTTGACTATTCACAAAACGAATATTTATGGTTACGGCATTTCCAGCAACTCAACTCCCCTGCTAAGGACAGCTTAGGCAACACATCCACATCCGAGTACCTTCACGAGGAACAAAGCAATTGGAGTGTGCGGACAGATCAGCCCAGTGAGTAGTAACACGCTAGTATCTTCAGTTAAATTTCATTTAAGTCGGCTCTTTCTTGCTGAGAACACAATGTGAGCGGTGCAGCTGCGGGCTTTCAGTCATAAATCACCAGAAAAGGACACGCTCGTATTGTTGACATATCTTCAACAGCTTCTCCGCCAGTGCTTATTTGAAGTACAGGTTACTGCGGGCTTTAAATATATTATTAGGAGGGGAGTTAAAAAAGGCATGGAATTCCCTAGAATTAGGGGGGAAAGTGAAAAAGAAAACAAATCTAAGTGCTAATTCACTCCCAGTGTTTACGGCTGTCAGCGTCTCATTGGAGCTGGAATGACAGCTGTTAAAATATACTTTGATTAAAGTATCATCAAATGATAATTGATTATTATTCAAATCAACTATTAACATATTTATTTTATTTAAAATGACAAAAATATGCGGATTAAAAAGAACATTGTGGTGAAAATGGGTAACGAGCAATATAAAAATATTTTGTGGAAGTATTGTTAGTACATTAGTGCCATCTATAGGTGGTTTAGCATTGATCGTGGTTTAGGAATTCGTGGGTTAGGTAGTAGTTGTTCAATCATACATCCCTCCGTATCAGCACGTTCCCCTAATACTGTTCTCTTTTGTCTGTACGAGGAGTGTTTCTCTGCATGGGCTCGCGGGGCAGTGCTTGAATCAGGCTCACGGGTTGTGTTGACATGGCCAGTAACTATAAGACATAAGTCATTGCTCTGGTATGCGTAACGCAGCTCACTGTGAAGGATAAACGCTCACAGCCAACGGCCATAAGGATTCCCTCAATTAGTTTTAAATTCAAAGATTTCATAAAGGGGCCAAATAATATATCCATTTTGAATTGGGAAACGTTGATTAAATTAATAAACAGTAAGGTAGAACCACAATTCCATTATCTTACTGCATATGCGCTTAGGGCAGAATTGTTACAATGCTGCCTTTGAACTAAAGAAAGCATTTCCCCAAAGTATTTATGTTATTTGCCTGAAATCAAAGCTTATCGAATGTGAAAAGGTAATTGAAATGTTTTTTTTCTTCAAATTGCTTTAAGCTAATTACTGTCGTACATTACCATTAGTTGTTGTAATGGTAGTCATCGTAATTGGGCGCATTAGCATCACGTTCGTTTTTGCTGCATTTTTAATTGTACAGTATGGCATGGCGTGATGTTTGCATTCATTGTAGAAACTGGTGCGGTAATGCCAGCTTCGTAGTAACGCCTTCATTAAAAATCCATTGGTATTTGAGCTTTCGTTGTTAAGTCAGACATCAGTTCTAGATAGGATGAGTAGGATACACTTGTCTGATAACCTATACTCTCCCTCGGATAGCTTGGCACAGACCAGTCATGCTTATCCTCAGGGTCAAAGTGTAAAGTATTGGCATAACCCTAAACCTCACAACACCCTGTGGATGCTTAAAAAATACTCCACATTGTATGTATAATACATTGTTCTTTGTATTACACACACATTGAAATCAAAACGACATGCACATTAGATATATATTTTACAGCTATATGAATTTTTTAAACTCTAGCATTAGCAACAGGACAGCATTAACATATATGTACTTGTCCTAGGTTTTCGCTTGCATCATTATCCCCTAAGCCTTGTATGCAACATACACCCTTGTGTATACATCCCAGAGGTGTTCATAATCCATGCAATCCATTCCACATGAATAGCGGCAGAAACATATATCCAGGCTGTTCAGAGGTGTTCCACTTTCCCGCTAACATATTAGCATAAACCACAACATTCTTAATATCGCATCCCCTTATACTAGTGATGGTCAAGAAATCACAGGTTCTCACTACACCTTGTGACCTAGCCACTCAAACTACACCAGCCAACTAAACATGTTGCCCCTGTTGTCGACACTTTAATTAGATTAATGAAACCACCTAAAGCAGAAGAAAAGAGTTACGTGTTTTTGTCCATCCAGATGAGGTCCTCAGGCACCCAGTGGCACCTTCACGAGTGCGGGATCACTATTCTCTCCACAGGCAAAAGACTGCAACACCAGAAGCTGGCGCACTTCTAATTTTGAGAATGATTTCACCACTGGCAGAGGTGCACGCTACAGCTGCTCCAGGCAGCCAGTTGTGGGTGCGCACAAGGCACAATGAGACCTCCAGTCACGATATCTTTAACAACAGAGTACCTTGGGGAGAGGGAGCCAGCGACCTTGGACTGTGGCCGCGATGTCAGGCACTGTCATCCTGCCAATCTGGAGGCTGCCAGCTTGGATATCGCTGACTCTGCAAACTTCTATCAACAGCGCTCATACACCACATGCTAAGGAATGCATTCTAGCAGAGGTTTCCAGCTGCAACCGTCGAACCAACGCACCCCACCGCCACCCTCCGCACCTGGACCGCAGTGACCACCGAAGACACAGCCCGCACGATGAACACCATCCACTCTGGATCTCCGGCTGACCCCTGCCCCCACCACGTCTTCAACAAGGCCGACTCCACCATCGCACCCCAACTCCGAGACATCATCAACACCTCCTTCGACACCACAACCTTCCAGGAGAGCTGGAAGCGTGCCGAGCTCAGCGCCCTACTGAAGAAACCAACAGCGGACCCCACCGTCCTCAAAAACCTCCGCCCCATCTCGCTCCTCCCTTTTCCTGCCAAAGTCATCGAGAAGATCGCCAACAGACAGCTTGCCGCCTTCTTCGAGACAAATGGATCCTTCGACCCTTCGCAGTCCGGTTTCCAAGACCGCCCTCATCGCAGCCACCGATGACATCCGAGCCCTTCTCGACAACAGGGAAACAGCGGCACTCATCCTTCTGGACCTCCCAACACTGTCTGCCACCGCACCCTAGTCCAACGCCTCAGCAACACCGGCATCCAAGAGAAGGCATTGAAGTGGATCATCTCGTTCCTCGCTGGAAGAACACAGAGAGTCCACCTCCCCCCGTTTCGGTCCAAGGCCACCGAAGTCATCTGCGGCGTCCCGCAAGGATCATCACTCAGCCCCACGCTCTTCAACGTCTACATGAAACCTCTCGCAGCCATCCCACGCCAACACAACCTCAACATCATCTCCTACGCCGACGACACCCAGCTGATCCTCTCCCTCACCAGAAACCACGAAAACGCCAGAACCAGCCTCCACGAAGGGATGAAAGACGTCGCCGAGTGGATGAAGAACAGCCGCCTGAAACTGAACTCAGACAAGACGGACGTCCTCATCCTAGGACCATCACCCTCCGCCTGGGACGACTCCTGGTGGCCCCCAGCCCTGGGCACCGCCCCCAAGCCGACAGACCACGCACGCAACCTGGGCTTCATCCTCCCTCTCGATGACCAGACAAGTCAACGCCGTCTCCTCTTCCTGCTTTCACACCCTCCGCATGCTCCGCAAGATCTTCCGATGGATCCCGATCGAAACCAGGAAGACGGTCACCCAGGCCCTCGTCACCAACCGGCTGGACTACGGAAACACCCTCTACGCCGGAACCACAGCCAAGCTACAGAAAAGACTCCAACGCATCCAGAACGCCTACGCCCGACTCATCCTGGACATCCCTCGACGCAGCCACATCTCCGGCCACCTGAGGAACCTGCACTGGCTCCCCGTCAACAAGAGGATCACGTTCAGGCTCCTCACCCACGCACACAAGTCTCTCCACAACCTGGGCCCCAAGTACCTCAACGACCGCCTGACCTTCCACACGCCCACCCGCCAGCTACGTTCCGCTAGCCTTGCCCTCGCCGCCGTACCACGCATCCGAAGAGCCACCGCCGGAGGCAGATCCTTCTCCTACCTGGCGGCCATGACATGGAACTCCCTCCCCATCCACCTTCGGCTGACCCAGGACCACCTCGCCTTCAGGAGACAACTCAAGACCTGGCTGTTCGAGCAGTAGCGGCCCCCTCCCCTCTCCCCCCATGCGCCTTGAGACCCTTCCGGGTGAGTAGCGCGCTATACAAGTGGTATGATTGATTGATTGATTGATTGACCCCTCAGACTCCGCAAACTTCCCCCACACTCCTCAACTCGTCATGCTACGGCCACCCCAAGTGTGCTGCTGAACGTTACGAGCACACTCTTTGGCACATTCTGAAGACTGCACACGTCAGGAGGGTCCTTGTCCCGACCGACAATCACTTCCACCCGTTTCCGCCGCACCCTTCATGGTCCTTACAATCTTGTGGAAATGGGGAGATCATTTATGTCCTTGGGAACTCATGGACAGGAGGCAAGTCAACCAGTACTTGGAAAGTGCATAGGGACCCTGGCCTTGACAGCTGGCAATTAGCTGCAGGCCAGCAACATCCAGCAAAATCCACCATGTGATAGTTTCTGTCCTAGAGCATGACAAGCCGCAGGCCACCACAAGTCTGCAGATAATCCAGTTGTAGTCTCCTACCCAAATAGTTCCTCTTGTGGATGTCCCAGCGTTGAACCAGAGTAGCATGTTTCCAATCCCCAAAGCGTCTCTAATTGCTAAAGGGAGAGCCCGAGTAGTTATAACCACAATGGCCTATGAAGATGAGATCAGTTAAAAAGACCACCTTCGAAATGCATGGGTCCTTTTTAGGTCGAGCCTAGCGCAGCGCGCATGCGCTGCTCTATGGAAGACTTATTGTGAGTACTCAAAACTTCTCCGTGTGGGTCTGACTCCTCCCACACATTGAATTGGTCTTAATGTGTGGCTTTCAATAATGAAAGCATGCAAATGGCCAAACACAGGTGCATGCCCCACCTCTTCTTAAAATGTTCACTCCTACTGCGTTTTAGACTCAGGAATGCGCAGCGGCGCGCAGGGTAGCAGCTGTATTCCTCACTCATCGCCTCGTGGATCAGGTTACTAAATAAACACAGCGCGGTTGCTTTCACTTTCACGGTTGCGCTTGTTTAATTTTCTGTTGCTGCGTTCAATTCGGGCTGCGGTGATCAGTGTGTGGCTGACAGCTCACTGGCCTTTCGGTCCATGACGGCTCATGGAGGCCTCGTGAAGCCCTGCTATCTTCCCTGCAGCCCCTTGCCGTAGCGCTGATGGCATGTCAGGCCTCTCATGGATATAAAGAAATTATAACAAGGTCCAACTGCCATGAAAGTGGATGGGAATGCGAGGAGTGCTTGTAAGAAGCAGACAGGCGTTTTTTGTTTTAGAGCGCTAACTGAAACCACTGTCCACAGCTCAAGTCCCGCTTGACTCTTGCTGTGACTTAGAGCCTCTACTCACTCCTCCCATGCACTCCTGCCCTAACTGTGTAGCCGAGGTCCTGCGCAGAGCACACAGCTTCAGACTCCCTACCCTCACTGAGTACATGAGCTTCTGCTCACAGCACAGCACGGCTCATCTCATCTCACACCACACCGTAACCCGAGCACCTGCTCACAGCTCCAGTTAACCTTCCCTATGCATACGGTGTGGTGTACTCGAGCACCAGCTCCCTTCTCCACACAGTGTAACTAAACTCTAACTCCGAGCTATAATTTCTTCCTTACTCGCAGTGCACCCAAGGCCATGCTACCATCTCTAATGTACCTCTCCCATTTACCATGTATGCAAGCCCCTACTTAATGCGTCACTACCCTCAATGTGAATCCGTGCTCCTGCTCACAAGCTCGTCTACCTCTTTCCTCCCCTACCCGAGTAGAGTACCTGAGCGCACTGCCCCATCCTCTCCTACCCTCACTGCATGACTAACCACTTATAAGGTCCCAAAGGCGAGACCTATTGGCTATGCCAATGCGTGTTAAATTTTGTCCTATTTGACATCCTACCTTGGGAGGCTTGATCAGTATCTTTAGTGGGGCCACAAACCTGCCCATGGGAATGCAGGTGCCAATTCCACCCCCTCTTAACCAACCCAGGAATGCCCCTCAGAGTCAGCGGTCTGCAGTATGGCTTAAGCCCATAGTTTATGGTCGTCTTGTCCGGATTGCACAAATGTAGCAATCCCCCGCACAGCCAGACAGGTGGAGAGGCATACAGAGCCATAAGTACCAAAATACCCACTTCCCAAAGTGTTTTTTCCAACGTCGTAATGTTGAATTCACTCACACCACCAAATGTTGTCATGCCTGACATCCTACCCTGGGAGGCTTAATAAGTATCTTTAGTGGGGCCACAATCATGCCACTTGTAATGCCGGTGCCAATTCAACCCCCACTTAACCAACACAGGAGGGCCCCTCAGAGTGCGAGGTCTGTAGTATCCCTTGAGCACCTAGTTTATAGCGGTCTTATCAAAAATGCACAGATATAGCCATCCCCCCAGCAGCCAGTTGTGAATTGGAGACAGGTGGATAGGCATACAGAGCCATGAGTACAGACAATCCCACTTTCCCTAAGTGATATTGCCACTGTTGTGTCGAATTCACTGCATTAAGAAATCATCGATATCAAACACTAAACTGACACTCTTCTGCATGTAGGAAATCCAGATCAATAGCCTTTCCTTAGGTCCGTCACACCAATCCAATATGCGAAGTAGGCCCTACCGTATCAAACACACCACTCAGTGCAATTCATTACCAGTGTATGCAGTGCACACACGCAAATATCCTACCATCGCACTACACAACATTTTTAGTATCTAGGGGAAGCTTGACTATGTGCTTTAACTAACAATAACCCAAATGCATTAAAATGGCTGCCAAAAACGCGGGAACCTTTCTGCGCATGTGTCTACCACACTCACGTGGTGTGACGTGTCTCTGCTTTGGTGGGAATTTCTTGCAGCTGTGCACTAGTATTAAAGATGGCCGTTTCATGTTTCACATACTAAAGCACCTCCTTGTGCTCTAACTAAACTCTGTTAGTTCTGCCTAACTATTACTGCTATAGTTAAAATAAAGTAATGGGAATAGAGTTGAGATAAGTGGTATACAGTGCATTTATTTATTTACGCATTTTAACCCCTTCCATGCTCATGACGGAACGGTTCCGTCATGAGCGTAAGGTGGCCTGTGCTTATGACGGAACCGTTCCGTCATGGTTCCATAGGCCCAATGGAACGTTCAGCACCGGAGCAAAATCCGCTCAGCACAGAAGGGGTTAATGTGTCTTTCTCTGATTTTATCATTAGCTATTTGGGCCAGAAGAGTGAATTGTAACGCCATATTGAAACCCACACCGCGCATGTACCAGAAATCCAGGAGTCCTCAAGCAATGGCATTGAACCTATGCCAGTGACAGTCTTGCCTGCGATGCGCCTGGGAATCTAACATCATGAACTCTCCAGAGGAAGAGAAAAATATAAAATGTTATAAATTGTATATCTTTTTGCTACAGTAATGCTGGGTGGAATAAAATCATGGGAAAGTAAATTATGGGCGGGAACATTGATCTAAATTATTGAATGGAAATGATCTCATACTGGTATGGTGTGATGACCTCTCCTCGCCTTTCTGACCAATCAAATCAAGGGAATACACAAATTTGCAACACATGGGGGGTGGTACACTGCCCAGGAAATTGGTATAACTAAGTTAGGCTTAGTTAGTTAGTTGTCCGACTTGTCCGAGTAGCTGACCGGTCACTGACCCAACGTATGCTGTAGAAGATCGAGAGCAGAGGTGCTTGCGGAGCACTTTGTCAGAAGAATAGATAATTGCTGAGGGAGAAGAATTGATAACCCAATCGGGGTCCGACTGTTAGCCAAAGAGAACGGTGTGACGCTTTGGTTGCACTTAGCTGAGGGTACCTGTCCAGACCTGCATCTGTCTAGTCCTGATCCTCACCTGTCCTGAGCTGCACCTGTCTTGTCCTGAAGACACCTGAACTATTGGGAGATCTGTTTCCTTTGCCCCAGCCCGTGGCCAGGGTTGGTCTTCACGCCATTCTAGGTAAATATAAATCTGTGTGGGTATGTCCTTGTATTGTTTCCCTTTCCTTACCCTTCCCAGGTATCAATGCACAAAAGAAATCTCGTAATATTTCTACATATCTTTGTATTAGTTGTTATTTTTCTAATTGAGAAGTCTTTAACTGCGCTTGTATGGACTCTGACATTTAAGAATTTTCATAGATAAAGTGTTTAAACTTTCCTGAGTCTGTGGTTTTTTATTGAAAAAGGTAAATGTTTATTATTCTACTTATTATTCTAACACCCTATTCGATCCCTTAGGACTTTAACTACAGGTGACAAGGATTGGTAAATCAAGGCGTATAAGTATAAATCCTAAAGTAAATATAATCCTGATAGGCAAGGGAATAAAGCAGGTATACCTGTTCTAAGTGTGTATATTTATGGGCCCAGGTGAGAATGGTAATTGAGCAGGTAACTCCGCGTGCCATCACCTGCAGGAAAATACCTTGATCACTCAATATGATTTATTTAAACCGTTTGGTGATTGGGATTAAATCCCAGATCCATAGCTCTAAACCTGGCTCTAATATTGGAAACACTAAACAGTACGTTACATCTATAACGCTTGAAGAGTCATATTCACGTTGCACCTCAATCACATTTTTAGCTCAGAACATATAATCCAACTTTGGAAATTTCCCTCATAGTGCAGTGAGATGCACTGCTGTATGTACAGAACAGGTTCCTCATAGTTAAGTACGGTGCAGTGCTGTGTGCATAGATTTCTCATAGTGCAGCAAAATACAGTGCAGCAAGCACAGATTTCTCATAGCGCACTAAGATGCAAAGCACCGTGCACAGATCTTAACACGAATGATGACCACAAACACCCCCAGGACCGGACGGAAAGGCCCCCAGAGGTCCCTGGATAGAAGAGCCTGGCTACTGGCAGAGATTTCCCCAGGATTATTTATTCTATTTCTACAAACACAGCACAAGGGGCTGACAATCTCCTACCTGAGCAGAAAACTGTGCAGACATTTCCAGGCTCTTTCCTCCTCCTATGGCTGGGGTGGGGCAGGTGCAGATTTGGAGTCTGGGGGAGGAGGACGGTCTGTGAGGGTCTGAAGAAGAAAGTAATTGCACAGACAGACAGGGCGTCCTTCCTCCTCTGCAGCAGGCTGCACACAGGGGGAGAGTACGGAAGTGATGTCAACATCCGCTGCTGGTGCTGTCTCTGCCACCCCTGACCTGGAACAGGAAACTCTTCCTCTTTCATACAATGTCTCAGTGGATTTCATCAGCAGGCGAGGCGCGCCCTCTGCTGGCCACTAACAGAACCTCCATTTCTAGTCTGGAGAAGTGAATACATTTCACCGAACAAACCTTTTGTGGCACGAAAGACCTGGGTTTTTAGATGCCACAGATTATGTGTTAGTGGTGCAATTAAACTGTACAGCTTATTTCCAGTTTCATTTTATTTTTTCAAATACTTATCGGGTTTTTCAAATGCACAGCGTACAGCAAAGTAAATAAAGAAAAATGCATACAATTCTAGTCACCAGTTCAAATTCAGTTTGGCATAAATCATGTTTCAAAGCGAAAACTAAAACAACACCTTTTTTTCTAATATTCCTGTGTTTTGGGGTTCTTCCTTATAATTCATACAGTTTTATATCGTCGAACAACACTGAAATTTAGGCCAAAATTAGGTGATGAATTTCTGATTTAAGATCACAAGTGCCTCTTGATATATTGAGATAGCGGCCTTTGCCAGGCTTTGATACCAAAGCCTGTCTCTCTGCTGTTTTGTTACAGCCCTGCCAAGTGCCACGCATCAGGAGTAAAACAAAAGCATGTTAGTGCTGGTGTCTGCATCACTGCACTAAAATGGATTAGTCATGTATTTATAGCACCCCGGAACTACCACGAGGCGTGCTCCACAAAGCTGCTCTTTGATCTGTTCAAGTGATGCCATGCTGAGCAGAGCCTGCTGTGTCACTCTTCACAATCCACAACCCACACCGTGATCTGATCATCCATACAAGGTCACCAAAAATTCTCCCTCGCCCGTTTTTTTGTCTTAGTTTGCCCTAAGTGCCTCTCATGGACTAACTTAATTATTTTGCGCCTCAAAAACTTAGGTGGTACAAACCTGTCATATCTCATAAGAAATTTTGTGTCATTCAGAGTTAGTTCATCCAGAATCTTAACAAATGGTCTCACAAAAGGACCAACCATGCTCTCTCTACGCTCACCATGCACTACCGTTTGTTCAAAACTCTTCAAGAGACCATCCTGGTCCATTGCCAAACGCCCAGGGCTTTAAGTGGGCCAGGTTCTGCAGGAGCTCAGAACCGGCAGTTCTAAAAAGCAGGTGCTGGGACGGGTCCCTGTCGAGCTCTCCATTTTTTTACCTTACCCTCAGGGTGAAAAAAAAAATCTTATGTCTGCAGTAGTATCACCGCTCACTGACTTTGATGAAACTTCAAAGAGCCTCGTTTTATTTCTTTCACAGTCTCATTTCAGAACTGAAACATTTTTAATATTATATACAATGAATCCATAGTTGTTGCTTCTTTATCTTATGCAAGTAACAACCAAACTAATGGCCCATGCCCCTTTGAGAGACCCCTCCAGTTTTTCATCCCACTTAAACCCCTGCAAACACCATTTATCAGCCCATAACGAACCCCCCCTACATTCTTCCACATTGTACAATGATGGCACAGCCCCTTCCTGATCCCAGGCAGACCCACTGTGACCGTTATCCCCAGGACACTCCAAAGACATACAAGTAAAGCTGTCAGCCTGTGTGTTCTATCATACTGGAATGTGGGCAACCTTGTAAAAATACTCCTGAAGTCTGGAAGCCAGTCCAGCCAGCATAGCTGAGCCCTCACCAGTACCACCTGGACTCAAATCGTTCACCATTTGTTTGTCATCAGTGCATATGCAAAAAAGGTATAACCCTTAAAAATGTCCTAAAATGCTCGGCAGACCAGGCAGCTGGTATGGCCTCACACTCCATAACACAACACATCCATCAACGAGCATGAGGCAAAAGCCACAGTTTTTTCCATACACGCCCACACCCGGGATTATACTGCTCCCAAACCATGCGCACTGGCATCCACAGTTAGAAATGTTTTAAGTTGAGTGCCAAAAATATATTTTCATTTCCATCAACGCCTCATCAATGGTAATGTCAGTCACCGACAATACCTACTCAGGGGCATCGGGATCAATAACAATATGCAGGTCACACTGATGCCCCCACCTCAAAATAGGTGGCCCATTTTCAGCCACATTGACTTTTCAAACAACGTGTCATGATTTGAACTCAATGCGAGATTAAAAATATCCCAACACTTCTACATTTTCTCCCTGGTACCTCTAGGATTAACCTCTTTGGGTAGAAGAGTAAACTGAGGCCTCTCCTCTCTCCATATCTTCTTAGGTATAACCGTGTGGTACCTCTAGGATTAACCTCTTTGGGTAGAAGAGTAACCTGAGGCCTCTCCTCTCTCCATATCTTCTTAGGTATAACCGTGTGGTACCTCTAGGATTAACCTCTTTGGGTAGAAGAGTAACCTGAGGCCTCTCCTCTCTCCATATCTTCTTAGGTATAACCGTGTGGTACCTCTAGGATTAACCTCTTTGGGTAGAAGAGTAACCTGAGGCCTCTCCTCTCTCCATATCTTCTTAGGTATAACCGTGTGGTACCTCTAGGATTAACCTCTTTGGGTAGAAGAGTAACCTGAGGCCTCTCCTTTCTCCATATCTTCTTAGTTATAACCGTGTGGTCCCTCTAGGATTAACCTCTTTGGGTAGAACACTAACCTGAGGCCTCTCCTTTCTCCATATCTTCTTAGGTATAACCGTGTGGTACCTCTAGGATTAACCTCTTTGGGTAGAAGAGTAACCTGAGGCCTCTCCTCTCTCCATATCTTCTTAGGTATAACCGTGTGGTGCCTCTAGGATTAACCTCTTTGGGTAGAAGAGTAACCTGAGGCCTCTCCTTTCTCCATATCTTCTTAGGTATAACCGTGTGGTACCTCTAGGATTAACCTCTTTGGGTAGAAGAGTAACCTGAGGCCTCTCCTCTCTCCATATCTTCTTAGGTATAACCGCGTGGTACCTCTAGGATTAACCTCTTTGGGTAGAAGAGTAACCTGAGGCCTCTCCTTTCTCCATATCTTCTTAGGTATAACCGCGTGGTACCTCTAGGATTAACCTCTTTGGGTAGAAGAGTAACCTGAGGCCTCTCCTCTCTCCATATCTTCTTAGGTATAACCGTGTGGTACCTCTAGGATTAACCTCTTTGGGTAGAAGAGTAAACTGAGGCCTCTCCTCTCTCCATATCTTCTTAGGTATAACCGTGTGGTCCCTCTAGGATTAAACTCTTTGGGTAGAAGAGTAACCCGAGGCCTCTCCTTTCTCCATATCTTCTTAGGTATAACCGTGTGGTACCTCTAGGATTAACCTCTTTGGGTAGAAGAGTAACCTGAGGCCTCTCCTTTCTCCATATCTTCTTAGGTATAACCGTGTGGTACCTCTAGGATTAACCCCTTTGGGTAGAAGAGTAGCCTGAGGCCTCTCCTCTCTCCATATCTTCTTAGGTATAACCGTGTGGTACGTCTAGGATTAACCTCTTTGGGTAGAAGAGTAACCTGAGGCCTCTCCTCTCTCCATATCTTCTTAGGTATAACCGTGTGGTCCCTCTAGGATTAACCTCTTTGGGTAGAAGAGCAACCTGAGGCCTCTCCTTTCTCCATATCTTCTTAGGTATAACCGTGTGGTACCTCTAGGATTAACCTCTTTGGGTAGAAGAGCAACCTGAGGCCTCTCCTTTCTCCATATCTTCTTAGGTATAACCGTGTGGTACCTCTAGGATTAACCTCTTTGGGTAGAAGAGTAACCTGAGGCCTCTCCTTTCTCCATATCTTCTTAGGTATAACCGTGTGGTACCTCTAGGATTAACCTCTTTGGGTAGAAGAGTAACCTGAGGCCTCTCCTTTCTCCATATCTTCTTAGGTATACCCGTGTGGTACCTCTAGGATTATCCTCTTTGGGTAGAAGAGCAACCTGAGGCCTCTCCTTTCTCCATATCTTCTTAGGTATAACCGTGTGGTCCCTCTAGGATTAACCTCTTTGGGTAGAAGAGTAACCTGAGGCCTCTCCTTTCTCCATTTCTTCTTAGGTATAACCGTGTGGTCCCTCTAGGATTAACCTCTTTGGGTAGAACACTAACCTGAGGCCTCTCCTCTCTCCATATCTTCTTAGGTATAACTGTGTGGTACCTCTAGGATTAACCTCTTTGGGTAGAAGAGCAACCTGAGGCCTCTCCTTTCTCCATATCTTCTTAGGTATAACCGTGTGGTCCCTCTAGGATTAACCTCTTTGGGTAGAACACTAACCTGAGGCCTCTCCTTTCTCCATATCTTCTTAGGTATAACCGTGTGGTACCTCTAGGATTAACCTCTTTGGGTAGAACACTAACCTGAGGCCTCTCCTTTCTCCATATCTTCTTAGGTATAACCGTGTGGTACCTCTAGGATTAACCTCTTTGGGTAGAGGAGTAACCTGAGGCCTCTCCTCTCTCCATATCTTCTTAGGTATAACCGTGTGGTCCCTCTAGGATTAACCTCTTTGGGTAGAAGAGTAACCTGAGGCCTCTCCTCTCTCCATATCTTCTTAGGTATAACCGTGTGGTGCCTCTAGGATTAACCTCTTTGGGTAGAAGAGTAACCTGAGGCCTCTCCTCTCTCCATATCTTCTTAGGTATAACCGTGTGGTCCCTCTAGGATTAACCTCTTTGGGTAGAAGAGTAACCTGAGGCCTCTCCTTTCTCCATATCTTCTTAGGTATAACCGTGTGGTGCCTCTAGGATTAACCTCTTTGGGTAGAACACTAACCTGAGGCCTCTCCTTTCTCCATATCTTCTTAGGTATAACCGTGTGGTACGTCTAGGATTAACCTCTTTGGGTAGAAGAGTAACCTGAGGCCTCTCCTTTCTCCATATCTTCCTAGGTATAACCGTGTGGTACCTCTAGGATTAACCTCTTTGGGTAGAACACTAACCTGAGGCCTCTCCTTTCTCCATATCTTCTTAGGTATAACCGCGTGGTACCTCTAGGATTAACCTCTTTGGGTAGAAGAGTAACCTGAGGCCTCTCCTCTCTCCATATCTTCTTAGGTATAACCGTGTGGTACCTCTAGGATTAACCTCTTTGGGTAGAAGAGTAACCTGAGGCCTCTCCTCTCGACATATCTTCTTAGGTATAACCGTGTGGTGCCTCTAGGATTAACCTCTTTGGGTAGAAGAGTAACCTGAGGCCTCTCCTTTCTCCATATCTTCTTAGGTATAACCGTGTGGTCCCTCTAGGATTAACCTCTTTGGGTAGAGCACTAACCTGAGGCCTCTCCTTTCTCCATATCTTCTTAGGTATAACCGTGTGGTACCTCTAGGATTAACCTCTTTGGGTAGAAGAGTAACCTGAGGCCTCTCCTTTCTCCATATCTTCTTAGGTATAACCGTGTGGTACCTCTAGGATTAACCTCTTTGGGTAGAAGAGTAACCTGAGGCCTCTCCTTTCTCCATATCTTGTTAGGTATAACCGTGTGGTGCCTCTAGGATTAACCTCTTTGGGTAGAAGAGTAACCTGAGGCCTCTCCTTTCTCCATATCTTCTTAGGTATAACCGTGTGGTACCTCTAGGATTAACCTCTTTGGGTAGAACACTAACCTGAGGCCTCTCCTTTCTCCATATCTTCTTAGGTATAACCGTGTGGTACCTCTAGGATTAACCTCTTTGGGTAGAAGAGTAACCTGAGGCCTCTCCTTTCTCCATATCTTGTTAGGTATAACCTTGTGGTACCTCTAGGATTAACCTCTTTGGGTAGAAGAGTAACCTGAGGCCTCTCCTCTCTCCATATCTTCTTAGGTATAACCGTGTGGTACGTCTAGGATTAACCTCTTTGGGTAGAAGAGTAACCTGAGGCCTCTCCTTTCTCCATATCGTCTTAGGTATAACCGTGTGGTACCTCTAGGATTAACCTCTTTGGGTAGAAGAGTAACCTGAGGCCTCTCCTTTCTCCATATCTTCTTAGGTATAACCGTGTGGTACCTCTAGGATTAACCTCTTTGGGTAGAAGAGTAACCTGAGGCCTCTCCTTTCTCCATATCTTCTTAGGTATAACCGTGTGGTGCCTCTAGGATTAACCTCTTTGGGTAGAAGAGTAACCTGAGGCCTCTCCTTTCTCCATATCTTCTTAGGTATAACCGTGTGGTGCCTCTAGGATTAACCTCTTTGGGTAGAAGAGTAACCTGAGGCCTCTCCTCTCTCCATATCTTCTTAGGTATAACCGTGCGGTGCCTCTAGGAGTAACCTCTTTGAGTAGAAGAGTAACCGGAGGCCTCTCCTCTCTCCATATCTTCTTAGGTATAACCGTGCGGTACCTCTAGGATTAACCTCTTTGGGTAGAAGAGTAACCTGAGGCCTCTCCTCTCTCCATATCTTCTTAGGTATAACCGTGCGGTACCTCTAGGATTAACCTCTTTGGGTAGAAGAGTAACCTGAGGCCTCTCCTTTCTCCATATCTTCTTAGGTATAACCGCGCGGTGCCTCTAGGATTAACCTCTTTCGGGTAGAACACTAGCCTGAGGCCTCTCCTCTCTCCATATCTTCTTAGGTATAACCGTGTGGTGCCTCTAGGATTAACCTCTTTGGGTAGAAGAGTAACCTGAGGCCTCTCCTTTCTCCATATCTTCTTAGGTATAACCGTGTGGTACCTCTAGGATTAACCCCTTTGGGTAGAAGAGTAACCTGAGGCCTCTCCTTTCTCCATATCTTCCTAGGTATAACCGTGTGGTGCCTCTAGGATTAACCTCTTTGGGTAGAAGAGTAACCTGAGGCCTCTCCTCTCTCCATATCTTCTTAGGTATAACCGTGTGGTACCTCTAGGATTAACCTCTTTGGGTAGAAGAGTAACCTGAGGCCTCTCCTCTCTCCATATCTTCTTAGGTATAACCGTGTGGTACCTCTAGGATTAACCTCTTTGGGTAGAAGAGTAACCTGAGGCCTCTCCTCTCTCCATATCTTCTTAGGTATAACCGTGTGGTACCTCTAGGATTAACCTCTTTGGGTAGAAGAGTAACCTGAGGCCTCTCCTCTCTCCATATCTTCTTAGGTATAACCGTGTGGTACCTCTAGGATTAACCTCTTTGGGTAGAAGAGTAACCTGAGGCCTCTCCTTTCTCCATATCTTCTTAGGTATAACCGTGTGGTACCTCTAGGATTAACCTCTTTGGGTAGAAGAGTAACCTGAGGCCTCTCCTCTCTCCATATCTTCTTAGGTATAACCGTGTGGTACCTCTAGGATTAACCTCTTTGGATAGAAGAGTAACCTGAGGCCTCTCCTCTCTCCATATCTTCTTAGGTATAACCGCGTGGTACCTCTAGGATTAACCTCTTTGGGTAGAAGAGTAACCTGAGGCCTCTCCTTTCTCCATGTCTTCTTAGGTATAACCGTGTATAAAGAGCTGGAGTCCACCATCAGTTCCATCTGTCTGTCCAGAATTAGGAATGATGCCTTTGGTCGAATCCTTCAGACATTTTCTCCTAAGCCAGGGAGAACCATCAACACAAGATCATCATTCTTGTCTTCCCAACTGAAATCGTCAGTAACTTCCACATGGGATTCAGCAAACTCTTTAGAAACCCCGGCATAGTGACTTCTATGCTCCCATCTTCTGCAGGCCTTGTTTGAAGTGAAACACCACTTTAAGTCACTGGTATGATACGCACTGCTGCACCTGGAGCAACCCTCCACTATTGCCCCTCTCCGTGTTATATTATTGTATTTGCTGGTTGTTGCTTAGGGTGCCTCTTCTTTCTTTCCATCTGCTGCAGCTTCTCCATCTACAGCCTCTTTCCTACTCATCTCTTTCAGACAACCCTCTGATTTTTCAACAACCCTGGCAATGGAGATGGCATCCTTCAAGGAAGGATGTTTTGCTGCCCACGGATGCTTTTGTGTTTTTTTTACTCTGGCACTGGGCAATAAGTTGGTCCCTGATCAACTCGTCGGTCATTTGGCAAAAATCACATTTTATAGAACGTTCACGTAAGCCTGATACAAAGTCATTCAGCCTTTCCCCCCTTTTTTTTAGAGGTCTGGTATAAAACGAAAGGCTGATTGTCACTACCCAGCACATAAGGTAAATATTTAATATTTACGATGAGCCTCCTTGCCAATGGTGTCTAATAATAACACTTTATTCCATTCAGGAGTGAATTCCAGCGCCATCCAGTGCAATAAAGTAATTATCAAACATGTCTCTTTACTCCTCCCATTGAAGGGAAAGTTGACCCTGTTGTGTCAGATATGGGGGTGGAATAACAATTGAGGAACTTGCCACAATTAAATGCCAGAGGATACCACCAAAGAGCCTTTCCTCTAATGTGTCACATGAGCCAAGACACTCCATCTTTTGAAACTGCCCCAGCCACAGAGCAGAACCGATGAATCCTCCTCCACAGCGTACAAGGACCCAAAACAGTAGGGGACTGCCTTCAATAAGCGCATCATGCAGACAGAGTGGGCGGTCTTTACCAACACAAGACCAGTTGTGTAGTGTGTGTGCCCGGCCAGGCAGATTAGCAGAGGCCTTGTGAGGGTAAACAAACTTTACAAACCAAATTTTACACCGCAATACATTTACAACTTGCACTAGATGGCACTCTAGACTAAGGAATGGTATGATTTACTATTCCAACACCTTTCCTTCTGTTGCCCACACTGGCATTAGAATAGTAAATCATACTATTGCTCAGTCCAGCGCACCATCAAGCGCAAGTCGTTGTAACGACTTGCGTTGTAATGGTACTGCCTTGTAACCACACGGTTGACATAAAGACCGCGTTGTAACTGCATTGTGGTGCAAAATCCATGTTGTAAAGTGTCATATTCCTTGTGAGGCAACGTTATACACCAACTGCAGTGGGCAGTCACCGCTGGCGAGACAGTCTGATGTGCCCATAACTCACTGTGATCCTTGTCACACTTCAGCCCCCTATCGCACGTCTTGACAAATGTAGTCTTCACACACTATCAGGCCAGTAGTGTAGCGCGCCTGACACAGCAGTTTAGCAGAGGCCTCGGTGCGTGAGGTAATGTTGCACTGCAGATGCAGCAGGAAGACACGGCATGTGAAAAGTAAATGTGCCCATTACTCACTTTGGCCACCTGACGCAAATCTTGACTGGAAGCTCTGACTTGAAACTCCTTTTCCAGTGCTACCTATGCCTTGAAATTTCTTTAGATGTGACACACACCCAGCGGCTGCTGCTGGCCCCAGCACCTACTCCACTCACACCACAGTCTGGTGTCATTCACAACATGTGGCTGGGAAATGTTGAAGTGACTGCACTACACTAGTTGTAAAGGTAGAACACCTTTAGTAACAGACACCAATAATGTAGCGTGACTATCCCCTCCCCAGCCACAGAGCAACTTACTCGGGTAGAATCCCGCACCAACAACATTACGACATGACATTGCATCATGACGTTATCAAGACCATGAACCCCGAGTACTACACAATGTAAGTGGCACAGCCTGATAGTGGGCCTATCACCGAGTGTCCAAACAGTACAGTGTTGAAAACTAGAATTCCAAATAAAAGCTGCGCCTTTCACCATGAGACCAGCTGCCTCAGGCTACAATGTAAAATAAAGTTGTGCCGGTCACAAGTTTGAAGTCATATCCCAGCACTATACAAGTATTTCACATAGGTGCAGCTGTCACTGTCTATGCTGTTATGCAATATCACAAGTGTTAGAATAAATCACAGCCACACGAAGATGAAGAAGAGCTGGTTTATTCATGTCCGGTCTCATGCACTCCGCTCACCTCAGTGAACGTTCTATCACAGACGCCCTGCCAACATTCTATGGAACACTCAATGCGGGTGGAAGGAGAAGGGGGTTAGGAACATACCATTAACATATGTAAACTAGATAAGATTACAACACATCTCCCTCTGTACGGGAAAACAACTTATATGATAGGTCCTCAGAGAGGAAACGTTTTAAGCAACTTAAGTTACATAGTCTTTTTGCCAACTAGGTGGCTGGCGCATCCTGGTCACTCTGGTTTCCTGACTGTCCAGTGAATTACCATCTTGGTTTTCCTCACCAATGGCCATTGGTACACACACATCGGGGCATGCACTTACATTGTCTATGCTCCATGTGCTTCCGTCTTCCAGCACCAGCGAGTTATTGTTCACTCTCTGTATCCTTACAGGTTTTGAGAAGGAGGACACTTTTGCTCGTCCTACAGCAGGTCTTTTGACCACTACCCATTGTCCAACAGAGAACTTTCTGGAAGTGGTTCCCCATTTCTGGTCGTATTTGGTTTTGTACTCCCTTTGATGTAGCTCCACTTTGTCCTTCACAGACATCCTGTCCACCCACACTGGACTGCCCCCATTCAACCAGTTAGGGTTGAGCTTAGACCCAGGGTTTCTCCCTTTTAGGGAAACAAACGGGGATACACCTGTCACAGCATTGGGGGCGGAATGATACGACCATAGTGTTTTTCTAACTGCCTCCTCTACTGGTTCACGCATTGTAACTGCCATTTGAATAGAGTTCTTCACCATCCTGTTTGCCCTTTCCACCATACCATTAGCTTTGGGACAGTAAAGAGGTGTTCTTATGTGTGAGATGGCTAATTCTGACAAGAACTTTTTCATAACATCTGACGTAAATTGGACCCCATTGTCTGTCACCAAGGTGCTGGGAATACCTTCTGTAGCAAAACTTCCTTCAGGAATTCTACCATATCCTGTGTAGTTATTGAGTGGACAAACTTAGTGCAGATCCAATGAGAATGGTAATCTATAATTACAAACATAAATCTCTGGTTGGCACTGAGACAATTCATGGGCCCTATTATGTCAATCCCCAGCTTGTCCCATGGTTTACTTGGAACATCTATTGGAATGAGGGGGGCTTTATGTACAACCTTGGATTTGTCACTTCTACCACACGCTTCACAGTCTTTTACCATGCTCTCCACCAACCCATCCATGCCTGGGAACCAATAGTGTTGTCTCACTTTACTCTTCGTCATGCTCCTTCCCGGGTGACCCTCATGTGCTAACACAATGATCCTCTTTCTCATGCCACCCGGGGGAATGGCCTTGTTCCCTCTCCAAAGCTGACCATTCATGCTGGATATTTCATTCCTCACTGACCAATAAGGTTTGAGGTTTTCAGCTAACTCACTATTGTGCTCAGGCCACCCATTCTCAACCAACTTCATCAGTTCATTTAACTCCGGGTCACTTTGGGAATCGCTCTCCCATTCCTCTTTACTGATGGCCGGATGTTCCACCACAAGAATAGCCTCTTCTGGTGGTTCACTCACATTGTCTTCTCCTTGTATAGGCAACCTAGACATGCAGTCTGCAATGGTATTTTTCTCTCCAGCCACATAACACATAGAAAAATTGTACCCTTGTAATGCCAGTATCCATTTGGCAATACGTGGAGTGGCCCTCTCAATGTTCTTGGTGGAAAATAATGGAATTAATGGTTTGTGTTCAGACCTTAGAGTGAAAGGGATACCCCACAGAAAGAATTTAAAGTGGTTTATAGCCCAATAACACGCTAGGGCTTCCCGTTCGATGGTAGAGTAATTAGACTCTGGGTCCTTCAGTGTCCTGGAAGCGAAAGCGATTACTCTCTCACATCCACCAATCATTTGAGTGAGAGATGCCCCTAGGCCCTTACTATTAGCATCTGTAGTCAGTGTGGTTTTTTCATTGGGATCAAACATCCCCAGAGTAGGTGCACTTGCGATGGCTGACTTAATATACATGAATTCCTTTTTGCACTCCTCACTCCAACTAAAGGTGCTACCCTTTTTCAAAAGCTCCCTCATTTTGCTTGTGTGGCTAGAAAAATTTTCAATGAACTTACTCATGTACTCAACTAATCCCAAGAAGGATCTGAGCTCCTCTTTGGTTGACGGAGCGGGTGCCAATGATACAGCATCTACCAGACTGGTTTTAGGTTTTATCCCCTCGCCTGATATGGTATGCCCAAGGTAAGTCACAGATTTGACCCCTATCTTGCACTTGTCCTTTTGTGTGGTAAAACCCGCCTTACTCAACTTGCACAAAACCTCTCTTAGAATCGAGTTGTGTTCACTCTCTGAGTCTCCATAAATCAGTATATCGTCCTGAAAGCACAGGACCTTACTGAGGTCTTCCAGGATATGTTGCATAATGCGTTGGAAGACCGCCGCCGCGGACGCCAACCCGAAAGGCATACGATTATACTGGTATGCTCCGAATGGCGTAATGAAGGAAGTAAGGCTTTTGGACTCCGGATGAAGGGCAACCTGGTGGTATGCCGCCGAGAGATCCAACACACTGAAAAATTTCGCCCCCTTTATCACACTGAGCATCTTGTTTATTCTAGGGAGAGGATGCCTCTCTACCCAGATGTTGGCATTGAGATCCCTGAGATCCACACATAAGCGAATCCCTTTACCACCACCTTTTGAAGCAACCACAATGGGGGCTAGCCACTCAGAACTCTCAATTTTTTCAATTACCCCCATGGACTCCAATTTTTCCAGTTCTTTCTGCAGGGAGTCTCTCACCACCAATGGTACTGATCTAGCTCTATGTACCGTGGGCTTGCAATGTTTTTTCAGTTTTATTTTATGAAGGAATCCTTTTAATAACCCTAAGTCACTGGAAAATACCTCAGGGAATTCCTCACACACCTCATTACCAATATTGGGTTGATCTATCAGGTAAACTGGTTCCGAGGCATTGGGGTCTAATCTTATACCTAGGTCCTTTTGATGTTTCCACCCCAGTAGACACGAACCTTTCTTTGTTAGATACACTTTTCCCACAGTGGCTCTCTCTTTGAATCGGATGTGCATAATGACCATTCCCACCACTGGTATAGTGTCATGATTGTAACCTCCTGGGTTGATGTCTGGGGGCAACACTTCATAAACTTTGTCAACAGACCTGGTTTTAAATGTAGTTTCATTTATAAGTGTGTATGGTGAACAAGAATCCGCATATACATTATAAGCCACATTATCAAGCATGATCACACATTCTGGGTAGCTACATCCTGCATTCTCAAGCAATTCATTAACCATGAATACAATGTCCCCCCTGGGCTCATCATCATCCCAAATCATATGGGTCACTTCTTTTTTTATATCATGACACACCTTGGTGAAATGTCCCCTTTTGTTGCACTTCCTGCACATGGCACCCCTTGCTGGACATTTTACACTATTAGCAAGATGATTAGGATTACCACAACGGAAACATTTCATCTTTTGGGACTCGTCCTTCAGGATTGAACTACCTTTTTGTACATATTTGCCCTTGTCTTGCTTAATGGACACTTTCAGTATTTCTTCTTCACACACCTGCTTCACCTCAACTGCCTCTTTCATTTCATTCATGCAGAATGCCGTGTGTTCGATGCTTTTAGCTATATCTACCGCTTGCTTCAAATCAGGGGCATCAGCAAGCAATTTTTCTTGTATTTTCCTAACAGAAGTGCACCTGACCAACTGGTCTCTGATCAGTGAATCTGTGAGGTTACCAAAATCACAGGTGGAAGACAACCCTCTAAGGACTGCTATGTAATTCACCACCCTTTCTTGTTTCCCTTGAGACCTTGAAAAAAATTTGTGTCGCTCCAACACAACATTAATTTTCTTACCAAACTGAACTTCTAATTTCTTCAAGGCAATATGGTACACATCTAGTGGAGCATCACCTTCTCCCCCTCCACCACTGCTTTCAATCTCAATTTCAGGTAAATTATCATACATTTCTCTAGCATGCTTACCCAAATTGTGTAACAATATGTGCAATTTCCTTTCTGATGAAAATCTGTTGCCTCCAATAGCTATCAAATAAGATTCAAAAATCCTCTCCCAATTCTTCCATGGAGTGATTGGTTCCCCATCATCATTGAGAAAGGGAGGGGGTTGTGACATCGACATTGCAGTAGCCATACTACAAATTCTTTAATGCTCTTACTCACCCCCGACAATACTAAACTGGGATGGACAAAATATATAAGACTGAACAACACCAGTCCTAACACCCCAATATATAAAACTCTTTCAAGGTTGACATTTAAGCATAATGTTTGAAGATAACACAAACAATGTCAAAAGGAACACAAATGAGTCTTATGTAGCTGTGCCAATCAGCATGTGATGAGAACAGAAAGCACCACGAAGAAATAAAGAGCTCCTTTTTTTTTTTATATAGCAGTGCTCATCAGCGTGATGCGCACTGAACAAGCAACTTGGATGAAAGCTGTGCCTGTCAGCGTGATCAAAACAACAGGCTCCTGAACCACATGGTAATTCAATACCGTGTGATATTACAAATCTATAGCTGTGCTTATCAGCGTGATGCGCAACAAACAAACTCTGACAAGCTTCTTGGCGGTAAGCTGTGCCTGTCAGCGTGATTAAAACAATAAGCTCTTGAACCGCATGGTAATTCAATACCGTGTGATACTACAAATGGGCTTTCATTCATACGTGATGATGCTGGGCTCTCGTTCCCCTTGGCTTCCCTCGACGGATCTGTCAAAACACCAGGTGCTATGGTGTTCCTCACGCACATAACCTTTGTGCCTGCACCCTCAAGAATCGTAGAAACCTCAGCGCCTTACGCAGATGATCAGAGATGATGGCGAAACTGACTACCGCCGATGCACAAATGTCAAAAGCGCTCGCCCTGCAGTAACAGCTGTTGACACAGGGTGTCGTCAGGGTTGAAAGTACAGCTGACTGATCTCCAGAAGGAAGCTTCACGTAACTGTCACACACGGGAGTATTATGAAAGGAACAGCCGAATAAATTATATATCGGCACCGTGATCTGGTGAAGAGCAATGAAACACTGCAAAGTCCTTAACACTAACAGTTCCCTTTGACAATCACGGAGCGGCCGATGCGCAAATGTCAAAAGCGCCGGCCTCAAGTCAACAAACGCCTCAGAACAGATGAAAAAAAAGTAACCTCTTCAGAAACCGAGTTCAGAGCACAGCGGGGAAAGAAAGAAACGCTTGGCTCAAATAATCAACTCGCTAGTGAAACACAGTTCATAATCCCACTGAAGACTCACGGTTACTTTTCATTCGGCGTCGTGGTTCACGGCAGTGCTGGATAAACGGGGGAAGACCAGGACCTGCCCCCGCGCAGCCCCGTCGCCAATTTGTTAGAATAAATCACAGCCACACGAAGATGAAGAAGAGCTGGTTTATTCATGTCCGGTCTCATGCACTCCGCTCACCTCAGTGAACGTTCTATCACAGACGCCCTGCCAACATTCTATGGAACACTCAATGCGGGGTGGAAGGAGAAGGGGGTTAGGAACATACCATTAACATATGTAAACTAGATAAGATTACAACAACAAGTAACAATAAATAAGCATATTTCCCTTCAGCTGCTTTACGATAGCTCCCTGCACTGTAAACAGACACCTGCATCTTGAGGGTGCTGTGCTGATTAGTCAAGCCTCTACTCCCAGAGTGTTGTGTTCTGTATTGTATATTTTCACCCTGGTACTCTGATGCTGTTTCCTCGCAACATGGAGGATTCCACTTCTGGAATCTGGTGTGTGTGGATTCTGAGAATCTCTGAAGCAGACAGTTGCCAGAGATCAGGGATGTGCCAGGGGTCATTGTAACCTGCTGAATAAAGTTCTAATTAATGTTATCCTCGGAGTTCTTTCTTACAAAACTGGTAATGAGGATGAGATCCCTCAGGATTTAAACATGGGGCATTCACAATTAGGTGTTTTTAAGTGTCAAACACAGTAGACATAACCTTGGTCCATTCAAATGTAGCATTTTTTGTAGTAAATATCTAAGGGTGAGGGTGTGTGTGAGGGTAAGGGGGTGAGGGGGTGTGAGGTTGAGGGGTGTGTAAGGGTGAGGGTGTGAGGTTGGTGAGTGAGGGTGGGTGAGGGGGTGTGATGGTGAGGGGGTGTGAGGGTGAGGGTGGGTGAGAGGGTGTGTGAGGGTGAGAGGGTGGGTGAGAGGGTGAGTGAGAGTGAGAGGTGTGTGAGGGTGAGAGGGTGTGAGAGTGAGGGGGTGTGAGGATGAGGGGGTGTGAGGGTGAGGGTGTGAGGGAGGGTGAGGGGATGTGAATGTGAGGGGATGTGGGGGTGAGGGGGTGTGAGGGAGAGGGTGGGTGAGGGTGGGGGGGTGTGAGGGTGAGGGTGTGTGTGAGGGTGTGTGAGGGTGTGAGCGTGAGTGAGGGTTAGAGGGTTGTGGGGGTTAGGGGTGTGAGGGTGAGTGCGGGTGTATGAGGGTTTGTGTGGAGGGTGAGGGTGTGTGAGAGTGTGTGAGGGTGAGGCTGTGAGGGTGAGTGAGGGTGGGTGAGGGTGAGGGTGAGGTTGTGAGGGTGAGTGAGGTTGGGCCACGGTGTCTCTGAAAGCAATTGTTTTCATTTACTTGGCACGGGTTCAGGTCCGATAGAATGAAATGATACGGGCTAGGTGCATTCCTCCGCCTTGAAGCCATCCCAAGAGCCATTTTAAAATGAACCGGAGAATTTCCCCCATGCTGTTCTCATCTGTCATTCCGCGAGACGTCTGTTCTCCGAGCGCTCACTCCGTACATTCCTACACATTCGGGATTGCAAAATGTTATGTTTTCGTTCACACAGTAAGAGCACGCTGTCAATTAGGCACCACGTGCTTGCATAACTCCTCCCCCCCACAAAAAAAATGTTTCTTGCGTGCCGTGATGTGACACATTAAACTTCCACCTAGCAAAAGCATTGTTGTTGTCAGAGTGACTTTTAACATTTCACAATTCGTGCTCAAATTAAGTTATATTTATTTGTCGCAAGTAGAATTTACGATTTTTTAAAATGAGTGCTGCAAAATGACGTCACCAAAACTATTCTTGGTTCCTGAGACCAATTTTCTCACTGAGTTTTCGCCGCCAATTTTATCCGAAAAAGCTGTACTACTATTTAGGCACATGCATTGTTCCACTTTAAATGAAAATGGTGTGAAATTTACCTTAAAATCCTTTTAGACATGTTACAGTCAAAGAACGCATTTTGCTTTTCCAGAACCAAATTAAAGTGCAAGTGTCAGTGAAGCTCTCGGCATTGCGCGGCGGGGGGCGGGGTGTGTGTGGGTGTGTGTGTGTGTGTGTGTGTGTCTTTGTGTGTGTGGGTGTCTGTGTCTGTGGGCTGGAGAAAAGATGAGAGCTGAGTAAAATTAACGAAAAGAGGGTTATGGTGGAGAAGCCGGTGTTAGGGAGCAGGGAAAGTGCACTCAGAGATAGGGGGTCGGGACTAGGCCCCTGAGGTGGGGGCGGGGAAGTGGCTTCCTTTGAAGTCTGATGCTGAGGCTCAGACAGATGGTGTGCGATGTGGCTGGGATGTGCACTCGCCTGGCTCACATGAACTGTACCCGATCTGCAGGCAGTTTGAGCGGACTTTTGAAATTCCTTACTACTATAATCTCGACAAACAAGCATTGCTGTAGGTCGTGACCTAAAAAGGACTGCACGATTTAAACTAGCCCACTTCAATTTTCTACACCGCACATATGTCACCCCGGTGCTGCTGCACCGTATAGACCCCACAAAATCGAATGCATGTCAACGGTGCCAAACAGCGCCAGCAACATTTTTACACCTAGTTTGGGAATGTCACGCAGTGATCATTTACTGGGGCTGGGTGGTTGAGAGTTACAGAAACTGGGGTTTGTGGTAATAAGGCCAGAACCTACTGCTTGTTTACTGGGTATACTTAAACAATGCAAGGGAAGAAAAATGCAATGGCGATTCGCACAACTGGAGCTAATACCAGCAAAAAGACGAGTAGCTATGTCTTGGATGGGCACTGGGGGACCCAACTTACAAAGATGGGGTAAAGAAGTGAAAGAATGGGCTGTGGCAGAAGAGGTCAGGCTACGAGGGTGTAGGGTGGATGGACATTCAGACGAAGAATTGGTGACATGGAGGGAGTCCATAGAGGAGTTTAAAGCAACACTGAGGGCAGAAAACAGGGACATCAGGCTCTGATTAGGAAGGATGTGCCTGCCCATAGAAAGTATAGATACTAAGAATGAAGGAACCTCCTATTCTGACCTTATTCAGCACACAAAGTGTACCTTAAAGGACCTTCAGAACATGGGAATGGATTATTGGAAACCACGCTGAGCGATGGTTGGAATTGCTATACATTTTGTTGCATGTTTGTAAAGGTTTTATAACGTTACACTTAATATGTATTCAATAAATGTGAAACTGGAAAAAACATTCTATAAAAAAAAAAGAAAAGTTGTACAATTTCTCCGAAATGGAAAGGGCAATTTGTTCATACCAGTGCCTGTATCTCAGCAGAGGACCTTGAAACCTGAAGATCAAAAGTCTCTCAGGCTGAGGTTAAGGGCACATCTTTTTATAAAAGCACGGCTTTCATTCGTCTCAGAGTATCAAACCTTATAAAAGAAGCATTCAACGAAGGCCATACCGGTGCCTCCCTCACTGTGTGGGTCATTGGAAACAATACTTGCATAAAACAAGTAACCCTGGAACCTACAGTGACAACATACTCAATGCCCGGAAGCATCCCACAGCAACCTTGATGATTCAGCATCAAGTACCTCCTATTCGAGAGCAGCCTGAATACTGGATTAATCACGTCCATTGGGGAACCTTTCAAACGACAGGATAAGTTAGAAACTGAACCATTACTGGCCCTGTGAAGCAGAATGTCCTGGCGAAGGCGAGACCCACTCAGAGAATTCTCGCAGTCTGTACAGCTGAGAAAACCTATGGTGTCCCCGTTGCTGCATCTAAAACTATATGATAATTCCCAAGATTCATGGATGAATTCCCTACCCATTTCTTCATATCTGCCTACCTAGTGGTGTTCTAGGCAATATTATATGGTCATGAATTAACTATTCTATGGATGGTGACTCTGCCATTGTGAAAGGTAATTGGTCTCATTTTTCAATGCACAGCACTGTATATTTTGCACCTCTTTGTGCCATCGATGACTGCTTGTCTGTTAAGTTATATGCAGAGAACAGAGACATATTGTTAATACATCTCCAGGGACCATAACCAGAGCGCAGTGAATATAGCGTCCAGCTCAATGATACAACAGAACACAACTGCGATTGTCAGTGTTGTAAGATGGACAGTTCCTTTTCTATTATATCCATTGCATAAGATACAATGTTGCCCAGTGAATAAATTGTGGAGGCTAATGTGGTCATGCTGTTGTCAACCACAACCAAGGCATTTTCTGAGTTAATTCTGTCAATTTCACGCAACCTCTCAGCAGCTTCGTGTTGAGACAAATTTCCAAATTTCGTTGTAAGTGGCAAATAAGAAGCGTTTCTGACGGGGCTTTCTGGAACCTAGTAAAAAATCCATGTCATCTGACAATAGCTACAAGTGGTTTTTCACCTAAGACAGTGTTGAGGTTCTTAGCCAATCTAGACATAGTTTTCCAACACTGTAGGATGTCACCACCTCTGATGTTCGTGTTGTACATAGCATAAGTCAGTCCTCTGGATACTAAACCCTTCGGCAGTACCCTTTAATCTTGATTGACACCTATTTGTGTTCATAGCTCAAACTAACCATCCCTTCCAATTAGGGTCTGTTGAATTGTATGAAATGCCCTGCATAATTCCATCTAGTGTACCCTCACCGTTTTCTATGTAATTTTGCCAATCCTTGAAGTGTGTGAGTTGAGTTCAAGTCCTTAATCTTGGCTAACTCAAGACAGGAAGTCTGTTGCATAGTGTTGTTCAGGAAAATCATTTGTTGTGGTATGAGGCATGCTCTAAATAGTGCCTCGGTACCCTGAACCTGTCATTCTTTAGTCCCCCAGACTGATTTGATGTCTTTAGTGTCTTTCCATAAGCAGACAGTTGGGCAATAAAGGATGCAGAGTATATCTGTTTTGTGTTAGTGAGCATATTCTTCTTTGGAGATGAAGGTGCAGACCAAGCATATACTAATATGAGCGTGGGTCAGATGTATTAAATAAAGAAAAATAAGCAAACGTCTGTGCAAACGTTTGTGAAATACCTTTAGGTGGTGGAACCAAAGCCCTAGGAGTCACATGGATGATTTGCAAGTCTCACAAATATAGAGCATGAATTATCTGTAGTCGACACGAGTAAATTTCCTTTGTAAGTTTAATCCATAATACAAAGGAAACCAACACGTGCTTCATCACAATGGGAAGAATCCCTTGACTTCTTCAGGGCTGTCAGTCAGGGTTTCAAATCCTTGCGTAATCGCGATGCCGGTGATAATTCCAACCCGGCCAGAATGGGTTTAAAAACCGAAGCGTCGGGGCGTGGTCTCGCTGCGAATGGTGTGAGACACATGCTGTGAGAGCTCCGGCCGCTCGCTGCACTTCAACGCCATCAAACCGGAGTTTTGGGGTCTATCGGCGTACTTTCTCAGGGAGCATGTGTGGTGAACTGTGAAGGGCACCCCCGACGACTGGGGCGTGACTGCAGCGGCAGGGCGGCCGTCTTGAATCAGCCCCCTGCCTGGATCGCGACACCCGCCATTTTGGGTCTCCCGGGGCTGGCCTTTCCCCGCGGCTAGGGAGCGCAGCCCTGAACTCCACCCGGATTCCGCTGGTGCTGCACCCACTTGGCAGAGGCTCAGCTACATGTTAGAGGAGATTGCTGCATTGGTGGTGCTGCTGATCGGAGGGGAACTGTCTCCCGCCGCGCCACTGACCCACCATCTTAGATCCTGACCCGGGCCTAACGGAGCCTGAACTCGCCCGGGGCAGGTGATCCGAGGAGCTGCTCTCTGGCATCAGGGTTCTTCAGAGGTGAGTGGTGCCGCTATGTGACTGAAGGTGCGGGAAGCTACTGAGCGGAGGGACCCCGTCTGGGGCAGAGCAAACACTGTCCTTCTGCACCGCGCTCAGTCCTTGACGCGAACCCCATCTGGAGTTGCATGCTACCCCCGGAGGTGATCCCTTCTGTGCCTGCAAGACTGTGTACCTGGTCGCCTCCTTGGTGAGCTTTGACGTGAGACTTCCCTGGACCTCTGCTTGCGGGGGCGGATGGCACCCATCTAGTAGGCCTAGTTGGCTCAGCTAAAAGCTCCCCGCCGAGTGGATTAGAGACGTAGGCCCTGGTGGAGCTGGACCCTGGCGGAAGGCACCGGTAAGCTATGCAACCTATCTTGAGTCCTTCGAGCGGGGGTGCCCGGGGTGCCTGGGGGCCACAGAAAGTCTACTCCCCTAATTAACGGACATCTGCTACACATTCAGCCCTGCTGAACTGAACCCCGCCTGATTCCTGGAACGGCTGCCGGGTGGGTGGCGAACCTGCGGGCCCCTTGAAGACCTGGCCGCAATTTTGGGAGTGATATTTGGCGGGCACGGGGTCTTGGAGTGGTGCTGTTGGCCCGAGGCGATAGACTGCCCTGGAGTTTTGAGCCCCAGGGGTTTGTTGGCTGAGCCCCCCTGCTCGCATGGGCTGACCAGGCCTGGTGGAAGTGTAGCGCTCCAAGAGACAGAAGGTAGTGGTCGGGACTTCTCCAGTGGTTGCGGGGGTGCTGGCCCTGGAGAGCTTGAGGGGCTCCTCCGACTCTGACTTGCACTGTGGCCCCCCTGCGGCTGGACCTATCACCCTGAGTCCCGTCTGCCCCCTGAGGCTGCTGCGTGGCAGGCGGTGAAGCTACAGCTCCCTTGGGGGTTTTCACCACCGTTTTGGGTGCAGGCCCTGGCACACGCGGCTTGTGGTGGTGAAGTGGGCATTGAGTGATGGTTTCTCTGAGGGAAATCTTAGCCCCGAGCGACTGGGGTAATCATCTTGAAGCGCACCTGCCCCCCTATAGTTGGAAGGAGAGGAGGCCTGGGCCTGCTTTGGCAGCCATCTTTACCACTGAGGGTTGAGACCACGTCGGGCCTTGCGTCCCCTACGGCGCCTTCGCTGGCTTTTGGGACTGGGGTCTTGCAGGATGGACACGGCTCAACAATGACATGTACCAATAGAGGCAAGGACGTTCCAGTGCCAACCTCAAAAGGCACCTCTGTGGCAGCGATGTGGGGAAAGGCGGGCCCATATCCCCCCCACCGAGGTGGCCCTGCAGGCTGGAGGGGATTTGACACCAGTAACGCAAGCATTCATGAGCTCCTTCATGTCTAAGTTGAAGACGGAAATCGGCTCCCTTCACACTGAGGTACACTTCTGTGTCTGGGAACTCAGGAAGGAAGTTACGGACCTAGGCGAACGAGTGGACGGACTGGAGAAAACTGTTGATCCCCGCACGGAGGATCAGAAGCAACTCTGGCAGCGCCTGGCCGCCCTGGAAGACCAACACATAGAATTGCAACTGAAGCTGGAGGACCTGGAAAATCGAAGTAGCCGGAACAACCTCCGCATCCAGGGGTTCCTCTCGGGACAGAAGGGAAAGACATTTTAACTGATGTGGAAGAGCTACTCCACAAGGTCTGGGGAAATGACGATGCTTCCCTGCCGGCTTTGGACCAGGCTCACCGGGTCGGCGGGCAAGCAGGGCATCCTTCCGGGCATTTTAACCAGTGTTCACTTCTTCACAGAAAAAGAAGCCATTCTGCGGGCGGCAAGAGCCAAGCAGGACCTCACAAATGATGGGGACAAGATCCATATATTCCAGGACCTAGCACCCAATACCTTACAGTGCCGCCGCAACTTTAACCCTGTAACAGACAAACTGCGAAGCCTGGACATCTGCTATCAGTGGGGTCACCCATTCGCCCTCATTTTTCCATGGGAGTCCATTCGTAAAGTGATACGTCCTACAAAGAAGCGGCTCAACTACTCCGGCTCCCCACCTCACGGCCTGCCAGCCCCACCCGCCACACGGATACCTGTCAAGCCATCTTGGTCCACCGTACGTCAGCGCAGGCACTCCCCACCGCTTGATGAGCAATCATCGTCGCAGGCTAAATAGGACATTATTGACCACATCAGATCCTTGGAGGGGGACAAGTCCGAGACGGGCCCGGATTCTCCAGTGTCTTGATAAACAGCTTGTGTTCCCATAACGAACTCTTGAGACTTGCCTTGGGGATCACAACCCCTCCCTGGTCGAATTTAATGTTTGACGCTGTGTTCTTGACGCTGCCCCAACTCCCCTTTCGCAGTGTAGCTGGTGCCTGAGCACCTCACCTGGTTGAACTCGAGTACAGCTGACGACCTACCCCATCTGTTCCTGAGAGAGTGACGTCTCTAGGTCCATCCAAACATTAGGGTGCAGGCTGGCCCATTCCTGGAACAGATTGATGTGGCCCGGTTGGCCCATGTTAGTTTATCTAGTTCTCTCTCTTATATCCTCCTATTTGCATGAATCTTCTCTTCTCCTGTCGCGTTCTAATCTAGGACCCCGATCAATACTGTGACCTTATGCTCCTATACGGCTATAATCCATTTATTCCCCTATAATGGCATAAATGATCAAGAGCGATATTTCAGAAACTCGTCTCTGGCCTAACACGATCAGAGCCACATTTCAGAATCTCTTCCTCTGCAGCTCATTAGTGCAAATGACACAGCAGAAGCTACTATCTAAGATTCCTAGATTACACTCTGAGTTCTTCAACAAGATAAAACTCAGCAACCTGGGAAAGCCCCGCTTGCTATGTTTTGATTAGTAATAGAACTCTAATGAGCACTGAGAGACGATCACTTCCTAGTGACATCTTTATTGACGTCTTATGTCCAAAAACTTACGTCAAACAAGGCACCTTTCAGGTATAAATATTTTAAGAAAGATGGTTCCCACTCTCTGTTGTGGATTTTCAGGCAACAATGTTACATATACAACAGTGGATGGACCATAATCACCTTAAATTAAACCCGGGAAAGACTGAGCTCGTTCTGACCGGGGACAGCCATAAGTTCTGTGGCCCACATTATTGGCCCCCAGAGCTGGGTCCTTCACCTTCCCCTTCTACCTCAGTCAAAACACAGGGAGTCTCCCTCAATAACGAACTCACACTGAATTCTCAGGTGGGCTCAGTGATCTCCAAGTGTTTTTTCAGCTGCGTAAGATCAGAAAGATTCACCGCTTCTTTACTCGTGATGCCCTGATCCAGATTATAATTGCCACAGTTCTGTCACATTTGGATTATGCCAACTCAGTATATCTGGGTATGCCACTCTACCTGTTCAAACGGCTGCGGCTGGTTCAAAACCAGGCAGCACGGTTGGTCCTACGACAACCAAGATGGCAACCAGTTACACCCGTGTTAAGGAAACTACATTGGCTCCCTGTTTCTCAGCGTTGTGCCTTCAAAACAGGCTGTCTTGTATTCAAAACCTTGCATGGTAAAAGTCCCGCATTTACCAACAGCCTGATACACAGACACACTCCCATACGAAACCTTCGTTCTGTCCATCTCTCACTGCTCACTATTCCAACCTTCAAGCGAGGCTGCAGATTTGTGGTCCTTGCTCCTAAGCTTTGGAACTCCTTCCCCTTGGAAATCTGGTCCAGTACTGATATTATGCAATTTAGAAAGCTTCTCAAGACTTGGTTGTTTCTGCAAACATACAAATAGTTATTCTGGTAGCTAACTAAGCCTGTCAGTGCCATGAAGCCAACCGGTGTAAGTGCGCTCTATAAATACCCATTAAAATTAACATTAACATTGATGCGGAGAAGACGTTAGGTCGGGTGAACTGGTGTTTCCTTCGAGCGTTGTTGCACAAGATCGGACTGGACCAAAACATGATTTCTATGATCATGGCCCCTTATCTCTCCCAACAAGCTAGAGTTCGGGTCAATGGGAAGCTTACAGAACCCTTTTCCATACATAGGGGTACGCAGCAGGGTTGTCCCCTGTCCCCTCTGCTATTTGCCCTGGTGATAGAGCCTTTAGCAGAGATGATCAGGCATAATGCGGACATACATGGTCTCACTCTTGGAGGTCAACAGAACAAGGTAGCACTCTTTGCGGATGACCTTATCCTCACACTATCGCATCCACATATATCTCTCCCGGCGCTTCACACTCTGCTATAGTCCTTTGAGCTGGCCAAGGGCCTTAAAATTAACCATGAGAAATCTTGGGCTTTAAACCTCACGATCCCCGAAGAGGAGATCCCAGTCTTGAAGACGCCCGCCCCTTACCAATGGGCCACAGATTCCTTCCCTGGACACATGGACTCAAGTCAATTGTCGTGAATGCAAGAGAACGGTCTTGGAGGACCTACAGGGGTGGAAACCCCTAGCTATATCCTGGCCGGGAAGGCTTAACGCCGTCAAAATTTTGATACTCCCTAAAATCTTGTATCTATTCCAATGTCTCCCCACCCCTATCCCGCAACACCAGATACAGGGCCTCCGATGAGATATAACTAACTTCATTTGGGGTCGTCGTAGACCACGATTCTCCCACAAGATCCTCATGATGCTGCGAGACAGAGGGGTTAGCGTGCCCCAACCTTCTGGAATACTAATGGGCCTCTCACCTCCGCTTTGTCTCAGAATGGACAACCACTGAAAGTGAAAAGGTGTGGTTTCATATGGACAGGATGGTAGCTGGGCATACCATTTGGGATCTAACGTGGCTCGACCATACGGCGCGCTCTCGCAGCGCCTACTAAAACAGTCCTAGATACATGGGACAAGGTAGCCGTGCATAAGGGTATAACGACCTTCCCCTCCCCACAAACCCCATTGTAGGTAACCCACTGTTCCCTTCAGCCCTCCACTCACAAGCATTCGCCCTATGGTTACAGGGGGATTGCAGAGTGATCGGAGACCTGTATGAAGGGAGCACACATTTTTTTTTTTAAAACATTTTTATTTGCATTTTGTGTATAACTCAACAGTACAGTCATGTATTCAGCAACACTCTTTCCTGTAATTTCAGTCCCTCCACCCCACAATCGCACGCTGTTGATACGCGGTACCCCACACAGTTGTGAAAAAGAGCTAAGTATCAGGGAGTCGTCCCTCACCTCCCCCTCCCTGCCCCTCCCGCCTCCACCCGAATTAACTAGTAAAACAACCATATGCTCAGCCATCCCCCAACCCACCATCGAGTCCATGATAGTTTCTCCACTTAGACCAAATTTTTCGGAACTTCCTAGGGCACCCCCTGGATTTGTAGGTCACCCTCTCAGCCGTCATGTATAGGTCCAACCCTCGCCTCCATTCCTCCAGGTCAGCAGGAGTCGGGGACCCCCACCGTTTCGCAATGTCCCTCTTAGCCACCACCAAGGCCAGAAGCAAGATTATAAGTGGCGCGGCAGGTCTACATCATTGGACATCCCCAATAGAGCCAGCTTATGCTCCTGTGCCAGTGGTACTCCCAGGATCTCCTTCAGTTCTGAGAAGACACGGGACCAGTAGATTTGGATTACTGTGCAGGACCATAATATATGATAGAAACCCCCTTCTGTCCAGTGGCAACGGAGACATCTGTCTATTTTCCCCATCTTATAGAGTCGTATCCGGTCATAGTATGTTCTATGTAACACGTTGTATTGGATGAGGCGCAGCCTGGACTTAATCGCTACCTCTCGGGGGTGCATTAACACCAGATCCCAATCTAGGTCCTCAAGGGTGCCTACCTCACTCTCCCATGCATTTCTAAGCTTCGCTAGGTCCCCTAGCATGTTGTTGGTTAGTGTTTTGTAAGTAAGTGAGACTGCTTTTTCCTGAATCCAGTCTTGCAGAAGCCTCCCCTCCAAAGGTGCATATTCTGGTATCCCTGACAAGCTTATATGTTGCGCCTTCCACGCGTGGCGAAACTGGGTATATTTAAAAAGCTGCGAACTTTGAAGCCCGAAGGCGGTTCTCATAGTCTGAAAGGATTTCAATTCTCCCTTTGCTATTACATCACCGATGGTGGAGATACCGATGTCATCCCAACGCTTGAAGCCCTTTAGTTTATGCAGCTCATGTAGCCACGTACAGTGCCAAAGAGGTGTCTGTCTAGTAGGGGTCTTGTCCCAGCCTGTGCGTTTCATGGCCTTATTCCAGACTCGCAATGTTATTAGGGTCGCCGGAAGCAGTGTGCGATGTGCGGGCCCTCCATACAGGAAGTGTAGTAAGTTGTGTGTGGATAGGGTATGTCTTTCTAATGCATACGTGAGATGGTCTGCCGGCAAGTGTAACCATTCATTAATCGGGGTCGTATGTTCCGCCCAATAATAGGCTTCCAGGTTTGGGAGTGAGATTCCGCCGCTATATTGGTGCCTTTGAAGCGTGGTCAGTGCTATCCTAGGCTGTTTTCCTAGCCAAAAGAAGGCCCGGAGATCCGAATGGATCCTGCGTAGTAATGTGTCTAGGAGGGGATAATATTCATTCTGTAACGCGTACAGGTATTTGGGAAGGATGTTCATTTTATACATGGGTGCCCGCCCTAGGAGTGTGAGTGGCAGGCGTTTCCATCTCTCCATGTCTGCAGCTGAGTTTAGAGAGATCCTATCTATATTTTTCGTTAGCGAGAGTTTCTTGTCAAGGGTGATGTAGATCCCTAGGTATTGAAAACCCTCCGTAGTAGGTATTAATTGTTGGGGTAACGTCGTCCAATGGTTACCGCCCTTGGGGTCGTATAGAATTGATTTATGCCAGTTAATTGTATAACCGGAACGTTTACAATAATTTTCCAACTCCCGGAAGAGCTCCGGGATAGTCGTCACCGGGTTGGTGATGTATAGGAGGACATCGTCCGCATATAGGGACAGCTTCTCTTGGGCAATATCTGTGTCTGTTATTCTAAATCCACTAATTGTCGAATTCTGTCGAACCCTGGCCGCCAGGATTTCAATGGTGAGTGTGAATAGAAGGGGCGACAGAGGGCATCCCTGTCGGGTCCCTCTCTGGATCTGAAATTCTCGTGATAGAACCCGTACTCTGGCTCATTTCTCGGCGTAAAGGAGTCGAATCCAAGCTCAGAATTTGGGACCAAAGCCAAATTTCTCTAGTACCCCCTCTAAAAACAGCCAGTGAACCACATCAAAGGCTTTTTCTGCATCGAGGGAGAGGAACCAGTGTGGTGACTCTCTGTCCCTCACCTCTTGTAGCCAGTTGTGCGTGCGCCTAAGATTGAATTTAGTGGCCCTGTCAGGCAGGAAGCCGGTCTGATCCAGGTGTATCAGATCTGGTATCACCGACCGCAGTCGGAGTGCCAAGACCGACGCGAGGAGTTTTACCTCAGTGTTCAGGAGGGATATAGGTCTGTAGGACGCACAGTCCTCATGCGGTTTGCCCTCTTTGTATATTGGGACGATGATTGCCGTAGCAAGGTCAGTGGGGAGACTCCCCTCCTGATACGCTCCTAAGAAAAGGTTTCTCAGGTGTGGAGCCAGGATGTCCGCTGTGCACTTGAAAAATTCAGCCGGGAAACCATTGGGTCCCTGAGCCTTCCCAGGTCTCAGTCTAGCAAGAGCCGAAGAAACATCCTCTAGCGTGATGTCGGCCTCAAGGGCCCTGGCGGATTCCGGGTCTAGACCGGAAATTTCAGTCTGGCTCATATACCGGAGAGCAGCATCGCAAGAGTCTAGGTTCCTAGCAGTATAATCTTTCATAGTGGGCCGCAAAGGTCTCAGCAATGTGTGTATCTGTATAGGCGAGTCTACCATCTGTATCTATGACGCGTTCTATCCAGCGCTCTGCCCGCTCCTTCCTACTGAGCCATGCCAGGAGCCTGCCCAATTTGTCCCCCACATCATATAGGCGGTGGAGAGTGGCCAGGTTCTGTGTCTTAGTCTCGTCTGTCACTAGTTTCCTGTAGTGGCGCTGTGTATCTATCAATTTCCGCAGTGCGATAGGGGATTTTGTATCCAAGAGTTTTCTCCTCTCCTCTCCCAATCTACTCATTATCCTGTCTCTCATGACCAGTTTTAAGGCTTCCCAGAGGGTTACTCCCTAACAAACCGAACCCTCGTTTTCTGCCAAGTAGACACTTGCATCTGCCCGTACCCCCTTCAGGACCGCTGGGTTTTTAAGTTCCCAAGCGTCTAGTCGCCAAGTGGCCCCCGCCGTGTATCGTCTCTGTCCTACTTTGATCAGCAGGGGCGAGTGGTCTGAGATTTCCCTTGCCCTATATTCTGCAGTCGAGTCAGTAGTCAAGTCCTGTCTGGACATAAAGATGTAGTCCAGCCGCGAAAATACCTTATGTGGGGTTGAGTAGAAGGAGTATGCGGGTTGTCCTGGGTGCAGCCACCTCCATACATCTGTAAGACCGATTGTGGTAATCATCTGGGCGAGTGGTGTCTGGGTATGCTTAGTGGGTGGCGTCCCTGAGCGATCCAATTTCCTATCCATAACATCATTGAAGTCGCCGCCCACCAATTGAATGGTGTCGGCCGATTCGAGGAGTATGTTCGCTAGTGTCTTGATTGCATTGGCCTGTAGTTTAGGGGGTGCGTATACCGAAATCAATGTGTAAGTGTGTCTACGCCATGTCCCCCGAACCCCAACGCATGTTCCCTGTGGGTCCGTCCACGTGCGTGTGATGCAGAATGGGGAAGTGGTCTTTAGGATAATGGCAACTCCTCTGGAGTCAGTAGTGTATACCGCGTGGGCCAACACTTTATAGCGTCCCCTAGCTAGGAAGGCGCAATTGGATTCCCTTAGGTGCGTCTCTTTTAGGAAAATTACGTCTGGTCCTATTCTTTTTATGTATGCATTTACCAGTCCCCTCTTAACCTGGTTACCGAGCCCATTCACATTCCAGGTCATGACGCTGAGTCTGGGTAGGTCATTCGGTTGTGTATCTAATGTACTTGCCATTCTGAGGTGTTAACCTGATAGTGTGGATGTTCCCTGATGTATGAGCGTAGAATGCTGCAGCAATACACATGACTGTGAACAATCAACTGTTTCCCTCCCTCCTCCCCCCGGCATCTCCCCCTGCAAACTGGTCGAACGTCCCCAACCCCCGCCACCCCCTCCCCACCTTCCCCTCCCGTCCATCCCATACTTGTAACCAAAGGAAGCACAGGACTTTCGGGTGGTAAAGGTCTGTCGCCCTCCCACAAACCACCCCAACTAAAGGAACACTAGGGCTCCAGCTGTATCTGCCACCAGCTTAACTGTCCAGCTAGCGACCAGACGGGGTATCCTGCCCCGTGGGCCACAAAAGATGGCACCCAGTCAATCAGAGAACAACAGTGTCAAACGGTGTTCAGAAAATAGCGGTCGTAACTTGCGTGTCCTCGGCAATGGTGTACTGCGTTTCCGGATACCAGTTCCAGACTTCCTCACGATTGTGAATCTTGTGTGTCCAGTTCACGCTCTTCCACACCTCCTGTAGCCCCCTGTTCCATCTCTCGGATCGCCGCGACCAAGGGATGCAGCGAATGCTCTGTCGAATCTTCCAGGTCTGACGAATGTTCATTTGCCACATTCTCCAACTCCTCGATATTGTGGTGGGCCAAGCTGCTGAATCTGTTTCCTGGTGTCGAATTCTCCTCCGTGGTTGCGTTCCGGTTCCGTTCTCCTCCGGTCGCCGCAGTACGCTCCGAGTCCGGTGGAGAGGATGTATGGCGTTTCATCCTTGGAATGTGGGACCGTTGCGTCTTAGGCGGGCTCCTCCGGAAGTTGGCTGCCGCTATTTCAAAGCGAGCTCTGCGTCCCTCCTCCTCTGCTCCATGGATCAGGGGTCGTTCTTCCAACCACTGCCAGGCCTTCTCTGGGCGGCTGAAGAAGTGTGATCTACCCTTGTACAAGACCTTCAGTTTTGCCGGAAAGAGCAACATGTAGGATATATGCATTTCCCGCAATTTTGCCTTGACTGAGTCATAAGAGCGGCGCTGTTTCTGCACATCTTGGCTATAGTCCGGGAATATCATGATATTTGCATTTTCCAGTCTGAGTTCCCCTTTTTTCCTTGCCTCTCTCAAAATGAGGTCTATGTCTGCAAAGTTAAGAAAACGGGCAATGATCGGCCGCGGCCTTGCCCCCTCCGGAGGTTTTATGAGCAGAGCTCTGTGCGCCCTTTCTATGATAAAGCAGTTCGAGAATTTGGCCTGTGGAAATGTTGATGATAGCCAGACGTGAAGAAATGCTGCTACGTCGGTCTTCTCAATGCCCTCTCTAAATCCTACAAAGCGGAGGTTGTTGCGCCTTGCCCTGTTTTCGGCATCATCCACTCTCCACAGCAGCTGTTTGTGCGACGCCTGTAGCTCCGCCATCTCTCTCTTGAGTGTAGTAAGGGAGTCCTTTGATTCTCCAATTCTGGTCTCAGTGGCCGTCACTCTCTCCGTTAGATTCCGGAAGTCCTGACGCAACAAGAGGACCTCCGAACCCACCTCGCCTATTTTTGTCTCAAGTGCCGTTCTAGAGTTTTAGATATCGGCCCTCGAGGCTTGGATCGCCTCCATAATTATGGTCGTGTACGTGCGCGTGCCCAGTGGCGTGGGGGCCATCTCCCTTTGTGATCGCGTCGTAGCATAGCTATCGATGGTTTCCTGCCTGGCCGTCCTCGGGATCTGGTCTCTCTTCCCCATGACGGACTCTGGGCTTGGCGAATTTATACGTGCAATTAATCAAAAGGGGGGATTAGGGATTGGAATGTCTGTTTCATTCCCCAGGGTAAGTAGATAGTTAATCAGAAAGGAGAAACAGACACTAGTTACACATCAGACCATTGGTAAGGTAAGTTTTTAGAGTAACCTCAAAAACCCTATGCTGATGTGGTTGTGCGGTATATCTGGTTCATCCGCCCCGCATATGGGTTGTTGGCAGTTATCATTGGTTACTCCAAAGTAGTGATGTTGCCTGCCTCAGCCCGAGGCACCTCTGGTCAATAGTGCAGTGTCCAGAGAAGTGAGAAAAAGTGTGTCAAAATAAATTCTCGAAAAAAGGAAAATAGGTTTAAAAACTGGAAAATCACCCTAAGAGACTTTTATTATTGGTGTGATTTCCAGGTTGATTAAAATAAATTCGGTACTACTGGGTTGATCGAGTTACTGGATCAAAGTAGTTTTAAATCTACACAAACGTCGACATGTTTCAGCTCTCTCGGCCCTAGGGGTCTATAGAGCTTTCGTCAGGACTCACACATAAACAGACAATGGACTTTTTACTCACACCATTTGTGTTGTTTTTAGTAGTAACCTGTTTAAATTCCAGGGATAAAGGCTCCTCCGGTTTCTGAAATAGAATGGGGAGAGTACATAGAGAGATACACACTTTTTTTTGAAACATCCTGATTCAGGTTTGCGCATTCAGTTGAATAAAATTATTATTCATTCATTCCAGAGACTTTACTCCGAGGGGAGGGGTAACGGGGTTGAGTTTATTCACAAAGGTGACATTATTGTTAAACTGGAGGTCCAGTTGGTTTATTTTACGCGCTGGCATATGAAGAGACGCGCTAATTAAAGTTTACGAATCATGTTAGCAATCATTTAGGACTGGAAGTTCAATTCACTCACTTTACGCGCTGGTGTATAGAGGGTCGCACTAGTTTGAAATCGCGCAGGGGACTCTCTAACTGTAGGTATTAGATTCCCTACTATGCGTGCGAGGAGGACTAACAATGAGAGTGCTTGTAAACGCTACGCATTATCCTACCTTATACCGGGAAGGCACTCGCTGCATCGGGGAAAACACTGGACACAGAGCTGTGTTTAAAATGTATCGCATTAGTTGGTGTATCACGCGGTCATCTTACCGGAGTTCTGTAGTTTTATCAGCCTCACTCCGCCATTACCCGCGTGTGTTTGCAATCTCGTCTGGTGCTGGCTCTGCCCCCGGAAATGAGAAGCTCGGGCGGAGCAGTCATTTTTAAAGGGGCAGGCGCTCAGAGCGGCGTTTTCTGGGTGTATCAAGCGGAGTTTTTTTTGTTTTTTGTTTGCAGGCAAACTTTATTCGTGCGTGAAGTTATGGACATAGTGCTTGCGTCCATTCATATCCAATCAATGTTGTATTTTGCAAATGATCGATAACGTTGAATATTACAGATACATGTGAGTTAGTGTACTTGTGGGTATAAGAAACAGCATCATTTGGCAAATTGGTGCCACGGAATTGAGTCATTGAGTCCGTGTTCGTGGGTTTTGAGGCGTTCCACCCACCTCTGTTCCTTCTCAAATAATATTCTTTCACATCTCTGAGTTTTATCATTGAGCATTTCAATTACTGTCCAGTGGATGTCATCGCAGGAGTGACCTGCTTCCACGAAGTGGGAACACAGTTTGGTGGTATTCTTTTTTAATCTAATATTGCTCCGATGTTCACCAATTCTTGTTTTGACTTTGCGACAGGTCATTCCGATATAATGTTTGTCGCAAGGACAGCTTACCATGTAAATGACGTGTGTCGAATTACAATTGGTGTGTTGACGCTGTTGCCAAAGAAGTGTGTCAGAAAGTTGTAATGTTTTAGATGCTGTTGTTGTTTTACATGCTACGCATGAGCCACAAGGATAATGCCCAGTTACAGGTGACATGGTTACGTCTCTGGTTGTGACCACTTTTGCTTTTCTTATGGGTCGAGTATGTACTAGGACATCCTTAATATTTTTTGATCTTCGATTTGCAAACCTTGGTCTGGGCCAATTGAAAGATCCTGTATGAAGAATGTGCCAGTTCTTATTGATCAGTTTCTTTACTTCATAGGACGCCTGACAGAATGTTGTTACGCAGGTAGTCAAATCCGGTGTTGGTACTTTTGGGAATGTTTGTAAGAGACACTCTCTCGGTTGATTATTTGCTCTTTTTTTGCAGAGTCTGATTGTTTTCTCCGTGTAGTCTCTCTGCCTAAGTCTGTCGCTCAGTTCGTTAGCTTGTATTCTATAGTCTGCGTTGTTACTGCAATTTCTCTTTAGGCGCAGAAACTGGCTGTAGGGAAGGTTATCCCTCAATGGTTTTGGATGGAAGCTTTTATAAGATAGGATACTGTTTTTGGCCGTTGGTTTTCTGAAGGTCTTTGTATGCAGCACATTGTCTTTTGCAAATATTGTTATATCCAAAAAGTCGAGGTTGTTACTTGTAGCCGTGTGTGTAAATTTTAACCAGGGGTCAAGATTGTTGAGCCAGTTCATAAAAGTCTGTAGGTCCAGCTTAGTGTCCCAAATCATTATGATGTCATCAATGTATCTCTTCCAGTATAATATACTGGAAGAGAACATGTTGGTTTCACTTGTTATGTGTTGCTCCTCGAAGTGGCTAACATAGAGCCCTGCCACCGAGGGAGCGAAGGCGCTCCCCATGGAGGTTCCATGGATTTGGAGGTACAGGTCATCACCATAAGCAAAAAAGTTCTCTTTTAATGCTAGTTTACAGCATTCGAGGATGAAATGTCTCGGTGTTTTAAATTGCCATTCTCTCGTGAATAGTACATCCTCCAGGACTTGTATGGTGTCATCTTGGGGGAGACTCGTGAATAGAGCTTCCACATCTAGGCCCACAAGGAGCATCGTGTTTGAGTTGAAGGGCATTTTCTCAATTTGTACTAAAAGGTCACGCGTGTCCTTTAAGTATGCTGGTGTTTGTTGAACAAGCAGTTTGAGGTATTCATCCGCGAATTTAGAGAGCGGTTCTAGTATCGAACCAATGCCCGAAACTATCGGACGGCCTGGTGGTGGGGTTCTGTTCTTATGCGTTTTCGGCAGGGAGTAAAAGTAGGGAATGACGGGCTCTTTTGTCATCAAGTAGTCTGCCTCCTTGGGTGTAATCCAGCCTTTGGTCTCTGCTTCATTTACCATGATGGAGATGGTATTCCTGAGTCTTTCAGTTGGATCTGAATTGATCTTTTGATAAAAACTTGTGTCAGATAGGAGGGCTAGGCATTGTGAGTTATATCCATCTTTGCTCAAGATAACTGTGCCCCCCCCCCTTATCCGCTGGCTTGATCACTATTTCATCATTTGTTTTTAAAGCCTCGAGGGCTATGCGCTCTTTTTTACTTAGATTTTGGTAGACTTTTTTATTTTTCATTTTGTCCACACCATTTAGAAGTGCCTGTTCGAAGGTCTGTAATTCTGGGTGTACAGTCGAATTCGGAGGGTTAAAGGTGGATTTTTTCCTTAAAGTGGTATCACCCTGTTCGTTCATCCCAATATTGGTATTCTGGTTGGAAAAGAAGGCCTTCAGCTTGAGTGTTCTACAGAATTCTGCTAGCTCGCTCTTCAATTTGAATGTGTCTAGTCGGGGAGTAGGCACAAATCCTAATCCTTTGTTGAGGATTTCCAACTGTTCATTTGGCAATTCCAGACCTGAGAGGCTGACTACGAGAGATTGGTTTTGCTGGTGGAGGGGTGGGATGCTGCCATACTGCGTGTCTGCACATTCCTCTGTTGGTCTTGGGGATTAGGGATTAGAATGTCTGTTTCATTCCCCAGGGTAAGTAGATAGTTAATCAGAAAGGAGAAACAGACACTAGTTACACATCAGACCATTGGTAAGGTAAGTTTTTAGAGTAACCTCAAAAACCCTATGCTGATGTGGTTGTGCGGTATATCTGGTTCATCCGCCCCGCATATGGGTTGTTGGCAGTTATCATTGGTTACTCCATGGTTATAATATGCCATACTACCAGCCATTCGTCCCTCCATACGGAGGATGGATGGATCCATTCAATCCTGGTATGCAAAAAATGCCACCAATGGGAGATCAACAGATGGGGCAAAATATGCACACTACCCAGAAAGAACCTCATTTTTTATCGAGAGGCCAAAACCAACCAAGAGGAAAGAAAAAATCACTCAGATGGCAAGACCAACAGAGGAATGTGCAGACACGCAGTATGGCAGCATCCCACCCCTCCACCAGCAAAACCAATCTCTCGTAGTCAGCCTCTCAGGTCTGGAATTGCCAAATGAACAGTTGGAAATCCTCAACAAAGGATTAGGATTTGTGCCTACTCCCCGACTAGACACATTCAAATTGAAGAGCGAGCTAGCAGAATTCTGTAGAACACTCAAGCTGAAGGCCTTCTTTTCCAACCAGAATACCAATATTGGGATGAACGAACAGGGTGATACCACTTTAAGGAAAAAATCCACCTTTAACCCTCCGAATTCGACTGTACACCCAGAATTACAGACCTTCGAACAGGCACTTCTAAATGGTGTGGACAAAATGAAAAATAAAAAAGTCTACCAAAATCTAAGTAAAAAAGAGCGCATAGCCCTCGAGGCTTTAAAAACAAATGATGAAATAGTGATCAAGCCAGCGGATAAGGGGGGGGGCACAGTTATCTTGAGCAAAGATGGATATAACTCACAATGCCTAGCCCTCCTATCTGACACAAGGTTTTATCAAAAGATCAATTCAGATCCAACTGAAAGACTCAGGAATACCATCTCCATCATGGTAAATGAAGCAGAGACCAAAGGCTGGATTACACCCAAGGAGGCAGACTACTTGATGACAAAAGAGCCCGTCATTCCCTACTTTTACTCCCTGCCGAAAACGCATAAGAACAGAACCCCACCACCAGGCCGTCCGATAGTTTCGGGCATTGGTTCGATACTAGAACCGCTCTCTAAATTCGCGGATGAATACCTCAAACCGCTTGTTCAACAAACACCAGCATACTTAAAGGACACGCGTGACCTTTTAGTACAAATTGAGAAAATGCCCTTCAACTCAAACACGATGCTCCTTGTGGGCCTAGATGTGGAAGCTCTATTCACGAGTCTCCCCCAAGATGACACCATACAAGTCCTGGAGGATGTACTATTCACGAGAGAATGGCAATTTAAAACACCGAGACATTTCATCCTTGAATGCTGTAAACTAGCATTAAAAGAGAACTTTTTTGCTTATGGTGATGACCTGTACCTCCAAATCCATGGAACCTCCATGGGGAGAGCCTTCGCTCCCTCGGTGGCAGGGCTCTTTGTTAGCCACTTCGAGGAGCAACACATAACAAGTGAAACCAACATGTTCTCTTCCAGTATATTATACTGGAAGAGATACATTGATGACATCATAATGATTTGGGACACTAAGCTGGACCTACAGACTTTTATGAACTGGCTCAACAATCTTGACCCCTGGTTAAAATTTACACACACGTCTACAAGTAACAACCTCGACTTTTTGGATATAACAATATTTGCAAAAGACAATGTGCTGCATACAAAGACCTTCAGAAAACCAACGGCCAAAAACAGTATCCTATCTTATAAAAGCTTCCATCCAAAACCATTGAGGGATAACCTTCCCTACAGCCAGTTTCTGCGCCTAAAGAGAAATTGCAGTAACAACGCAGACTATAGAATACAAGCTAACGAACTGAGCGACAGACTTAGGCAGAGAGACTACACGGAGAAAACAATCAGACTCTGCAAAAAAAGAGCAAATAATCAACCGAGAGAGTGTCTCTTACAAACATTCCCAAAAGTACCAACACCGGATTTGACTACCTACGTAACAACATTCTGTCAGGCGTCCTATGAAGTAAAGAAACTGATCAATAAGAACTGGCACATTCTTCATACAGGATCTTTCAATTGGCCCAGACCAAGGTTTGCAAATCGAAGATCAAAAAATATTAAGGATGTCCTAGTACATACTCGACCCATAAGAAAAGCAAAAGTGGTCACAACCAGAGACGTAACCATGTCACCTGTAACTGGGCATTATCCTTGTGGCTCATGCGTAGCATGTAAAACAACAACAGCATCTAAAACATTACAACTTTCTGACACACTTCTTTGGCAACAGCGTCAACACACCAATTGTAATTCGACACACGTCATTTACATGGTAAGCTGTCCTTGCGACAAACATTATATCGGAATGACCTGTCGCAAAGTCAAAACAAGAATTGGTGAACATCGGAGCAATATTAGATTAAAAAAGAATACCACCAAACTGTGTTCCCACTTCGTGGAAGCAGGTCACTCCTGCGATGACATCCACTGGACAGTAATTGAAATGCTCAATGATAAAACTCAGAGATGTGAAAGAATATTATTTGAGAAGGAACAGAGGTGGGTGGAACGCCTCAAAACCCACGAACACGGACTCAATGACTCAATTCCGTGGCACCAATTTGCCAAATGATGCTGTTTCTTATACCCACAAGTACACTAACTCACATGTATCTGTAATATTCAACGTTATCGATCATTTGCAAAATACAACATTGATTGGATATGAATGGACGCAAGCACTATGTCCATAACTTCACGCACGAATAAAGTTTGCCTGCAAACAAAAAACAAAAAAAACTCCGCTCGATACACCCAGAAAACGCCGCTCTGAGCGCCTGCCCCTTTAAAAATGACTGCTCCGCCCGAGCTTCTCATTTCCGGGGGCAGAGCCAGCACCAGACGAGATTGCAAACACACGCGGGTAATGGCGGAGTGAGGCTGATAAAACTACAGAACTCCGGTAAGATGACCGCGTGATACACCAACTAATGCGATACATTTTAAACACAGCTCTGTGTCCAGTGTTTTCCCCGATGCAAGCGAGTGCCTTCCCGGTATAAGGTAGGATAATGCGTAGCGTTTACAATCACTCTCATTGTTAGTCCTCCTCGCACGCATAGTAGGGAATCTAATACCTACAGTTAGAGAGTCCCCTGCGCGATTTCAAACTAGTGCGACCCTCTATACACCACCGCGTAAAGTGAGTGAATTGAACTTCCAGTCCTAAATGATTGCTAACATGATTCGTAAACTTTAATTAGCGCGTCTCTTCATATGCCAGCGCGTAAAATAAACCAACTGGACCTCCAGTTTAACAATAATGTCACCTTTGTGAATAAACTCAACCCCGTTACCCCTCCCCTCGGAGTAAAGTCTCTGGAATGAATGAATAATAATTTTATTCAACTGAATGCGCAAACCTGAATCAGGATGTTTAAAAAAAAAGTGTGTATCTCTCTATGTACTCTCCCCATTCTATTTCAGAAACCGGAGGAGCCTTTATCCCTGGAATTTAAACAGGTTACTACTAAAAACAACACAAATGGTGTGAGTAAAAAGTCCATTGTCTGTTTATGTGTGAGTCCTGACGAAAGCTCTATAGACCCCTAGGGCCGAGAGAGCTGAAACATGTCGACGTTTGTGTAGATTTAAAACTACTTTGATCCAGTAACTCGATCAACCCAGTAGTACCGAATTTATTTTAATCAACCTGGAAATCACACCAATAATAAAAGTCTCTTAGGGTGATTTTCCAGTTTTTAAACCTATTTTCCTTTTTTCGAGAATTTATTTTGACACACTTTTTCTCACTTCTCTGGACACTGCACTATTGACCAGAGGTGCCTCGGGCTGAGGCAGGCAACATCACTACTTTGGAGTAACCAATGATAACTGCCAACAACCCATATGCGGGGCGGATGAACCAGATATACCGCACAACCACATCAGCATAGGGTTTTTGAGGTTACTCTAAAAACTTACCTTACCAATGGTCTGATGTGTAACTAGTGTCTGTTTCTCCTTTCTGATTAACTATCTACTTACCCTGGGGAATGAAACAGACATTCCAATCCCTAATCCCCCCTTTTGATTAATTGCTACTTAAGCTGCGTGCAGCAGCGGCATTCTAATATATATACATCTGTATATATATATACCCCCCAGAGACTTAAAATGGAGGGTAACTTAGGTTTGAGTTTTGATGCCAACGACATAGAAGAAATCCTGGCAGGTAGGTCACTCCTACAAAACACTGAACTCACGGAAGCATTAGCACAGGCAGATGACTGGGACAAGATGACGGAGAAGAAAAGGGAACAGATCAGAACATCTATACACGGTATAATAATGACAGAATACCTGAGAGTTAAAGCAGCACCAAGAGGTCTTTGGGTCAATAATGCCCCACGAATTTTTCTGAGTGACCTAGTTTTCCGACGGGATTGGTCCTCAATATCGTGGAAATGCACACTTGATTATCTAGTTCTTATTGTTAAAACCGCGAAAAGGTTATCAGACAGACTCTTAAAAGAAATTGAAGATTTTGAGAAAGAATTAAAGAAGGGCATCAACCCCGCAATCTACAAACAGAGGTTGGATGAAATTAATAAAGAAATGGAGGAAACTCGGGAATTCATCACACAGAGCAAATTGAATAAACTTGGTAAAGATTTAAAAAAGTTCAGCCAAGAGAAGATGCACCCATATACTGCAGAGGAGTATTCCCCACAGGACACAGGATCAGACAATGAATCAACCGGCAATAACTCCTCCAACTACTCAGTAAGTAGCACGGATGAATATTTCCCCAAGAGAGGCAGGAACAACTACAGACAACATCGCCCAAGCAGAGGAAACAGATGGCAGAGACCATTTTTTCATGGTTATAATATGCCATACTACCAGCCATTCGTCCCTCCATACGGAGGATGGATGGATCCATTCAATCCTGATATGCAACAAATGCCACCAATGGGAGATCAACAGATGGGGTAAAATATGCACACTACCCAGAAAGAACCTCATTTTTTATCGAGAGGCCAAAACCAACCAAGAGGAAAGAAAAAATCACTCAGATGGCAAGACCAACAGAGGAATGTGCAGACACGCAGTATGGCAGCATCCCACCCCTCCACCAGCAAAACCAATCTCTCGTAGTCAGCCTCTCAGGTCTGGAATTGCCAAATGAACAGTTGGAAATCCTCAACAAAGGATTAGGATTTGTGCCTACTCCCCGACTAGACACATTCAAATTGAAGAGCGAGCTAGCAGAATTCTGTAGAACACTCAAGCTGAAGGCCTTCTTTTCCAACCAGAATACCAATATTGGGATGAACGAACAGGGTGATACCACTTTAAGGAAAAAATCCACCTTTAACCCTCCGAATTCGACTGTACACCCAGAATTACAGACCTTCGAACAGGCACTTCTAAATGGTGTGGACAAAATGAAAAATAAAAAAGTCTACCAAAATCTAAGTAAAAAAGAGCGCATAGCCCTCGAGGCTTTAAAAACAAATGATGAAATAGTGATCAAGCCAGCGGATAAGGGGGGGGCACAGTTATCTTGAGCAAAGATGGATATAACTCACAATGCCTAGCCCTCCTATCTGACACAAGGTTTTATCAAAAGATCAATTCAGATCCAACTGAAAGACTCAGGAATACCATCTCCATCATGGTAAATGAAGCAGAGACCAAAGGCTGGATTACACCCAAGGAGGCAGACTACTTGATGACAAAAGAGCCCGTCATTCCCTACTTTTACTCCCTGCCGAAAACGCATAAGAACAGAACCCCACCACCAGGCCGTCCGATAGTTTCGGGCATTGGTTCGATACTAGAACCGCTCTCTAAATTCGCGGATGAATACCTCAAACCGCTTGTTCAACAAACACCAGCATACTTAAAGGACACGCGTGACCTTTTAGTACAAATTGAGAAAATGCCCTTCAACTCAAACAGGATGCTCCTTGTGGGCCTAGATGTGGAAGCTCTATTCACGAGTCTCCCCCAAGATGACACCATACAAGTCCTGGAGGATGTACTATTCACGAGAGAATGGCAATTTAAAACACCGAGACATTTCATCCTTGAATGCTGTAAACTAGCATTAAAAGAGAACTTTTTTGCTTATGGTGATGACCTGTACCTCCAAATCCATGGAACCTCCATGGGGAGCGCCTTCGCTCCCTCGGTGGCAGGGCTCTTTGTTAGCCACTTCGAGGAGCAACACATAACAAGTGAAACCAACATGTTCTCTTCCAGTATATTATACTGGAAGAGATACATTGATGACATCATAATGATTTGGGACACTAAGCTGGACCTACAGACTTTTATGAACTGGCTCAACAATCTTGACCCCTGGTTAAAATTTACACACACGGCTACAAGTAACAACCTCGACTTTTTGGATATAACAATATTTGCAAAAGACAATGTGCTGCATACAAAGACCTTCAGAAAACCAACGGCCAAAAACAGTATCCTATCTTATAAAAGCTTCCATCCAAAACCATTGAGGGATAACCTTCCCTACAGCCAGTTTCTGCGCCTAAAGAGAAATTGCAGTAACAACGCAGACTATAGAATACAAGCTAACGAACTGAGCGACAGACTTAGGCAGAGAGACTACACGGAGAAAACAATCAGACTCTGCAAAAAAAGAGCAAATAATCAACCGAGAGAGTGTCTCTTACAAACATTCCCAAAAGTACCAACACCGGATTTGACTACCTGCGTAACAACATTCTGTCAGGCGTCCTATGAAGTAAAGAAACTGATCAATAAGAACTGGCACATTCTTCATACAGGATCTTTCAATTGGCCCAGACCAAGGTTTGCAAATCGAAGATCAAAAAATATTAAGGATGTCCTAGTACATACTCGACCCATAAGAAAAGCAAAAGTGGTCACAACCAGAGACGTAACCATGTCACCTGTAACTGGGCATTATCCTTGTGGCTCATGCGTAGCATGTAAAACAACAACAGCATCTAAAACATTACAACTTTCTGACACACTTCTTTGGCAACAGCGTCAACACACCAATTGTAATTCGACACACGTCATTTACATGGTAAGCTGTCCTTGCGACAAACATTATATCGGAATGACCTGTCGCAAAGTCAAAACAAGAATTGGTGAACATCGGAGCAATATTAGATTAAAAAAGAATACCACCAAACTGTGTTCCCACTTCGTGGAAGCAGGTCACTCCTGCGATGACATCCACTGGACAGTAATTGAAATGCTCAATGATAAAACTCAGAGATGTGAAAGAATATTATTTGAGAAGGAACAGAGGTGGGTGGAACGCCTCAAAACCCACGAACACGGACTCAATGACTCAATTCCGTGGCACCAATTTGCCAAATGATGCTGTTTCTTATACCCACAAGTACACTAACTCACATGTATCTGTAATATTCAACGTTATCGATCATTTGCAAAATACAACATTGATTGGATATGAATGGACGCAAGCACTATGTCCATAACTTCACGCACGAATAAAGTTTGCCTGCAAACAAAAAACAAAAAAAACTCCGCTCGATACACCCAGAAAACGCCGCTCTGAGCGCCTGCCCCTTTAAAAATGACTGCTCCGCCCGAGCTTCTCATTTCCGGGGGCAGAGCCAGCACCAGACGAGATTGCAAACACACGCGGGTAATGGCGGAGTGAGGCTGATAAAACTACAGAACTCCGGTAAGATGACCGCGTGATACACCAACTAATGCGATACATTTTAAACACAGCTCTGTGTCCAGTGTTTTCCCCGATACAAGCGAGTGCCTTCCCGGTATAAGGTAGGATAATGCGTAGCGTTTACAATCACTCTCATTGTTAGTCCTCCTCGCACGCATAGTAGGGAATCTAATACCTACAGTTAGAGAGTCCCCTGCGCGATTTCAAACTAGTGCGACCCTCTATACACCAGCGCGTAAAGTGAGTGAATTGAACTTCCAGTCCTAAATGATTGCTAACATGATTCGTAAACTTTAATTAGCGCGTCTCTTCATATGCCAGCGCGTAAAATAAACCAACTGGACCTCCAGTTTAACAATAATGTCACCTTTGTGAATAAACTCAACCCCGTTACCCCTACCCTCGGAGTAAAGTCTCTGGAATGAATGAATAATAATTTTATTCAACTGAATGCGCAAACCTGAATCAGGATGTTTCAAAAAAAGTGTGTATCTCTCTATGTACTCTCCCCATTCTATTTCAGAAACCGGAGGAGCCTTTATCCCTGGAATTTAAACAGGTTACTACTAAAAACAACACAAATGGTGTGAGTAAAAAGTCCATTGTCTGTTTATGTGTGAGTCCTGACGAAAGCTCTATAGACCCCTAGGGCCGAGAGAGCTGAAACATGTCGACGTTTGTGTAGATTTAAAACTACTTTGATCCAGTAACTCGATCAACCCAGTAGTACCGAATTTATTTTAATCAACCTGGAAATCACACCAATAATAAAAGTCTCTTAGGGTGATTTTCCAGTTTTTAAACCTATTTTCCTTTTTTCGAGAATTTATTTTGACACACTTTTTCTCACTTCTCTGGACACTGCACTATTGACCAGAGGTGCCTCGGGCTGAGGCAGGCAACATCACTACTTTGGAGTAACCAATGATAACTGCCAACAACCCATATGCGGGGCGGATGAACCAGATATACCGCACAACCACATCAGCATAGGGTTTTTGAGGTTACTCTAAAAACTTACCTTACCAATGGTCGAATTTATACGTGCACCAGTTCGAACAACAACACGTACTGACACCCACCAACCCCTTCCACACCTCTATTAGGTGGTGGAAGCGTTATATTGACGACGTGTTGGTGGTGTGGAGAGGCACGCTAGATTCAGTCAAAGAATTTCATCAATGGCTAAATAGTAGAAACCAGTTTCTTAGATTCACCATGGAAGCGCATAAAGATAGAATTGCATTCCTGAATCTATCAATTTATGTCACTCTTGCAGGTCTGCAGAGTGAGCTTTACAAGAAACCGATGGCCCGAAACTTGCTCCTCTTGTATGAGAGTTATCATTTTAAGTCCCTGCACCAAAATCTACCCTATGGCCAGTTCCTACGTGTTCGTAGAACTGCTCAAATAGAGAGGACTTCGATATGCATGCGAGCAATCTTTGTGTACAGCTAAGGGATAGGCATTACCCCAACATGCTTATCAAAAGATCAAGGAAAAGAGCGTTGAACAATAATAGGGAGGCTTTCCTTGAACCCCCTATTTCTAAACCACTGTTGAAAGACTCACATTTGTGAGTACCTTCAACACCAGAAGCAACGCCATTCAAAAAATTCTAAGAAGACACTGTTGCCTCTTGAACCATGGAAAAGAAAAAATAGCGCAACCTTTGTTTGCGTTGAAAAGGTCCAGTAATATCCGAGATCGGCTTGTACATACACGCCCCAAAGAGACCCCTAGGAAACTTGGCGAAACCCTATGGAATCTTCCTCCTGTGGTTGGGCACCACTCGTGTGGAACCTGCTCGATTTGTCCACAGACTAAACACACAAGGGAGATAGACATAGGCACAAATAGACATTGGCTACAGCGCAATTTCAGCAATTGTAATAGTACCAACTTAATTTACATGCTGACATGCCCCTGCTCCACACAATATGTGGGCATGACCACTCGAAAAGTCCGGACAAGAATGTTAGATCATAAGAGCTCTGTCCGGTGCAAAAAAAGTCACACCAAACTTACCAGAAATTTCTTGGAACGGATTTTCAATGGACTGTCTTGGAGAAGCCATACTTCCCCGCATCAGCGATGTGTCGGGGTACCTCTTTTCCAAGGAACAAAAGTGGATTTATAAGCTTCAGTCTGATAAGGGGGATTAAAAGATGATATTCCCTGGACCCTTCTATAGCGATCGGTTAGGCATTAAACAGGTGAAAGTACCAACACAGCCTTACCCCACATGGTCACCATAGTCGTGATTGGAGATAGAATCACTGGTCTATGCTATTATCTAATACCAAGTACTGAGGATGTTCCATTAAGATTATCCCTATTGTATATCAACTGTGACTTGGGATGTGCTTATAAATTGTTGCTATCTATTTCACTAACTGAACACGCTAGGCTTTGGATTATGATATAACATAGCAAATAACCATTATCATGGTGTTGTTCCCATAAGATTTTTGAATTATAGCCAGTGAGAACTATGTTAATTCGACCTATAGTATAACGTGTATGGGTCCTTCTGTCAATCAGAGAGTATTTTTCAGTATTTTTCAATGCATGTTACTCGCGCTGTCCTAGAACGCGAGCAATACTCAAGACACATCCTTTTATAAAAACTTCTGTCTCCTCAAAAAGAGAATTGTATGTAGTTCCCTGGGCTATATTAGATACAGACCGATGGCTGAACTACCAATATTGCCGATATGATCTCATTGGGTAGTTTTGAAAACATGGTCTCGCGCTATTTCGAGCGTTATCTCTGAGCGCTGAGCAGGACGCTCTGATTGTATCTTGCAATGCGTGTTTCTCGCGATACACCATAACACCAACAATACCCAAGAGACATCTTTTTATAAAACTTCTGTCTTCCTCAAAAAGATAATTGCAGGTAGTTCTTATGGGCTATATTAGAAACAGACCGATGACTGAACTACTAACATGGCCGATATGACCTCACACGGTAGTTTCAAATTTCTGGTCTCGCGCTATTTCGAGCGCGATTTCGAGCACGGAGCAACACGCTCGGATTAGTACCGTTATTATTTAGGATAGGTTTGCAAGACAGACCTTTGTGATACTCTACAAACAACCTGTGCCTCACTTATAAGACCAGCGGAGTGTGGTGCCAGGTGAAGTAACAATACAGAGATTTTCGAACTACTAAAATGGCCGCGATTACATCATTGAGTAGTTTTTAACGCGGGATCTCGCGTTTTTTCGAGCGCAAAGTAGTGCGCTTGGTTCCCTTATCAAAATACACTTTCTAAGTACACTTAAAAGCTGCTTCTTGATACCCCCTTCCTTTTCTCACAATACAAGGAGTGGGAGGATTTAAGACATATTGACACAGTATTGCTAGGTGGCAGCATAGATTAACTAAGCAGAGGGTTACTAGTCTAACAAACCCCCACAGGACTATAAAATAGGAGATCACCTAGACGTCGGTGCCTCCCCCAAGCCTCAGAAAGTAGCTTGAGGTACCGACGGAAAGGTGAGTTAACAAGAATATGTATAGTATGAATACTATATAGATACTAAGTTTTTAGTCTTGGCGCTTTTTTCAAGTTGTTTTAAACTGGGTGGCATAGGACATTTTGTACCTCCAACAGTTTGGTGTCAGAGTGAATTTTCTTAGTTGTTTTGAGGTCTAGCCCATTCAGTCTTAGGTTGACCTTCCTCACATGTTTGCCTCTAGATGTAGGGAAACTCTTTTACAGGAATGATATTTGGGCATTACTAAAAGCTCATAATCTGTTGCTTTATTGTGCTACCTTTCTGTTTTCCTCCTTATGTCTTTGTAGTGCGGGGCCTCTTATATACCTGAGCATGGTCCAGGTGAGGTGAGGTCCTTTCCCCTACCAGAAAGGCTGAGCAATCTATTCATTTACTTTTTCGTATAAAATTGTATTTGGGTGTTACACTTTGAATATGTGACTGACACATCTAACACAGTATTAATGATGTATCATTTTCCTCCACAGAATTCACGGTAGCTAACGTGAAATGGAGGGGTAACGTCCATGGTTGTTACAGGTTGTACCGTATTCAACTAGTTTTATTATACTTTATTCCTTTGGTGATGGTGGAGATTGTTCTGTTCCACTACTAGGAGTGCAACTATTAGAAGAGCAGAGGCCCTGATGAATGCCAAGGGATTTAATACCCGTTAGGCAGAAACATGTTGGCCCATTTCTAGGCAGATATTTATTACTGTCTCTCTTGCACTGTTCTGGTTTTTTAATTAGGAGGCGTGTCTTGTCCGCAGAATAAAGTTGTCAGAAGGAGGACATTCCATCCTATTTTAAGTCACTAATTTTTTCTGTTGCACTTGTTACCTTTACCATCAAAAGATCAGTCATCATGGACGGTTTGTGTATTTTTGGTGGACCTAATCCTAAAAACAGCAATAAGGTGCGGTGTTTGATGTCCCAATGATCAGGGGACCAGCCTATTATGCACCCGGGTTTGGCCAAATGATATGACTGATCATTGAGTCAATTTGATGGGAAACCTTTTTCAAATTGCTTTGGATTAGTCAGCCATGTATGAATAACCCATGATGTGCCGGTCTATTCTGTGCACTCAGTGTTCACCCTTTTCTCTCTTTCTCCTGAAATACGCTGTCTTTAGGTGATATGTACACTACGAGATCCTGTGTACTCGGTGACAGTGCAGCTTTAGAATTTAGCTGGTAGACCCCCTGTGTTTTGTGCGTTATAAATTAAGCAGTAGCTGAGGATTAAATCAGATGCGGGTCTCTAAACCATATATCCCTTGGACCCTCTCTTTAACTGTTGTTTTGTTGGACTCTGGGCTTGATCAGGCGCCTCTCGCTGTGGCCTGAAAGTCACGGGAGGTGGTGGGGAGAAGAAAACACGCTAATCCGGTCACCCCCAGAACAGTAGGCCTCACAAGCAGTCCACAGCCCGGGTGTCAAGGGCAATGGCGGATGGGCGGTGGAGGATAGTGCGGTACTCAGGAGCGCGCCCACATGTATCTGTTGAGGTGTTATTGTCACCCCCTTCTATCCAGATCGGCCATACGTGGCAGGGACGGTGCTCTGCTGTTCCCACGATGGACCTCTAGGGCGGTGTGTAACCCGTCCGGGCTGATGCCTCGAGGAGGGGTCGGCGCCGGCCCGAACAAGGTCCCTCCACGGTGCCCTCCGGCATGCCCGTGGTTCTCACTCCCCTGTTGGCGCCGCCGGCCGCGGGCCCCCCACGGAGCGGCCCGAGCACTCCCCCGTCCCTCAGTGGCAGTGGCAAACGGGGCGGGGGGGCTGAGGATGCGAGCCCGGTCAGCCAGTCACCACCGGAGTGCCAGGTCCGTCCGTCAGGATCTCTTCTCTTTGGTTCCTGGTCGCGGGGGGAGTGGGGAAAGGGGGGTTTCCAAGGAGCCTTCAGAATCTCGGTCTCTTGACCGATTTAGCCTCCCTCCTTACCCGGACCGTAGTCTGCGCGGACACCACTGTCTCCGGTCTCCCTCTCTCGCCGCTCGTCTCGTTCACCAGCCACGGCCGGGCGGCCCGCCTCCGTCCGGGTCTCCGGCAGTCCCCGTGAGCACCCCTCAGCCCGGATCACCACACAGCAACCTCAGGCACTGGCAGATGGGAATGCCCGTTTCTCCCTCTGTCGGGTCGCGCCACAGGCCCCGCAGATAAGGAGGGTCCGATGGCAGTGCGCTCCTACCGCCGGGCAGAGCTCCTCTTAGGCCGAAGCAGCTGGTCTAGTCTGATAAAGGGGGATTAAATGATGATATTCCCTGGACCCTTCTATAGTGATCTGGTTAGGCATTAAACAGATGAAAGTACCCACACATCCTTACCCCACATGGTCACCATAGTCGTGATTGGAGATAGAATCACTGGTCTATGCTATTATCTAATACCAAGTACTGAGGATGTTCCATTAAGATTATCCCTATTGTATATCAACTGTGACTTGGGATGTGCTTATAAATTGTTGCTATCTATTTCACTAACTGAACACGCTAGGCTTTGGATTATGATATAACATAGCAAATAACTATTATCATGGTGTTGTTCCCATAAGATTTTTGAATTATAGCCAGTGAGAACTAAGTTAATTCGACCTATAGTATAACGTGTATGGGTCCTTCTGTCAATCAGAGAGTATTTTTCAGTATTTTTCAATGCATGTTACTCGCGCTGTCCTAGAACGCGAGCAATACTCAAGACACATCCTTTTATAAAAACTTCTGTCTTCCTCAAAAAGAGAATTGTATGTAGTTCCCTGGGCTATATTAGATACAGACCGATGGCTGAACTACCAATATAGCCGATATGATCTCATTGGGTAGTTTTGAAAACATGGTCTCGCGCTATTTCGAGCGTTATCTCTGAGCGCTGAGCAGGACGCTCTGATTGTATCTTGCAATGTGTGTTTCTCGCGATACCCCATAACACCAACAATACCTAAGAGACATCTTTTTATAAAACTTCAGTCTTCCTCAATAAGATAATTGCAGGTAGTTCTTTGGGCTATATTAGAAACAGACCGATGACTGAACTACTAACATGGCCGATATGACCTCACACGGTAGTTTCAAATTCCTGGTCTCGCACTATTTCGAGCGCAGTTTCGAGCGCCGGGCAACACGCTCGGATTAGTACCGTTATTATTTAGGATAGGTTTGCAAGACAGACCTTTGTGATACTCTACAAACAACCTGTGCCTCACTTATAAGACCAGCGGAGTGTGGTGCCAGGTGAAGTAACAATACAGAGCTTTTCGAACGACTAAAATGGCCACGATTACATCATTGAGTAGTTTTTAACTCGGGATCTTGCGTTTCTTCGAGCGCAAAGTAGTGCGCTTGGTTCCCTTATCAAAATACACTTTCTAAGTAGACTTAAAAGCTGCTTCTTGATACCCCCTTCCTTTTCTCACAATACAAGGAGTGGGAGGATTTAAAACATATTGACACAGTATTGCTAGGTGGCAGCATAGATTAACTAAGCAGAGGGTTACTAGTCTAACAAACCCCCACAGGACTATAAAATAGGAGATCACCTAGACGTCGGTGCCTCCCCCAAGCCTCAGAAAGTAGCTTGAGGTACCGACGGAAAGGTGAGTTAACAAGAATATGTATAGTATGAATACTATATAGATACTAAGTTTTTAGTCTTGGCGCTTTTTTCAAGTTGTTTTAAACTGGGTGGCATAAAACATTTTGTACCTCCAACAGTTTGGTGTCAGAGTGAATTTTCTGAGTTGTTTTGAGTTCTAGCCCATTCAGTCTTAGGTTGACCTTCCTCACATGTTTGCCTCCAGATGTAGGGACACTCTTTTACAGGAATGATATTTGGGCATTACTAAAAGCTCATAATCTGTTGCTTTATTGTGCTACCTTTCTGTTTTCCTCCTTATGTCTTTGTAGTGCGGGCCTCTTATATACCTGAGCATGGTCCAGGTGAGGTGAGGCCCTTTCCCCTACCAGTAAGGGTGAGCAATCTGTTCATTTACTTTTTCGTATAATATTGTATTTGGGTGTTACACTTTGCATATGTGACTGACACATCTAACACAGCATTAATGATGTATCATTTTCCTCCACAGAATTCACGGTAGCTAACGTGATATGGAGGGGTAATGTCCATGGTTGTTACAGGTTGTACTGTATTCAACTAGTTTTATTATACTTTATTCCTTTGGTGATGGTGATGATTGTTCTGTTCCACTACTAGGAGTGCAACTATTAGAAGAGAAGAGGCCCTGATGAATGCCAAGGGATTTAATACCCGTTAGGCAGAAACATTTTGGCCCATTTCTAGGCAGATATTTATTACTGTCTCTCTTGCACTATTCTGGTTTTTTAATTAAGAGGCGTGTCTTGTCCGCAGAATAAAGTTGTTAGAAGGAGGACATTCCATCCTATTTTAAGTCACTAATTTTTTCTGTTGCACTTGTTACCTTTACCATCAAAAGATCAGTCATCATGGACGGTTTGTGTATTTTTGGTGGACCTAATCCTAAAAACAGCAATAAGGTGCGGTGTTTGATGTCCCAATGATCAGGGGACCAGCCTATTATGCACCCGGGTTTGGCCAAATGATATGACTGATCATTGAGTCAATTTGATGGGAAACCTTTTTCAAATTGCTTTGGATTAGTCAGCCATGTATGAATAACCCATGATGTGCCGGTCTATTCTGTGCACTCAGTGTTCACCCTTTTCTCTCTTTCTCCTGAAATACGCTGTCTTTAGGTGATATGTACACTACGAGATCCTGTGTACTCGGTGACAGTGCAGCTTTAGAATTTAGCTGGTAGACCCCCTGTGTTTTGTGCGTTATAAATTAAGCAGTAGCTGAGGATTAAATCAGATGCGGGTCTCTAAACCATATATCCCTTGGACCCTCTCTTTAACTGTTGTTTTGTTGGACTCTGGGCTTGATCAGGCGCCTCTCGCTGTGGCCTGAAAGTCACGGGAGGTGGTGGGGAGAAGAAAACACGCTAATCCGGTCACCCCCAGAACAGTAGGCCTCACAAGCAGTCCACAGCCCGGGTGTCAAGGGCAATGGCGGATGGGCGGTGGAGGATAGTGCGGTACTCAGGAGCGCGCCCACATGTATCTGTTGAGGTGTTATTGTCACCCCCTTCTATCCAGATCGGCCATACGTGGCAGGGACGGTGCTCTGCTGTTCCCACGATGGACCTCTAGGGCGGTGTGTAACCCGTCCGGGCTGATGCCTCGAGGAGGGGTCGGCGCCGGCCCGAACAAGGTCCCTCCACGGTGCCCTCCGGCATGCCCGTGGTTCTCACTCCCCTGTTGGCGCCGCCGGCCGCGGGCCCCCCACGGAGCGGCCCGAGCACTCCCCCGTCCCTCAGTGGCAGTGGCAAACGGGGCGGGGGGGCTGAGGATGCGAGCCCGGTCAGCCAGTCACCACCGGAGTGCCAGGTCCGTCCGTCAGGATCTCTTCTCTTTGGTTCCTGGTCGCGGGGGGAGTGGGGAAAGGGGGGTTTCCAAGGAGCCTTCAGAATCTCGGTCTCTTGACCGATTTAGCCTCCCTCCTTACCCGGACCGTAGTCTGCGCGGACACCACTGTCTCCGGTCTCCCTCTCTCGCCGCTCGTCTCGTTCACCAGCCACGGCCGGGCGGCCCGCCTCCGTCCGGGTCTCCGGCAGTCCCCGTGAGCACCCCTCAGCCCGGATCACCACACAGCAACCTCAGGCACTGGCAGATGGGAATGCCCGTTTCTCCCTCTGTCGGGTCGCGCCACAGGCCCCGCAGATAAGGAGGGTCCGATGGCAGTGCGCTCCTACCGCCGGGCAGAGCTCCTCTTAGGCCGAAGCAGCTGGTCTAGTCTGATAAAGGGGGATTAAATGATGATATTCCCTGGACCCTTCTATAGTGATCTGGTTAGGCATTAAACAGATGAAAGTACCCACACATCCTTACCCCACATGGTCACCATAGTCGTGATTGGAGATAGAATCACTGGTCTATGCTATTATCTAATACCAAGTACTGAGGATGTTCCATTAAGATTATCCCTATTGTATATCAACTGTGACTTGGGATGTGCTTATAAATTGTTGCTATCTATTTCACTAACTGAACACGCTAGGCTTTGGATTATGATATAACATAGCAAATAACTATTATCATGGTGTTGTTCCCATAAGATTTTTGAATTATAGCCAGTGAGAACTAAGTTAATTCGACCTATAGTATAACGTGTATGGGTCCTTCTGTCAATCAGAGAGTATTTTTCAGTATTTTTCAATGCATGTTACTCGCGCTGTCCTAGAACGCGAGCAATACTCAAGACACATCCTTTTATAAAAACTTCTGTCTTCCTCAAAAAGAGAATTGTATGTAGTTCCCTGGGCTATATTAGATACAGACCGATGGCTGAACTACCAATATAGCCGATATGATCTCATTGGGTAGTTTTGAAAACATGGTCTCGCGCTATTTCGAGCGTTATCTCTGAGCGCTGAGCAGGACGCTCTGATTGTATCTTGCAATGTGTGTTTCTCGCGATACCCCATAACACCAACAATACCTAAGAGACATCTTTTTATAAAACTTCAGTCTTCCTCAATAAGATAATTGCAGGTAGTTCTTTGGGCTATATTAGAAACAGACCGATGACTGAACTACTAACATGGCCGATATGACCTCACACGGTAGTTTCAAATTCCTGGTCTCGCACTATTTCGAGCGCAGTTTCGAGCGCCGGGCAACACGCTCGGATTAGTACCGTTATTATTTAGGATAGGTTTGCAAGACAGACCTTTGTGATACTCTACAAACAACCTGTGCCTCACTTATAAGACCAGCGGAGTGTGGTGCCAGGTGAAGTAACAATACAGAGCTTTTCGAACGACTAAAATGGCCACGATTACATCATTGAGTAGTTTTTAACTCGGGATCTTGCGTTTCTTCGAGCGCAAAGTAGTGCGCTTGGTTCCCTTATCAAAATACACTTTCTAAGTAGACTTAAAAGCTGCTTCTTGATACCCCCTTCCTTTTCTCACAATACAAGGAGTGGGAGGATTTAAAACATATTGACACAGTATTGCTAGGTGGCAGCATAGATTAACTAAGCAGAGGGTTACTAGTCTAACAAACCCCCACAGGACTATAAAATAGGAGATCACCTAGACGTCGGTGCCTCCCCCAAGCCTCAGAAAGTAGCTTGAGGTACCGACGGAAAGGTGAGTTAACAAGAATATGTATAGTATGAATACTATATAGATACTAAGTTTTTAGTCTTGGCGCTTTTTTCAAGTTGTTTTAAACTGGGTGGCATAAAACATTTTGTACCTCCAACAGTTTGGTGTCAGAGTGAATTTTCTGAGTTGTTTTGAGTTCTAGCCCATTCAGTCTTAGGTTGACCTTCCTCACATGTTTGCCTCCAGATGTAGGGACACTCTTTTACAGGAATGATATTTGGGCATTACTAAAAGCTCATAATCTGTTGCTTTATTGTGCTACCTTTCTGTTTTCCTCCTTATGTCTTTGTAGTGCGGGCCTCTTATATACCTGAGCATGGTCCAGGTGAGGTGAGGCCCTTTCCCCTACCAGTAAGGGTGAGCAATCTGTTCATTTACTTTTTCGTATAATATTGTATTTGGGTGTTACACTTTGCATATGTGACTGACACATCTAACACAGCATTAATGATGTATCATTTTCCTCCACAGAATTCACGGTAGCTAACGTGATATGGAGGGGTAATGTCCATGGTTGTTACAGGTTGTACTGTATTCAACTAGTTTTATTATACTTTATTCCTTTGGTGATGGTGATGATTGTTCTGTTCCACTACTAGGAGTGCAACTATTAGAAGAGAAGAGGCCCTGATGAATGCCAAGGGATTTAATACCCGTTAGGCAGAAACATTTTGGCCCATTTCTAGGCAGATATTTATTACTGTCTCTCTTGCACTATTCTGGTTTTTTAATTAAGAGGCGTGTCTTGTCCGCAGAATAAAGTTGTTAGAAGGAGGACATTCCATCCTATTTTAAGTCACTAATTTTTTCTGTTGCACTTGTTACCTTTACCATCAAAAGATCAGTCATCATGGACGGTTTGTGTATTTTTGGTGGACCTAATCCTAAAAACAGCAATAAGGTGCGGTGTTTGATGTCCCAATGATCAGGGGACCAGCCTATTATGCACCCGGGTTTGGCCAAATGATATGACTGATCATTGAGTCAATTTGATGGGAAACCTTTTTCAAATTGCTTTGGATTAGTCAGCCATGTATGAATAACCCATGATGTGCCGGTCTATTCTGTGCACTCAGTGTTCACCCTTTTCTCTCTTTCTCCTGAAATACGCTGTCTTTAGGTGATATGTACACTACGAGATCCTGTGTACTCGGTGACAGTGCAGCTTTAGAATTTAGCTGGTAGACCCCCTGTGTTTTGTGCGTTATAAATTAAGCAGTAGCTGAGGATTAAATCAGATGCGGGTCTCTAAACCATATATCCCTTGGACCCTCTCTTTAACTGTTGTTTTGTTGGACTCTGGGCTTGATCAGGCGCCTCTCGCTGTGGCCTGAAAGTCACGGGAGGTGGTGGGGAGAAGAAAACACGCTAATCCGGTCACCCCCAGAACAGTAGGCCTCACAAGCAGTCCACAGCCCGGGTGTCAAGGGCAATGGCGGATGGGCGGTGGAGGATAGTGCGGTACTCAGGAGCGCGCCCACATGTATCTGTTGAGGTGTTATTGTCACCCCCTTCTATCCAGATCGGCCATACGTGGCAGGGACGGTGCTCTGCTGTTCCCACGATGGACCTCTAGGGCGGTGTGTAACCCGTCCGGGCTGATGCCTCGAGGAGGGGTCGGCGCCGGCCCGAACAAGGTCCCTCCACGGTGCCCTCCGGCATGCCCGTGGTTCTCACTCCCCTGTTGGCGCCGCCGGCCGCGGGCCCCCCACGGAGCGGCCCGAGCACTCCCCCGTCCCTCAGTGGCAGTGGCAAACGGGGCGGGGGGGCTGAGGATGCGAGCCCGGTCAGCCAGTCACCACCGGAGTGCCAGGTCCGTCCGTCAGGATCTCTTCTCTTTGGTTCCTGGTCGCGGGGGGAGTGGGGAAAGGGGGGTTTCCAAGGAGCCTTCAGAATCTCGGCCTCTTGACCGATTTAGCCTCCCTCCTTACCCGGACCGTAGTCTGCGCGGACACCACTGTCTCCGGTCTCCCTCTCTCGCCGCTCGTCTCGTTCACCAGCCACGGCCGGGCGGCCCGCCTCCGTCCGGGTCTCCGGCAGTCCCCGTGAGCACCCCTCAGCCCGGATCACCACACAGCAACCTCAGGCACTGGCAGATGGGAATACCCGTTTCTCCCTCTGTCGGGTCGCGCCACAGGCCCCGCAGATAAGGAGGGTCCGATGGCAGTGCGCTCCTACCGCCGGGCAGAGCTCCTCTTAGGCCGAAGCAGCTGGTCTAGTCTGATAAAGGGGGATTAAATGATGATATTCCCTGGACCCTTCTATAGTGATCTGGTTAGGCATTAAACAGATGAAAGTACCCACACATCCTTACCCCACATGGTCACCATAGTCGTGATTGGAGATAGAATCACTGGTCTATGCTATTATCTAATACCAAGTACTGAGGATGTTCCATTAAGATTATCCCTATTGTATATCAACTGTGACTTGGGATGTGCTTATAAATTGTTGCTATCTGTTTCACTAACTGAACACGCTAGGCTTTGGATTATGATATAACATAGCAAATAACCATTATCATGGTGTTGTTCCCATAAGATTTTTGAATTATAGCCAGTGAGAACTAAGTTAATTCGACCTATAGTATAACGTGTATGGGTCCTTCTGTCAATCAGAGAGTATTTTTCAGTATTTTTCAATGCATGTTACTCGCGCTGTCCTAGAACGCGAGCAATACTCAAGACACATCCTTTTATAAAAACTTCTGTCTTCCTCAAAAAGAGAATTGTATGAAGTTCCCTGGGCTATATTAGATACAGACCGATGGCTGAACTACCAATATAGCCGATATGATCTCATTGGGTAGTTTTGAAAACATGGTCTCGCGCTATTTCGAGCATTATCTCTGAGCGCTGAGCAGGACGCTCTGATTGTATCTTGCAATGTGTGTTTCTCGCGATACCCCATAACACCAACAATACCTAAGAGACATCTTTTTATAAAACTTCAGTCTTCCTCAATAAGATAATTGCAGGTAGTTCTTTGGGCTATATTAGAAACAGACCGATGACTGAACTACTAACATGGCCGATATGACCTCACACGGTAGTTTCAAATTCCTGGTCTCGCACTATTTCGAGCGCAGTTTCGAGCACCGGGCAACACGCTCGGATTAGTACCGTTATTATTTAGGATAGGTTTGCAAGACAGACCTTTGTGATACTCTACAAACAACCTGTGCCTCACTTATAAGACCAGCGGAGTGTGGTGCCAGGTGAAGTAACAATACAGAGCTTTTCGAACGACTAAAATGGCCGCGATTACATCATGGAGTAGTTTTTAACTCGGGATCTTGCGTTTCTTCGAGCGCAAAGTAGTGCGCTTGGTTCCCTTATCAAAATACACTTTCTAAGTAGACTTAAAAGCTGCTTCTTGATACCCCCTTCCTTTTCTCACAATACAAGGAGTGGGAGGATTTAAAACATATTGACACAGTATTGCTAGGTGGCAGCATAGATTAACTAAGCAGAGGGTTACTAGTCTAACAAACCCCCACAGGACTATAAAATAGGAGATCACCTAGACGTCGGTGCCTCCCCCAAGCCTCAGAAAGTAGCTTGAGGTACCGACGGAAAGGTGAGTTAACAAGAATATGTATAGTATGAATACTATATAGATACTAAGTTTTTAGTCTTGGCGCTTTTTTCAAGTTGTTTTAAACTGGGTGGCATAAAACATTTTGTACCTCCAACAGTTTGGTGTCAGAGTGAATTTTCTGAGTTGTTTTGAGTTCTAGCCCATTCAGTCTTAGGTTGACCTTCCTCACATGTTTGCCTCCAGATGTAGGGACACTCTTTTACAGGAATGATATTTGGGCATTACTAAAAGCTCACAATCTGTTGCTTTATTGTGCTACCTTTCTGTTTTCCTCCTTATGTCTTTGTAGTGCGGGCCTCTTATATACCTGAGCATGGTCCAGGTGAGGTGAGGCCCTTTCCCCTACCAGTAAGGGTGAGCAATCTGTTCATTTACTTTTTCGTATAATATTGTATTTGGGTGTTACACTTTGCATATGTGACTGACACATCTAACACAGCATTAATGATGTATCATTTTCCTCCACAGAATTCACGGTAGCTAACGTGATATGGAGGGGTAATGTCCATGGTTGTTACAGGTTGTACTGTATTCAACTAGTTTTATTATACTTTATTCCTTTGGTGATGGTGATGATTGTTCTGTTCCACTACTAGGAGTGCAACTATTAGAAGAGAAGAGGCCCTGATGAATGCCAAGGGATTTAATACCCGTTAGGCAGAAACATTTTGGCCCATTTCTAGGCAGATATTTATTACTGTCTCTCTTGCACTATTCTGGTTTTTTAATTAAGAGGCGTGTCTTGTCCGCAGAATAAAGTTGTTAGAAGGAGGACATTCCATCCTATTTTAAGTCACTAATTTTTTCTGTTGCACTTGTTACCTTTACCATCAAAAGATCAGTCATCATGGACGGTTTGTGTATTTTTGGTGGACCTAATCCTAAAAACAGCAATAAGGTGCGGTGTTTGATGTCCCAATGATCAGGGGACCAGCCTATTATGCACCCGGGTTTGGCCAAATGATATGACTGATCATTGAGTCAATTTGATGGGAAACCTTTTTCAAATTGCTTTGGATTAGTCAGCCATGTATGAATAACCCATGATGTGCCGGTCTATTCTGTGCACTCAGTGTTCACCCTTTTCTCTCTTTCTCCTGAAATACGCTGTCTTTAGGTGATATGTACACTACGAGATCCTGTGTACTCGGTGACAGTGCAGCTTTAGAATTTAGCTGGTAGACCCCCTGTGTTTTGTGCGTTATAAATTAAGCAGTAGCTGAGGATTAAATCAGATGCGGGTCTCTAAACCATATATCCCTTGGACCCTCTCTTTAACTGTTGTTTTGTTGGACTCTGGGCTTGATCAGGCGCCTCTCGCTGTGGCCTGAAAGTCACGGGAGGTGGTGGGGAGAAGAAAACACGCTAATCCGGTCACCCCCAGAACAGTAGGCCTCACAAGCAGTCCACAGCCCGGGTGTCAAGGGCAATGGCGGATGGGCGGTGGAGGATAGTGCGGTACTCAGGAGCGCGCCCACATGTATCTGTTGAGGTGTTATTGTCACCCCCTTCTATCCAGATCGGCCATACGTGGCAGGGACGGTGCTCTGCTGTTCCCACGATGGACCTCTAGGGCGGTGTGTAACCCGTCCGGGCTGATGCCTCGAGGAGGGGTCGGCGCCGGCCCGAACAAGGTCCCTCCACGGTGCCCTCCGGCATGCCCGTGGTTCTCACTCCCCTGTTGGCGCCGCCGGCCGCGGGCCCCCCACGGAGCGGCCCGAGCACTCCCCCGTCCCTCAGTGGCAGTGGCAAACGGGGCGGGGGGGCTGAGGATGCGAGCCCGGTCAGCCAGTCACCACCGGAGTGCCAGGTCCGTCCGTCAGGATCTCTTCTCTTTGGTTCCTGGTCGCGGGGGGAGTGGGGAAAGGGGGGTTTCCAAGGAGCCTTCAGAATCTCGGCCTCTTGACCGATTTAGCCTCCCTCCTTACCCGGACCGTAGTCTGCGCGGACACCACTGTCTCCGGTCTCCCTCTCTCGCCGCTCGTCTCGTTCACCAGCCACGGCCGGGCGGCCCGCCTCCGTCCGGGTCTCCGGCAGTCCCCGTGAGCACCCCTCAGCCCGGATCACCACACAGCAACCTCAGGCACTGGCAGATGGGAATACCCGTTTCTCCCTCTGTCGGGTCGCGCCACAGGCCCCGCAGATAAGGAGGGTCCGATGGCAGTGCGCTCCTACCGCCGGGCAGAGCTCCTCTTAGGCCGAAGCAGCTGGTCTAGTCTGATAAAGGGGGATTAAATGATGATATTCCCTGGACCCTTCTATAGTGATCTGGTTAGGCATTAAACAGATGAAAGTACCCACACATCCTTACCCCACATGGTCACCATAGTCGTGATTGGAGATAGAATCACTGGTCTATGCTATTATCTAATACCAAGTACTGAGGATGTTCCATTAAGATTATCCCTATTGTATATCAACTGTGACTTGGGATGTGCTTATAAATTGTTGCTATCTGTTTCACTAACTGAACACGCTAGGCTTTGGATTATGATATAACATAGCAAATAACCATTATCATGGTGTTGTTCCCATAAGATTTTTGAATTATAGCCAGTGAGAACTAAGTTAATTCGACCTATAGTATAACGTGTATGGGTCCTTCTGTCAATCAGAGAGTATTTTTCAGTATTTTTCAATGCATGTTACTCGCGCTGTCCTAGAACGCGAGCAATACTCAAGACACATCCTTTTATAAAAACTTCTGTCTTCCTCAAAAAGAGAATTGTATGAAGTTCCCTGGGCTATATTAGATACAGACCGATGGCTGAACTACCAATATAGCCGATATGATCTCATTGGGTAGTTTTGAAAACATGGTCTCGCGCTATTTCGAGCATTATCTCTGAGCGCTGAGCAGGACGCTCTGATTGTATCTTGCAATGTGTGTTTCTCGCGATACCCCATAACACCAACAATACCTAAGAGACATCTTTTTATAAAACTTCAGTCTTCCTCAATAAGATAATTGCAGGTAGTTCTTTGGGCTATATTAGAAACAGACCGATGACTGAACTACTAACATGGCCGATATGACCTCACACGGTAGTTTCAAATTCCTGGTCTCGCACTATTTCGAGCGCAGTTTCGAGCACCGGGCAACACGCTCGGATTAGTACCGTTATTATTTAGGATAGGTTTGCAAGACAGACCTTTGTGATACTCTACAAACAACCTGTGCCTCACTTATAAGACCAGCGGAGTGTGGTGCCAGGTGAAGTAACAATACAGAGCTTTTCGAACGACTAAAATGGCCGCGATTACATCATGGAGTAGTTTTTAACTCGGGATCTTGCGTTTCTTCGAGCGCAAAGTAGTGCGCTTGGTTCCCTTATCAAAATACACTTTCTAAGTAGACTTAAAAGCTGCTTCTTGATACCCCCTTCCTTTTCTCACAATACAAGGAGTGGGAGGATTTAAAACATATTGACACAGTATTGCTAGGTGGCAGCATAGATTAACTAAGCAGAGGGTTACTAGTCTAACAAACCCCCACAGGACTATAAAATAGGAGATCACCTAGACGTCGGTGCCTCCCCCAAGCCTCAGAAAGTAGCTTGAGGTACCGACGGAAAGGTGAGTTAACAAGAATATGTATAGTATGAATACTATATAGATACTAAGTTTTTAGTCTTGGCGCTTTTTTCAAGTTGTTTTAAACTGGGTGGCATAAAACATTTTGTACCTCCAACAGTTTGGTGTCAGAGTGAATTTTCTGAGTTGTTTTGAGTTCTAGCCCATTCAGTCTTAGGTTGACCTTCCTCACATGTTTGCCTCCAGATGTAGGGACACTCTTTTACAGGAATGATATTTGGGCATTACTAAAAGCTCATAATCTGTTGCTTTATTGTGCTACCTTTCTATTTTCTTCCTTATGTCTTTGTAGTGCGGGCCTCTTATATACCTGAGCATGGTCCAGGTGAGGTGAGGTCCTTTCCCCTACCAGTAAGGGTGAGCAATCTGTTCATTTACTTTTTCGTATAAAATTGTATTTGGGTGTTACACTTTGCATATGTGACTGACACATCTAACACAGCATTAATGATGTATCATTTTCCTCCACAGAATTCACGGTAGCTAACGTGATATGGAGGGGTAATGTCCATGGTTGTTACAGGTTGTACTGTATTCAACTGGTTTTATTATACTTTATTCCTTTGGTGATGGTGATGATTGTTCTGTTCCACTACTAGAAGTGCAACTATTAGAAGAGAAGAGGCCCTGATGAATGCCAAGGGATTTAATACCCGTTAGGCAGAAAGATTTTGGCCCATTTCTAGGCAGATATTTATTACTGTCTCTCTTGCACTGTTCTGGTTTTTTAATTAAGAGGCGTGTCTTGTCCGCAGAATAAAGTTGTTAGAAGGAGGACATTCCATCCTATTTTAAGTCACTAATTTTTTCTGTTGCACTTGTTACCTTTACCATCAAAAGATCAGTCATCATGGACGGTTTGTGTATTTTTGGTGGACCAAATCCTAAAAACAGCAATAAGGTGCGGTGTTTGATGTCCCAATGATCAGGGGACCAGCCTATTATGCACCCGGGTTTGGCCAAATGATATGACTGATCATTGAGTCAATTTGATGGGAAACCTTTTTCAAATTGCTTTGGATTAGTCAGCCATGTATGAATAACCCATGATGTGCCGGTCTATTCTGTGCACTTAGTGTTCACCCTTTTCTCTCTTTCTCCTGAAATACGCTGTCTTTAGGTGATATGTACACTACGAGATCCTGTGTACTCGGTGACAGTGCAGCTTTAGAATTTAGCTGGTAGACCCCCTGTGTTTTGTGCGTTATAAATTAAGCAGTAGCTGAGGATTAAATCAGATGCGGGTCTCTAAACCATATATCCCTTGGACCCTCTCTTTAACTGTTGTTTTGTTGGACTCTGGGCTTGATCAGGCGCCTCTCGCTGTGGCCTGAAATTCACGGGAGGTGGTGGGGAGAAGAAAACACGCTAATCCGGTCACCCCCAGAACAGTAGGCCTCACAAGCAGTCCACAGACCGGGTGTCAAGGGCAATGGCGGATGGGCGGTGGAGGATAGTGCGGCACTCAGGAGCGCGCCCACATGTTTCTGTTGAGGTGTTATTGTCACCCCCTTCTATCCAGATCGGCCATACGTGGCAGGGACGGTGCTCTGCTGTTCCCACGATGGACCTCTAGGGCGGTGTGTAACCCGTCCGGGCTGATGCCTCGAGGGGGGTCGGCGCCGGCCCGAACAAGGTCCCTCCACGGTGCCCTCCGGAATGCCCGTGGTTCTCACTCCCCTGTTGGCGCTGCTGGCCGCGGGCCCCCCACGGAGCGGCCCGAGCACTCCCTCGTCCCTCAGTGACAGTGGCAAACGGGGCGGGGGGTCTGAGGATGCGAGCCCGGTCAGCCAGTCACCACCGGAGTGCCAGGTCCGTCCGTCAGGATCTCTTCTGTTTGGTTCCTGGTCGCGGGGGGAGTAGGGAAAGGGGGGTTTCCAAGGAGCCTTCAGAATCTCGGCCTCTTGACCGATTTAGCCCCCCTCCTTACCCGGACCGTAGTCTGCGCGGACACCACTGTCTCCGGTCTCCCTCTCTCGCCGCTCGTCTCGTTCACCAGCCACGGCCGGGCGGCCCGCCTCCGTCCGGGTCTCCGGCAGTCCCCGTGAGCACCCCTCAGCCCGGATCACCACACAGCAACCTCTGGGCACTGGCAGATGGGAATTTCCCGTTTCTCCCTCCGTCGGGTCGCGCCACAGGCCCCGCAGATGAGGAGGATCCGATGGCAGTGCGCTCCTACCGCCGGGCAGAGCTCCTCTTAGGCCGAAGCAGCTGGTCTGGTCGCCATATTGTCGCGGGCTCGCCTGCCTGCTTCTCCCTCTCGGCGCCGAATCCAGCCCTTCCTCAGCAGTACGGCGGTCGGATCAGGCTGCAAGGTTGTCGGGGCTCCTCTGGGTTCAAGTTGTCGACATTTAGGAAATTTCTGGTATTGTTACGATGACAGATTTATGCAGTAAGCCGGGAGCCGAGCAAAGTCACGTCTCACTCCGCCATGTCGCCGGCCACGCAAGAAGGGGGCACGCTTAAGAGGTTTGTCCAGTGCAGGGAAGAATTTCGTCTTCCACTAGAAGTGGGACTACAATATGCACAGTTGCGGCATTGGGTGTCTTCACCAGAGATGTAACAGGCCGATGTCCGGCCATTCACGCCCTTTGAGCAGCTAGTCCTTTCTTTCGACGACTCGAAAGGCCTTATATCTCGAACATACCAGATCCTACAGCACCCTCTGTTGCTAACTACACACCCATTTCAACGCCAATAGCAGCGGATATCAACTACGGAAATCACACCTACACAGTGGAATCACCTATGGGGGGACATTCCTAGGGTCTACCGTAGCATCTCACAGAGGGAAAATGCATACCAAATTATGACACAATGGTATTACACGCCCGCTCGACTGCACAAAATGTTCCCTACCACGTCTCCCTCGTGCTGGAGGTGTTTGAATGCATCTGAAGACTTCACTCACATATGGTGGGTTTGTCCGCTCCTGACCCTGCTCTGGAAGGAAGTCCTTAGTCATATTAAGGATGGTACTGTGCTTCCCTCTGCCTGAGTCCGCAACCACGATCCTTTTGGGCCTTAAACCTGATCAACTAAAAACGCTCACCCGCAGCGATTGGATTATAGCACTTCACATGCTCGGGGCAGCTAAACAACTTATAGCAATATATTGGAAAAAAGCAGAGACTCCCCCAATTTGTCGCTTAGTTCATGCGCTTATGGTATGTAATAACCATGGAATATTTTTAACAGCGCGACTGCAATCAAGTGACACCCGCTTCATGGTCGTTTGGCGACCCTTAATTAAATACCACTGTAAAATAGAACATGCGCGTTACCTGCCCTCCAAACTTAGAATGCTACGACTCTTTGAAGATGGTATACTCCCACCAGATCCCAACAGGCCCCTCACATAATTAGAACAATCCTGCACACCACTCCTTTCAACAAACATCAAGGCCTCCACTCGCAACACCAGGCACCACCACGCACCACTTCCCGTCCGTCCATCCAACCGCCCTAGTTGCTATGTACCTCGCCTTTCTACTATCTCCTCTTTCTTTTTTGACCCTTTTCCGTCCATCTACCGCTATTCACTTTTATATGGGCCTCTTCCCCGTGTTCACGATGTTATTTCTTTTAAACAGGTCCTGAGACTTCCCACAGCACTCTAATATTGCTATATATACACACTGTGTCATGTGGCCGGCCCAACAAGGGTTGTAGGCGACATGCTGTGTTCCAACTAGTTTACCAATGCCTTTTTATATTCTGGAAGGCACTTGAATGAAACGCGGCCGGCCCTGCATGGGTTGTGGGCTTAACGCTGTGTACGTATAAACCTAGGTTCTATTCTTCATCAAGAAAATAAAACTGATTAAAAAAAAAAAAGCGTCTATCTAACAGTGATCAGTATTGTAAAGTGAGGGGATGTACCAGGTAATGGTGATCCCCAGTAGTCCAGTATCTTACATGAAAAAGAGGGCGGCTAAGACGCTCTTACGTGTTGCCCTCAAGCTAGGTCTTAGGACGGGGTAATGACACTAGTTCCGTCTTCCTTTCCTAATGTGGGCTTTCGGTGGTGTTGGGCAATGTTCCCATTGGTGGTATGCAAAAATCTTACGTGGAGCACTCGTTTAATGCAAAAATTGATGACCAGAGTATTGATAACAGTACATTTCCTAGAAATCAGAAGAGTAATCAAACATTTCATTTGTGTTCTAATTCAGACAACATATTATTAACAGTTTTAAAATCCCATTCGTCAGAATATGTACTTAAGGTGATAATATAATTGAAAGAAATTTCTAATACATATGTTATTTTTAAAAGTTCAGTGGGGCCAAATACATCATATGAAACCGTATCCCAAACTTTTCAGTCAGGAGTTTTTGTTCATGATGAGATGACGTATGAGGTTTCAGCACCAAGTTCACATTTAATACTGCAGAGCGTTCTGGAACATAGTGTCCATACACGAGCAAGAAAAGGGCACTAACCAAACCCATCCAAAAGGGTAGGGACAGTATTCCAGTTATTATCCAGAGTTGTAGCCATGGCGAAACTAGGTATGTCTTTTTTAGGAAAATATAAAAATCATGAAGTTGTCTTTTGCAAGAAACTGGAGCTGGCAGTGACTCAGGTTCACTTAGATCCAGAGAAAACGTGTCAAAATCGATGAAGTAGCCAGAAGCAGTTCAATCTAACTTTGGTAGCTCAGAAGGTTTTGTTGAACTGGCAGACATCTCCTGTAGAATCGTATCAATGTAGATGTCAGTGGTAGGCCAAATTGATATCTGTGTTTCATTTGTATTTTGTTGTTGTTCAATTTCAAGTAGAACTAGTTCCATTTCATTGTTGAAAACTCCATTACTTTGAATTGCAGACTCTTTCAATGTTATAAGTCTTTCTGTCTAAATTTCCTACGAGCCATGTTCGGTATTACTCTATCCCCCACTCCTGGAATTTGAGCATGCGGAATATCATCTAGCATGTAACGTGTAGGAGTACAGTGGTGGAAAACCTTTCCGCAAGGCTTTGGTGTTTTTGAGTGAAGCAATAACAGCTGCCATTATCTGTTCGTCTATTCTCGTGCTAGAACGAGTGATTGCAGCTAAGTCAGCAGTTTGTACTGCCCCTTTGTGGCTTCATCAGCCAATGAATTCCCTTCAAAGTGAGTGCCATCACGTTGATAACTCAGCTTGTGTATCTTGTGATATCTCAGCAAGTCTGTTTTCAACTCTGCCACTTGTCCCCAGAGCATTCAATGCTTTATTGTGCAACCTATTGAGTCTTTAAACCAATTCTTTTCCCTAATAGTGAAGATATTCATTGTAAGACTGGACACAGTAAAAGGGTACTGCTAGGATGTAACTTGCCATCCCGCATACATCATTTTACAGTCACACAAGCTTCACTGTATTGTCCTTTACTATCTATGGCAGACGGGGCAGATCTATCAATGTAAATAATGTATTCATACTGATCTAGAGGCATTATTTCATTTTAAAGAGGATATTCTTGTTTGTATTGCAGAAATACTTGTGTTTTTAATATAGACTTAAATTTGTATTCTACATTTGTTGCAGTCAGAGAATTAGCCCATTGTATCCATCGCAGATGTAAAGCTTTGGCGTTTGGAATGCTTGCCTTTGAAACAGCCTCTAAGGCCGATACCGGAGTCACACCAATGATTCGTTTCCCTTGACCCAGTGCTCTTTCTCTCACTACAGCAGTCTGTATTGATGTCAGAATTTTCTCTGTAGAAGCAAAATGCATTTCAGCATTTGTGTACAAGTGCAATAGATACTGTTTCACCTTCATTGAAGGTTAGGTAAGTGTACCCTGATTGACTGGATCACCAAATTTGTGGTACGTACATATGTGTGTAGGTGTTATGAAGCTATCACGTTAGCCTGTAAGGAGCAAAGGATATCCGTGTGTTCCTGTATCCAATGTCTACTTGAAAAATCAGGTCTGATTGAATTGTGGAAAGGGTTTTACTTTTTCAGCGTAATCCTAAATGTACGTTCTGCCATAATTTAGGAATCCCAATATGGATTGTTGGTTCTTTAGAGTTTTTGGAGGTTGGAGTAGCGTACCCTTGCCTGAGAAGTTAGCTGCTAGGCTTTTCACTTCACTTAACAAATCGTATCCCAAAAATAGGACATTGAGGTGGGCTATTTTATGATTTTATAAAGTTGAATTTGTAGCCCTCAAAGGCCAACGCCAAAAGTATGTTGCTCACCCTGGTCAAATGGCGAGAAAGCAAAAGACACACAAATGATGGACGGAATGCAGAACAAATCAAAGCATTCATCCCCAGTCAAGAGATCTGGGTTAAATCCATTGATATTTTTCTCACCAAGCCACCCCAGTTTAGACCCAGCTCTATGCAAATCAGTCTTGACCCTGTGCCTCATGGGTACAGTACAGCCCTAACTACCAGACCAGGTAGCACACCGGAAGCGCAGCGGACGAGCGCAGCGGGAGCGGCGTTTGCGCGCCGAAGGCGCGCCTAAGGCAAGCCCGTCTGCGCCCGTCATTGCCACGACATCGCCAGTCGCCAGTCCCCCTGGTCCAACCGGGTCCCACATGCTCATTCGGTACGACCGTGAGGAACTCCTTGCCATGAATCTTAGTCAAAGATGTCCTGATGTTACAGGTGTCCTTGGCCACTCGCAACTCCATTGCAACCTCTGCCATTTTTCTACCGACATTCCAACTCGCGTTCGGGGATACCGTGGCATAAACGCCACCCCGCCCCTGACGATACTTCAACTCAATGTCAGATCACTCTCTAAAAACCATCTAGAGGTAAACTCGCTCTTACTGGATGAAAACCCAGACATCCTCTTCCTCTGCGAAACATGGTTACGAGATGGCGCATCTACCATCCCCAACCTTACGCTCACCTGGCCACCATAAACCGCGAAACTCGAGGCGGTGGCATCGCAGTAATTTATAAGAAGCACCTCACCTGCTCTTTTACTAAAGAAACTCTCCCTGACTGTGAATGCGCCCAATTTAAAATTAGCACTAGCCCTCAATTCACAATGTCGGGTTTATATATCTACCGCCCACCCGGTCCTGCTTCCAGGTTCATTGACGCCCTCCTCGAGACGTCTACGGCGCTCATTACCAAATCCGTCAACTTCACTATCCTGGGCGACCTCAACCTGCATTTTGATCTAACCAATGATCACACTATTGCTAATCTCCTCACCGATCTCTCGGCTTTGCAGCTTAATTCTCTCATTCACGCTCCCACCCATTTAGCCGGCCATACCCTAGACCCGGTTTTTACCAACATCCAAGAGGCAGTCACAGAGGTCCCCACCCCTATGGGATGGACGGACCATTACCTCATCAAGCTAACTATCCCAGCTCCAGGACGGCAGTATAAAACTGAATCCAACCGTCGCCTTAAAAGACCATGGCACAAACTCTCCACCCCTATGCTTCATGAAACCCTAGGAGGATTCCATTGGGAAGCCAATCAGGATATAGATACAACCTATACCTCCTTCACTACCTGGATCACAGGTGGGCTTGATACTCTCATTCCAGCCAAGCTAACTAAAGGACAAACCACACCTTCTAATCCTTGGTATGACGACACCCTTAAAGCCATGCGCAAGGACTGCAAAAGAGCCGAGCGTCAATGGAGGAAATACTTTGACGGTCAGGATAAGGCTAACTACCTATCCAAGCTTAAAACTTTTCACAAAGCCATCAGCACTGCCCGCGCAGCTTTCTATGCTGACAATATCAGTTCCAACCCGAACCCATCTAAAATGATCTTCAAACTTGTCAAAGAACTACAAAACCCCAGGTCACCCTCTCCCAAAATTGCATCCAATGAACAATGCGAGCAGCTGGCCGCATACTTTGTAGAGAAAGTCCAGAACATCTACAGAACTTTTCCGCAGAACTCTCCTCACCCTGAGGAACCCAAGAACCTAACCTCCACCATCACTCCTCTTACCCAAATCCCTGGCATCACGGCTACTGATCTGATTATACTTTGCAAGAAAGTGAAATCTGGCTCCCCGGCGGACCCTATGAGCCCTTCTCACTTCCTGGATTCGCTTGACTTCTTCCTACCCCCCATGATCGACATCCTTAATCTTTCTTTCACTTCTGCTACCTTACCCATAGCCTGGAAGCAAGCTTGGGTATCACCCATAATCAAAAAACCCACCCTGGACCCTTCAAAGCCAGAAAACTTCCGACCAATATCCCTCCTCCCCTGGATTTCCAAAATAGCAGAAGCTCACGTCAACGGCATTCTCTCCAAACATGTGGACCTAAATGGAATTCTGGACCCATCTCAAAATGGCTTTAGAGCGGGCCACAGCACCGAATCTGCCCTATTGGCCACCACCGAATATCTCCGGACGATTTTAGACTCCGGTCAAAGTGCTGCGCTGATTCTTTTAGATCTCAGCGCAGCCTTTGATACGGTATCTCACGACATTCTTCTGAAACGTCTGGAGATGGCCGGTGTGTCTGGCCTCGCTCTAGCCTGGTTCCACTCCTTTCCTAAGGACAGATCCTTCAGGGTATCAGCCCACCCGTTTCTCTCAAAACCTCATCCGATAGCACAGGGAGTTCCCCAGGGTTCAGCGCTGAGCCCCTCCCTTTTCAACCTATATGTCCAGCCTCTTGCGGAAGTGACCAAAGAGTGGGGGCTCACGCTTGTATCTTACGCCGACGACACCCAACTGGTCGTCACCCTCACTGAAAGCCCTTCCATCGCGGCATCCAAGTTCAGAGAGGGCCTGTGTGTCTGGCCTCGCTCTAGCCTGGTTCCACTCCTTTCCTAAGGACAGATCCTTCAGGGTATCAGCCCACCCGTTTCTCTCAAAACCTCATCCGATAGCACAGGGAGTTCCCCAGGGTTCAGCGCTGAGCCCCTCCCTTTTCAACCTATATGTCCAGCCTCTTGCGGAAGTGGCCAAAGAGTGGGGGCTCACGCTTGTATCTTACGCTGACGACACCCAACTGGTCGTCACCCTCACTGAAAGCCCTTCCATCGCGGCATCCAAGTTCAGAGAGGGCCTGGCAGCAGTGGCACAATGGATGACGGACAACTATCTCCAACTAAACGCCGGAAAAACCGAGGTGCTCCTCCTTGGCAGAAACACCAGCCTATGGAACGAGCACTGGTGGCCGTCATCCCTTGGTACCACCCCACTCCCTAAAAACAGTGTAAAAAACCTGGGAGTTTGGATGGATGCCAATCTCAGCTTCCAGACACACACCAAAAAGGTGGCAGCCACCTGTATAGGTCTTCTAAGAAATCTCAGGCCCATACTCGGCTTCTTTGACTCAAAGGTTCGCCAGCTGATTGTCCAGGCAACCATCTTATCATGCCTGGAATATGCGAACCTCCTCCTCCTAGGTGCTAACAAAGCAGAAACTGCTAGGTTCCAACGAGTCCAGAATGCGGCGGCTAGTACGCTGGTCGGTCTCCCCCGCAGATGCTCAGCCAGAGCCACCATCCGCAAACTCCACTGGCTGCCCGTGGAACACAGAGTTAAATTTAAAGCTCTCATTACGATCTTTAAAATTGTCAAACAGGAAAACCCCTCTCTGCTTCGAAATCTGGCCTGCCCTATGTCCCTAGCCGTGAGCTACGCTCCTCCAACCAACTTCTTCTGAAAGTACCCAAAATAAAGCTCTGTCGTACTGGAGGCTGCTCCTTCAAGGTTCTTGGTCCCAAGCTATGGAACGATCTTCCTCTCCGCATACGTTCCATAGAATGCCTCACTGTCTTCCGCAACGCAATCAAGACCCTCCTCTTCCCTGCCCCCTAGTGTTTTTCTCTAACCCCCCCTCTCCCCCGTCTGGTAGGGTGTGTCTGTCTCTCAGCGCCGGGACGCCCCATTGCTGGGGTAGCTGTTGCGCTTTACCAAACCCAGAATAGAATAGAATAGAATAGGTCGTCCCTGGCCTGGAAGAAATCACCCTATGACCGGTTTCAGGGTTTCACTCCTCATCAGCCAGGCTTGCTTGCATCCAGTGGCATAGTGTCAGTCAGTCAGTCAAAACACTTTATTTGATTACTTAGATCATATATATACAATCAGTGCTTTCAATCAATTATAAAATATACAGTAGGGCCAAGATATACATCGTAATTTTATAAAACAGCTACAAATCAGGGAGGGATACTGAGGGCGGTTAATCTTTTGTTATTAATCCGAGCAGCAGCCACCAAAAAACTAGCAACACAATAAATATTGCGAGTGCTACTTAACATCTGCAAATAGATCAAAGCGGGCCTAAGTTGTAAAAAACCCGCCTCTCTCAAGATTGGGACTAAAAAATGTTTCCGGGTCTCAGAGTAATACTCACAAAACATAACAAAGTGCATCGTGTCTTGTATGGAAAAGTTATCACAGTGGCATGGGATAGAGTTTTCTGGTTTACCCCATGTAGGAAAAACGCCTAGGGTTAAATGATGGTTCAGAGCGATTTCTTCGCTTAGCCAAGTCTTTAACCAACAGATCCGTGGGGCAACTTTCAACTGATCTGTAACGTAGCCTAAACCTAATTCTGTATGTAAAGAAAAGGTTGGGGTAGACTGGGAAACTGCTAGGAGTGATCTTAAAAACTTATTTTCTGCCACTTGAATCTTATCCTGGGAAGTATAACCCCTTAGAGATGCACTGTAAGTAGCTATGGCCAAACATTTAGATTTGTAAATTTTTAGAAATGCCTCCATTGGTCTTGCCCCCAGCTGCTTAGCATGAGTGCTGAAGTAGACCTAGCTACAGCATTGCTTTTAAGCTTCTGTTGTGGTCCCTAGTTTCCTTTTTCATCAAAGAGGATCCAGAGATATGAAAAAAACGGGACCTTGGTCACCTCGGCGCCATTACAAAAGAAGGATTTTAACTTTGGATTCCTACTGCGGACCCCTGCCACCATGACATGCGATTTCCTAATATTTACTTCCAGATCCAAGGACCCCATGAAGTCCCCAAAGGAGTCCAGCAACCTCTGGAGACCAAGGCCAGTAAGTGCCAATAAAACAGCATTATCCACGTACAGGAGAAACGGAATAACAGACTCTCCTAGACGCGGGACATCCAAAGTGCCCCCCCCCCCCCACAAAGACTTCTCTAGGGCAATAATGTATAAAGTAAAAAGGAGGCGGGCCAAAATACATCCTTGCATGATGCCCCTCTTTGAGCTAAAGTGGCTAGTGCATCTTCCCTCCCGAGTAACCCTGACTGACACTAAGAGATCCTGGTGTAAAACTGCTAAGACAATAACTAGTGGTGGGTCAATACCTATTTCCCGCAAGATTGACCAACGTTTTGTCCGAATTACCAAGTCAAATGCTGAGGAGAGGTCCATATAAAAGCCCTTCTTAGGCCACTGTGTATTTGCTTATAAGGAGCTGTAAATTCAGACATTGGTCCAGGGTGCTATTATACTCTCTGAATCCATATTGGAGGTTAGAGAGGGCCCCTCTGCCATCTAACCAATCCCTAAGTTTATGCAGATTGACTCTACCCAAGATCTGTACTGCTGAGTCTACCAAAGGGATTAGTCTATAGCATGAGGGGTCCTCTCAGCGGCATAGTGAGCACAGGACCCACGTCTGGGCATACTAGGCACACTTAGGGCGAGGAAGCAAAAGACACACAAATGATCGGTGGAATGCAGATCAAATCAAAACATTCACCCCTAGTCAAAAGATCTGGGTTAAATCCATCATTTTTTTGCTCACCATGCCACCCCAGTTTAGACCCAACCATATGCAAATCAGTATTGACCCCGTGGCTCATGGGTACAGTCCAGCCCGAACTGCCAGGCCAGGTCCTCCCTGCTCTAAGTCTCGGCAGGTCTAGCTTAAAGACCTGCTACTTTCTTCTTTTTGAATTGAGATTTTGATTTTGGTTTATCTTCTTTATTGATATTATAATCCGAGGTACGATGTGTGTCTACAGTCAAGTCAAAAAGTATGTTTATTTAGATCGTAATCTTTAAACAAATACATAGCAATTAATTAATAATTTAAAATATTCTCCAACGATCTCTCAAGCAAGTTAAAAGTTAAAATCTTCTACCATTGGTTATAAAATTATCTCCCCCTAGATACATAACAGTTAAAAAATGGGTGCTCATATAATTGATTACTTCATTTAGTTCATATCCTATTAAAATTAATAAAAACAGCTAACTCTAGACAAGGTTCAAATTCCACAATATACAATCTTAAAATATTATTTCTGACTTATTATAAAACTTTGTACTGCCTTTATGAAATTCCCCAGGGCAATTGCTATGTCAATACTAGGTAATTCTGTGAGCAGCTCGATTGCTTGCGCCCGAGTTTTTATACCATATTTTACAAATATAGGGCGCAGCCAACTTTACGCTGCTCTAAGATGTTTATACAGTCTAGCAGAATGTGCAAGGCATCCCCTTTTGTGCCCAGCCTACATTTACAACACCCGTTAGGATCCAACATTTTGGTTTTCATTTCTTTATTTGTTAGCCAAGGGCTAATCCCAATGCGCAGCCTTAGGATCTCTTTCCTAAACCACGGGTTTGGTAGGAAGTCCAGGTAGGGGAACCAGTTTTCCTTTGCCCATGAGTTCATCATGAACTCTACCGATATTTTCTTGCCGAGGTATTCCCTATCCGCATTTCTAGTAGCTACTTGTCCATTGACCTTTAACTCATTCTTTGTGCACTCTACTATTAGGAGTCTCGGCATATGTCCACTTTCATGTTCTCGCAGGCCTGTACCATTTTCTTCCTGCACATTTTGCCCAATTTAAGCTACTTAGTTGTATCTCTTTCCGACACCATTGTGCAACTTTTTGTCATTTTCATTTTCAAGGCGTTTCCAAAATCTAATCACTGCTGCTTGTGATTAGATTTTGATCAGAGTAATACTCACAAAACATAACAAAGTGCATCGTGTCTTGTATGGAAAAGTTATCACAGTGGCATAGGATAGAGTTTTCTGGTTTACCCCATGTAGGAAAAATGCCTAGGGTTAAATGAATTAAGTTAAAATGAAATCTAATCGGAAGCTGGCGATGACATGATCTAGTTACAATTTTTAGGTATGGTTCCAGTGAGGGAGTAGTTAATAATATATAATCAGCTTTAACACATGGTTTCTTTAACTCCTGCACCTCCCGTTCCATTTCTAACATATTCAAAAAACTGTTCTTTGTCCCGCTTACATCCTCTCTTTTAATACATTCTGGTGATGTGTAAATCTCAGGGCGCCCTAGCTTAGTGAACATCGATCTTACTTACACAAGCCATGGGACCCTATTTGCCTTATCCATATATACACAATCATTTAGGATCAGATGGTTCAGAGCGATTTCTTCGTTTAGCCAAGTCTTTAACCAACAGATCAGTGGGGCAACTTTCAACTGATCTGTAACGTAGCCTAAACCTAATTCTGTATGTAAAGAAAAGGTTGGGGTAGACTGGGAAACTGCTAGGAGTGATCTTAAAAACTTATTTTCTGCCACTTGAATCTTATCCTGGGAAGTATAACCCCATAGAGATGCACTGTAAGTAGCTATGGCCAAACATTTAGATTTGTAAATTTTTAGAAAGGCCTCCATTGGTCTTGCCCCCAGCTGCTTAGCATGAGTGCTGAAGTAGACCTAGCTACAGCATTGCTTTTAAGCTTCTGTTGTGGTCCCTAGTTTCCTTTTTCATCAAAGAGGACCCAGAGATATGAAAAAAACGGGACCTTGGTCACCTCGGCGCCATTACAAAAGAAGGATTTTAACTTTGGATTCCTACTGCGGACCCCTGCCACCATGACATGCGATTTCCTAATATTTACTTTCAGATCCAAGGACCCCATGAAGTCCCCAAAGGAGTCCAGCAACCTCTGGAGACCAAGGCCAGTAAGTGCCAATAAAACAGCATTATCCACGTACAGGAGAAACGGAATAACAGACTCTCCTAGACGCGGGACATCCAAAGTGCCCCCCCCCCCCCCACAAAGACTTCTCTAGGGCAATAATGTATAAAGTAGAAAGGAGGCGGGCCAAAATACATCCTTGCATGATGCCCCTCTTTGAGCTAAAGTGGCTAGTGCATCTTCCCTCCCGAGTAACTCTGACTGACACTAAGAGATCCTGGTGTAAAACTGCTAAGACAATAACTAGTGGTGGGTCAATACCTATTTCCCGCAAGATTGACCAACGTTTTGTCCGAATTACCAAGTCAAATGCTGAGGAGAGGTCCATATAAAAGCCCTTCTTAGGCCACTGTGTATTTGCTTATAAGGAGCTGTAAATTCAGACATTGGTCCAGGGTGCTATTATACTCTCTGAATCCATATTGGAGGTTAGAGAGGGCCCCTCTGCCATCTAACCAATCCCTAAGTTTATGCAGATTGACTCTACCCAAGATCTGTACTGCTGAGTCTACCAAAGGGATTAGTCTATAGCATGAGGGGTCCCCTCAGTGGCATAGTGAGCACAGGACCCACGTCTGGGCATACTAGGCACACTTAGGGCGAGGAAGCAAAAGACACACAAATGATCGGTGGAATGCAGATCAAATCAAAACATTCACCCCTAGTCAAAAGATCTGGGTTAAATCCATCATTTTTTTGCTCACCATGCCACCCCAGTTTAGACCCAACCATATGCAAATCAGTATTGACCCCGTGGCTCATGGGTACAGTCCAGCCCGAACTGCCAGGCCAGGTCCTCCCTGCTCTAAGTCTCGGCAGGTCTAGCTTAAAGACCTGCTACTTTCTTCTTTTTGAATTGAGATTTTGATTTTGGTTTATCTTCTTTATTGATATTATAATCCGAGGTACGATGTGTGTCTACAGTCAAGTCAAAAAGTATGTTTATTTAGATCGTAATCTTTAAACAAATACATAGCAATTAATTAATAATTTAAAATATTCTCCAACGATCTCTCAAGCAAGTTAAAAGTTAAAATCTTCTACCATTGGTTATAAAATGATCTCCCCCTAGATACATAACAGTTAAAAAATGGGTGCTCATATAATTGATTACTTCATTTAGTTCATATCCTATTAAAATTAATAAAAACAGCTAACTCTAGACAAGGTTCAAATTCCACAATATACAATCTTAAAATATTATTTCTGACTTATTATAAAACTTTGTACTGCCTTTATGAAATTCCCTAGGGCAATTGCTATGTCAATACTAGGTAATTCTGTGAGCAGCTCGATTGCTTGCGCCCGAGTTTTTATACCATAATTTACAAATATAGGGCGCAGCCAACTTTACGCTGCTCTAAGATGTTTATACATTCTAGCAGAATGTGCAAGGCATCCCCTTTTGTGCCCAGCCTACATTTACAACACCCGCTAGGATCCAACATTTTGGTTTTCATTTCTTTATTTGTTAGCCAAGGGCTAATCCCAATGCGCAGCCTTAGGATCTCTTTCCTAAACCACGGGTTTGGTAGGAAGTCCAGGTAGGGGAACCAGTTTTCCTTTGCCCATGAGTTCATCATGAACTCTACCGATATTTTCTTGCCGAGGTATTCCCTATCCGCATTTCTAGTAGCTACTTGTCCATTGACCTGTAACTCATTCTTTGTGCACTCTACTATTAGGGAGTCTCGGCATATGTCCACTTTCATGTTCTCGCAGGCCTGTACCATTTTCTTCCTGCACATTTTGCCCAATTTAAGCTACTTAGTTGTATCACTTTCCGACACCATTGTGCAACTTTTTGTCATTTTCATTTTCAAGGCGTTTCCAAAATCTAATCACTGCTGCTTGTGATTGTACCCCCAAGCTGTTGTGCCTAGTTCTGTTCTTAGTGCTTGCACCATTGCGGATGAGGGTAGCAAAAAAAGATTTTTCAGGCATTTTCCTTCCTCTGGGTCCCAGGCTCCCTTACCGCTCAAATAAAGGATTTCTGAATCATAGAGTACTTGCGGTGGAATCATTGCACTGAAAGTTTTTAGTAGTGGTCGATGAGACTTATCCCCATACTTGCGATTAAACATTTTTAAGCCAGCGATTGATGTTTGTGCCTTTGCTTTTAGGGCTTCTAGGTGTGTTTGCCAGTTTAATCTTTTGTCGAACCACACCCCTAGGTAGCGGTATTCATTTACAGGTTCTAATTTAAGATCCCCTAAAAACCAATTAAACTCAATCGCTTTTTTCCCAAAGCATAGGATTTTTGTCTTGTCTAGATTTACCGTTAAAAATTTCTTTTTACAATATTCATTAAAATAATTCAGCTTCCTTTGAAGGCCTATTTCTGTTTGATCCACTATTACGAGATCATCCGCGTATAACAGACACGGCACCTTTTTGCCATTCATTCTTGGGCTGGCACTACCCTTCACCTCTAGCCAAGCTGGTAATTCTGATAAAAATAGCTGTGGGGCCAGTACGCAGCCTTGTCTCAGACTGTTTTCGATGGGTATTTGTGGCGTCAATGATCCCTCGGTGTCCCTAATTACTTGGGCCCAGTTACCTCGGTGTAATTCTTTTAGTATAGTCAGCAAATCTCTTGGGATATTTTTGTTAATTAATGTTTACCAGAGACAGCCCCTATCCACTGAGTCAAATGCGGCTTGGAAGTCAACGAAGCAGCAGCAGAACTTTCCGTTCTGCTCCGTTGACTTCCTTGCCATTGCCCATAAAGAGAAGCAGTGGTCTATTGCCGAATGTCCCGCTCTAAAACCTCCCTGTTCAATGGGTACTATTGAATATTCTTCGACCCAGTTGTTTAGTCTATTTAATACTAGTTTTGAGAATACTTTTTCCCCTGTGTCTAAGAGGTTTATCAGTCTTTAGTTTTGGGGTTTCCCCATACTGCCCTTTTTGTGGATAGGTCTAATTATTGAACCCTTCCAGTTTAGTGGCATTTTACCTTCTGTTAAAATTATTTGGTATAATTGAGAGAGGAATCTTGCCCACCACTTTGTTTGAGACTTTAATATTATCGCTGGGAGATTATCTGGCCCTGCGGCTCGGGTTAGGTTCAGCTTCTTAATCGTTTCTTCCACTCTCTCTTCAGTGAAATCTAATTTGAATTCTTCTGAGATTTCTTGCCAACCTTGGGGTACTGTATCTGCCGGGGGTATTCGGGATGGTATACAACCTTTACAACAAATCTTTTACCACGCACTACCATTACAACGCAGCTTTTACAACGCAGACCATTACCACGCATTGCTCTGGGGGGCGCTCTAGGATAGGGAATAAGTTTAATTTACTATCCAACACCTTCCCTAGTGTCCACGGGGACTGGAGTTGGAATAGTAAATTAAACTATTCACTATCCAGCACCCCAAAGCGCTATGCGTTGTAATAGTATGCGTTGTAAAAACCGCGTTGTAAATGCATGCGTGGTAAAAGTATGCGTGGTAACGTCATACATCCATTCGGGCTCCATACAGTTCCCTTAGGTATTTATCCCAGGTGGCCTCACTTACAACGCATAACATTTCTCCAGCTGGGGGGACGATGCTGCTTTTACCAATTTCCAGAATTGTCTCAAGTTCTTAGCCTCAATTGATTCTAGCAGCTCACTCCAGCATTTCTCTTTATAAACCCTTTTTGCATCGGAGACCATCTTTTTAAAACTCAGCTTTCAATTTAATAATATAGTTTTTACTCTCTTGGTTGAACTCTTTCCTTTGCTTTCTAGCTTCTGCCCTTATCTCTCTTTTTTTACTTTGGCAGTCCATTGAGAACCATCTCCGACGATTGATCCAGCTTATTGTACCTATTCTTTTAACCTTTTTTAATTCTATTCTAAGGCACTGGACTCCTTGGGCTATTTTCTCCTCATACCACTCCATGTTTGCCCTCTCATAGTTCACTAGTTCTACCTTTAGTTGGAAGGATTTTAGCTTTTCCTGGTACTCATCTGTTAGTCTTGTTGTCGCCCGTTTTGGGTAATCCACCTCTTGTGGGTTAGCCTTTTCTCTTGGTTCCAACCTTCCTCCGTTTAACTTCAGTTGGAGCGGGTTGTGGTCACTACTCTCATTTTGATGTACCTTGAATTCCCGCACTAAGGGGAAGTTCCAAGCTAGCATGAAGGCATAGTCAATTGGGGAGTTTTGTGAGCCTTTTTTGAAGGTCTTCTTTGCCAAGCAGTCTGTTTTAAACCTGCCATTTAAGCAGAAAAGGCCCTTTTCCCCTAAATAGTTGACCAAGTCCAAACTCCTGTTTCGAGGGAACACATACTGGGAGGCTGGCGTAGTTAATTCCATAGGTATCCAATAATTCTGTATACCAGCGATCTGCCTTCATTGGTTGCAACTTGTGGTTAAAATCCCCCAAAATTAACATTACATCTGAAGCATACATTTCTAAAATAGCATCTATATCCTGTTTAAAGTTCCCCATCTCAGTTACATATTCACCCACATTGTCCCACTGCATATATACGTTTATGACGATTATCATTTCACATGTCTTATCCTGGGTCAGCTGTTTTAATCTACAAGCCAGTAGCCATTCACACTTAACTTTTTACAGTACTACATTACTTAGTATTTTTGTCGAGATAAGTGTCATGACTCCCCCCGATGGTCGGCAGAATCTCTGCCTCGTGGCCAAATGATTTAGTTGGTGGTAGCCCTCGAAGTTAGGGGTTTCGCCGCATGCCCAGGTCTCTTGTAGGCAGGCAATTGCCACTTTATTTACTTGTCTCTTTATATGTTCTTGTTTTAACTCATTGCCTAACCCGTTTACATTCCACGAAATGAGACTTAGGCTATGCGGCACCCCTCCCTCCTATTCTATCTCACTTAAGCCGCCAGCATCCCCCATTCCATCCAAATATCTCTCCGAGGGGTCTTCTAGATAACTAGCTTGGCTCCAATTACCCCACAGGTCCTCTTTTACAGTATTGTTTATTACTACCTTCAGGCGGCTACACTCTTCTTCATTAACATTTAGTTGCCTTACCTGTCTCCTACTCAGGCCTGCATGGAAATTCCTTCCAGGTTGTAATTCGCCCCTTAGATGTTTTTCTGTGATCACCCTTACTCCCCCTTTGAGTATCTCGCTGGCTGCTTTCATAATTGCCATTTTTACCAGGTCCGAGTATAGTAGTACTTTTGTTACTTCCCTTCCTGTTGTACTTTCTATGAAGCCCACCTGTCTCAAATCTTGTGTACCAATCCCACTCAGGCTAATACATTTGGAGAAGACTAACAGACCTTGTTCCCTATTTAGGGGCTTGATTTTCCTTGATTTCTTACCCCTTTGTTCTGCTTCTGCTGGTTCCAAATAGACCCATTTATTGTTCCCCCACTCACATCCTTTCTCTGGGGAAGCTAGGTTTATCTGTCTAGTCTCTTCCCTCCCTGTGGTCCCTACTTCTGGCTCATGTGGCTGTGGTGTTGCCTCCAAATTGCAATGCCTCCGGGGGGGTCTGCAAGTGGCTTTTCAGCGATGGGATTAATCTCTGCTTTATAGGCTTGGTTTTTAGTACTTTCTCTTTTGGGGCCTTACTACTCTGAGATTTCTTTTGTGTGTTTTGCACATTTCGTATGGCCCCCGTTGCCGGGGGTCCGATAGGTACAAAGGACCAGGCCGAGACATTTAGTGTTCCCCATCTTCCTTTTTCTTCCTATTTTCCCTTGTCACTACCTGTGGTATCTCCTTTTTGCCTGCCCTGCCTTTAATACGGACCCTTACATGTTCACACCTCCTTTTTACCAGCATTGGGCGCCTAGATATATACACATTATCTAATGGCTCTTTCAGTTCACTTCTTATACATTGATCAATAGTTTGTGGGGACCCTACTGGTCTTAACATGAGAGGCATTTGTCCTTTAATGCTTGCCAGCTCATCTTCTATCTTTTTTAGGAAAGACTTTTGGGCATTTAATACACCATTGTTCATCAGTGACACTTCTAGGATTCCCTGAAGGGTTTTCTGCAACATTAGTAATAAGTCCATAATTGACGGGGTAGGTCCTGCTGACAAGTCTGAGTCGTGTGGGCTATTTCTCTCTAGGGTTACTTGGCTTCCGGTCTTTCCTTGGTCCTGCTGTTTTGAGTTATTTTTGTCCTCAAGACTGTTTAACATTTGGTTAGCAGGTGCCTCCCAAATAAAACTAGGCTCGAAGCTTTCCCTTCTCAATTGCCCTTCATGACCCGACGTTTGCAGGGAAAAAAGTTTGGGGGATGATGCCACCATTTTTGAGTTTTGACTCTGGAGGGATAGATTTATTAGCAAGGGGTCCTCTAACTCATCCTCCGGATTTTTTCTGGCGCTCCCCTCTTGCTTTTCTCCACCTGGAGCACATCTTCTGTCTCTGTACTTATTGTGTTCTCAGGGCGGGGCTCCTCTTCAGATTCCAAGGTTATTGCAGATGAATTTTGGGCTTTGTAATATTTACCTACAAAGTCTTTTACGGGATTAGAAGATACAGTAATCTTTTTTTTGGTAACTATTGACGTACCCCCCTTTTTTGTTTGCGGGCCTGTTTAGTTCCTTTTTTACATTTCCCTTTCTTACGTCGCCCCTCAATACTGTCCTCATGGGAGACCTGACTTTCCTGGCTCTCTTCCCATGACCTTGATCCTGCCAATATCTCGCTCGTTTATGGGTTGTTTTCTTGAGTTTCCTTCCGGGATTTCTGTTTATGTTTTGGGCCCATGTCCTTTTGTAGTTATTATACTGGGGGAGTTCCCGACTTATCTCTACAGCTCTCCCTTACTTGCCAATAAAATCAAATATGGTGACCGGATACTGCTAATACACTCCACTTTTTATACGTGCACTCCTGCTCACTTACCTCTGTTGTGCCGCTATCCGCCAGCCTGCCTTGCCAAAAGTTGGAGGGAAAAACTCCTTCCTCCTCTTTTTCCCTGTTGGTATTATCTCTCAGCTGTTGCCTCTCTTTATCGTCTTCTGCCCCTAGGCTAGGGTATCCTGATGTTTTTTGGGTGGGCTGTGCTGAGTTTTAACCACTCATTTGCTCATTACGCCGTGTCTGCCAAACAGCACTATGCCAGCTTCTTTCTGACTAGCCGCACCCGCCTCCGCCCCGGCTACGGGAGCCCACGAGCTCGTGCTCCTCGGAGTCCTCCTCTACACCCGCCAATCCGTTGCGCCACACCCTGCTGGGTTACCTCTGGTATTACTTCTATTGAAGGGATACCATGAGTTCTGGTATATATGGCAGCAAAAACTGTACCCCAAGAGGTACAATCCTCTATCTGGGGAGCAATTCCCATTGGCAAGTAGATTGTTAGCATTCTGTGTTTTTCTTGGGGGCTTCTGTGTGGTAACACTGCCTCTAACTGTGTGATTTTCTAAGCTATCCAGAATGGCATTTGCTCATGTTAGTGGGCATTTTACCCAGAACTGCGTGTAGCGTTCGTGGAGTTATTTTAGATGCAGACCCCGGAATTTATCCTGCTTGTGTAGCCCTTGTTGGCTGAAGTGTGAGTGTTCTCATCACAAATTGTGTCAGGTTTCTATAAAGGTTTATTATTTCTTTGTGGAGCAGATGTAAGTCAGCTACCGGCATTCTGTCAATGTCGGGATGCGATGTGTAAGGTGCCAGCCAGGCCACTCCGTCTTTGCCGAGCGGACCAGGTCTTATTTTATCTCTTGTGTGTGGGAAGACGACTTTAAACTAGTTTATGTGCTTCTGGTAGGTGAGCGGAACTTCAATGTCCTTTTATGGACAGTATTCCTCTGGTGTTTCATCTTCAGTCTAAGATTGAAATGTATTTGTGATGCGCATCTGCTCGTGGGAATTTAACCCATTAATAGAATACCTCAGTTCTATATGATTTGTGTGCCTCAATCATGAATGTTACTACTGTCCCACCTCCAGCTGTGAATTCATAGTCTGCTAGTTTTAAAGTTAGGGCAGTTCTGACATTTTCTGAAATGTTTATTTTGCCTTCTTGTTCTCTTTCCTCCACTGCATTCACACATTGTGCTGGTGCAGTGTTGATAAGGTTTGCACAATAGGAACTATTTTCAAGCTGAAATAAACCTACAGTCAGTACATTGGATATGCCTACTCAACTGTGGTGGATTTTCCCTTCCCACTCCAGACGGCTCAGGGTAAATGTGAGTGGGGGCCTCTGAGAAAGCACGACTGAACTACTCAGATTTGAAAGTTGAATAAGTACCATACCAACATTGGCGGCAACATGTTGTGTAGTTCCTAAGAACCTATATAGGATCTGCTCGTTTAGACACCATAGACTGTGGGATTGGTTTCCAGGCTGATTTGAGACGCCCCCACTGGGTACGTTTGGCTATATACCAGCTAGCTCACAGTGCTAATGTAAAACTCCTCTTACCAAGGAGAGAATAGTTCTTGACAACTATCGAACATGACAACCCTGTCCCATCAGGGATCATGGAAACAGTGCAGTACTTTTTGCTCAGTCACTTGTGCCTACTTTGTCTCGGAAAATACACAGAATAAATGATGGGGACATTTTTCAATAAGCATTTATTGAACCAGCGTCATTCTAGTGTAAAATTAACATAGGTGCGCTAAAACAATTATACGACAGAAACAGATATAAATGTTTATAAGCACCAATAGGGTAAATGGAGGGAATAGAGAAGAGAGATCAATGACTTTTGACATATTGTGCATCCTCCCCTACCCCAAAGTACTCACTGCAGAGAGACACACCACCTACCTCCAGATCTTCTCCAGGCATTGGCAGTGGCACACTATGACAGTTATCCTTCCCAGTTCTGGCCTTCTTCACTATTGGCAAGCAAGAGGATAACATTGCAATATGCTCAATTTGCCACGCTAGTGTTTGTTGAGGTAAGCCTGGTTCACGCTGTGGTACTGGAGGCTAAACAACCCATATGAAAAAGCATCAAACAATCCAGTGGGAGGAACACCTTAAAAAGATTGCTGGTGTGGTAGTGTCGATGAGAGAGGAATCAGCTTCGATCACAGTGGAGATGATGAAGAAGTAGTGTATGACAGCTTTACAGCACCAAGCAGCCCAGCCCCAGGCAGTGTGCCAGCATCAGCTACCTCCAAATGGTGAAAAACTCAGATGCAGACGCCAATGCATACAGTGAGGATTCCCCAAGACGCACATCAAGTCTCCCACCTCCTTGTTCAACTTCTGTACAGAAGTCTCCTGTGTGAGTAGCACCATAAATGAAAACAATAATCCAGGCTATTATTAAGGGCCTGTTCAGCCAGGAGGGACCCTATAAACGCAACCATTGAATGGCATGTTTGTACAAAAGGAAGCTGGCTAAAATGTTGGCGCTGCAGCTCCTCTCAATCTTACTTTTGTGGAAGGAGTTTGATTTTTAGACATTGCAACTGCCATCTGCCTGAAATGGAAGGTTCCCAGCTGCATCTATTTTGCCAGAGTTGCTGTTCCAGGGCTCCATCATGGCATGCTGCAATTTGCAGCAGAGTGCTGTTCACACTATCCACTTGACGAGAGACATGGGGAGCACTTGTCAAGCATCTGATTACATGTGTATTACTGCACACTTGAGCATTTTTGTGGGGGTCAGGCAACAGTTGTCTGCAGGTTTCAGCACTGAAGAACGTTTTAAGGGCATTTGGCGGCATGCAACAGTAGCTAGGTTCGCCATGGAAAAATCCCTTCCCACTGCAAACATCTTGGAGGACTTTAACCGCAAGGTGTTTGAATGGCTGTGACCCAGTGGTCTCATTGGATTTGTTGGCATGGAAAATGGGAGTAATATAGTCAAGGCCATGGCTGATGGTGGATATTTCAGGGTCTGTGTTTGGCGCATTGTATACACCCGATTGTTCAGGATTTAAAAAAAAATGATGTAGTCAGCAACATACTGGTGGTAACCTACAGAAGAATCTGCACTCATTTCAGAGATTCTTTTAAAGCCCAAAAACATTTGAGGGTAATTCAGTGTGCTAATTGAGTACCAGTTAACGCCCTCATACAGGAGGTGCTAACACTTGGGAACACGACTGACTACTTGTTGCAACGTATGTTTGAGCAGCACAATGACGGTGTCCTTCAAAGAGGAAGGGATGCAACTGGGAAAAGCCTAACCATACAGGCGGACAAATGGGGGTTAGTCAAATGCCTGACACAAATGCTAATTCCATTTGAGGTTTTCATATGGGAAGTCAGCAAGGAGGATGGTATGGTGGGGCAAACTATTCTGTTGTTGCATCTCCTACAAGACCAGTTAAAAAATATGTTGCAAAGGCTCGCCTGTGTGAACCAAGAAGCCTATTGGTTGGTTAGTTGATAGCTTAATCCATCGCTTGCCTGTTGATCCAAGAGAGATTGTGTCCTCCAAAGTGTACATCTGTGCCACAATACTTGATCCAAGATACACAAAACCTTTGCCCACTTTTGTCCCTTTTTTTTTTTAGAAGTGAATGTGTTAATCTACAAGAGGTGGATTGTTCAGCAATCGAGGGACCTGGAAGAAGAATGGCTGAACATTAGGGTCCTGGTCAGAAGTTCTGGGATGCAGCCTTCAATCTTTAAGTCCAGCTAGCGCAGTGCTGTTGTCGCACATCAGCCAACACCAGGAACAACAACACAGGCAACAGCAATACCAGCAACAGAAGATTTGGACCCAAGCTTTGCAATGGCTTGGTTTAAGTAGCAGGGCTTAAATCAGTCGAGTTCAGAGGCAAAGGCAACAGAGGTGGTGCAAGTAGCAGAACCAACGACCATGCAGAGGATGGTCAAAGACTATCTGGATGACTCAAAAGAAGTCTAAGTGGACTGAAACAAATTGGTCTACAGGTATGAGACGATGCACCAATGGCTAGAGATCAGCAGGCTGGCCATAACGTTTATATCCTGCCTGGTAGCCTGTGTATCTGTGAAGCATGTGGTCAGTGCAGCTGGAACAGTTGTCACAGTCTGAAGGACCAGTCTCTCTCCTCAAAACAGAGTAATTGAACATGATTAAAATGAGCCAACATTTCATTCCACCCAATTACACTGCTCTTGAAACACCACAGGAGGAGGAAGATGAGGGTGATTGGTCAGAATCAAGTGCGTTAGGTGACCAACTTCTGGGTGAACCCCCCTGAGTATGAGGGTGAACTCTACTTCCCTGACTGAGTGGGCCATCCTAGACATTTTCAATTATAGTCAAACTACTGTGCCAAAAAAAAATGGATCTACCCAGAAGGGTAATATATATTTTGTGTCTGACTTATGCAGCCACCATTTATTCACATGTATGGCCGGATTGAGTTGGACCAGAGTGAAATGACGAAGCCCCCCGATTCCCTTCAAGGAAATTGGAGACAATGCCTGCCTCCGTCCCATGCTTATCTTTCTTTTTTCAATTCCTAGCAGGACTACCCCAGTAAAGATAATTTAATTTACGAAATTGCCAATGTGTTGCTTCAATGGAAAAAGAGGAGATACAATACAATGATTGTGTACCACTGTGCTTGGATTGGAACAGGTAACTATTGCATCAATGAGTGACATATATTATTGAGTGAATGTGAGTGATGAGTCATGATTGATGATTAAGTAGAGATCTATGTATTAAATTGCATAATTCTTTATATAGACCACATAATCTCCTCCCCAAGAGATACTCAAATTAAAATGGAATGAAGATGCCCTATTTTGACTTAAACACTCCAGATGTTTAGTAAGTTCAGGCATGTCTTGAGCCAGCCTAAGCACGTTGTGCTGGGGCAGTGGCTGTACAGCAGCTTGACCCGTTCCTATCACAAAATCCATAGGGAGACAAAACGTGGCTCCTAAAGGGTTATGATCTTTAAAACCTGAAACCAGTATGTCACACTTTACCCAATACTGTGACAGACCACGGGTTACAAATGTATAATCAATTCTAGGAGCACACCCTCTCCCATGAAGCGTAGGAATTCAAAGCTCAATGTCATAACTAAACTCATGGGTATTTATGAGATCAAGAGTCAAGAGATAGAGGCCTAGTTCAACACCTCTACAATCAGAGAATATATTGAAAATGTATAAAAATGAGACGAGTAAAAGCCAACTTCGTTTGTTGGAAGATTACGTTTAGCATTAAAATATCCACAAAGCAGAATATGCCACTTTCTGCCTTGTCACGAGTTATCAATTATCCTAAACAAGGGGAAAAATCTTATTATTGGAACAAGAAAAGTCATTATTGAATGAATAATAAACAGCTCCAAACTGTGTGAACCAACCATGTACAGTACTTGAAACTCAGGACTATTGACATCCAGGGAAACTTACTTTCGCTTTGGCCCCTCGCTTCATCCGGACGGATGCACTTCCTTTATGCTGCCCAGAAGTAAGATTGAGTGACAAGAGCTGCAAGTATACACAAGTGGGCAGTAGCACAATTTTCTTGCATAATTCCACGTCAAACTGATCAGCCAGAGAGGGCGTGGCCAGGCAAGATGGCTGCCTATAAGAGAAGCACAGGTAGGTAGCAGTGTTCCCTATGAGGGAAAGAACCGCACATCAATAAGGACAACGTGTCTGTCGCTGAAAACACTGAGCGTCAATAATGTTGTTGCTGTAATTACAGCGGGGTGCTAAAATAGCCTCGTACACCTACTACCTAAAGGTGTTATCAGCACGTTACGAAATAACATGCATGTCAATACACAAAAAAAAAGCTGGTACAGCACACGCATTACTATGTATACCAATCCAAAAACAATATTGGACAAATAATAAACTCAGTATGCAAACCAATATATTCTTAAGCAGACGTAGGCAGTTAAATTCGACAAGTTATATGTTGAGCATTCAAATTAGTCCAGAAACGTCAACAATTGATGAGTCCTTTTCTTTTTATTAATTGCTTAAGGTTTCCCAGCACACGATTTAGCCGGCACGTGTTTCGTCTGTACTCAAACTTTTTTAAGGCAAAATGGGAATAATGAAGCACAGTAATCCAAATTAGCGCTGATAAACAGGTAGTCCAGTAGCATATTCCGAAGCCCAAAGATGGCTGCCTAGAAGTGTTTCCCAGGAGCTCCCTGGGCACTCAAAAATACTCCAATATCCATAACTGCCAACGACACTATTCGGAAGGACCCCAGATCGGCCCCACATGTTAGTGGAGTAAGGAAACTGTGGGACCACAAGAGGAAGGAGTAGGGCGACAGCCTGTCCTGACGTCCAGAGCTCGACGGGCCACTTGATGGATGAGCCCCAGGTTGTCTCTGCAAGGTCCTGGATCACGAAGTAGTGTGAACTGGCGGGGCTGGAGAGCGGGCCGCTGTGGGCTGGCCACGCAGTTGTTCGGGAGGTGCGAGCAGCATCATCACTGAGGCCTGAGGGACAGGAGACATGCTGTCTGGCGCCTGCCTGGGACAAAGTGAGCTATAGCCCTAGATTGTGGGATAATATTGGCACGCACCTTTGCTCAACAGAGGGAGCAGGGACCACATGATTGGATGGTATTGGGTGAGTCCCTGTGGTGATGCTCCTAGGCCAAGAGGAGGGGCTCTGACGGTGCCCCATAGTCACCTAAGTTACTGTGCCTCTCGCCTCTGAGGTGCCTGACCCAGGGAGGCTGAATAGGGTCCCTTGAGAATGATGTCATTGATTGGTGGTAGAATTTGCACTGGGGCCATCGTCCTAGGAAGCCCACATGGCCAAGGACAAGGACAAACCATCAAAGCCAATCCAAACTAACAAAATTGATAATTATGCCCAGCCCCTGCTGGTGGTCATTCAAAGCCGCCCCCTCGGGAGAGCAGGGAGCACTCACAGTGGCAGAGATCAGGGATTCCAGAGTGATCACCCTTGCAAAAATCGATATGGTGGTGCTTGAAGTAAGTTTGCTGCCCGCGGATTTCCGCAAAATGTCAGAGAGTGTCTTCGAGGCAAAGGGTAATGTACAGTTACTGCAAACTGAAGTGGTTACCAAGAAAAAGAGAGTGTCTGAGCTACAGACTTTATCAACCTTGAATGGATGATAGCCTTGAAGATGCAGAATGGTGCTCCAGGAGGAACAGCCTTCACTTTGAGGGGTTCCCTGAGAGAGAATAAGTCTTATCACGAACACCATGAGGCCAAAAAGACTTTCTAAATTCTTCACAATTAAACGGACTCATTGAGCACTGGCTAACCAATCCAAGCCGGGTTCACCACAGCGTGCCATTAAATCGCGCTAGTTCAATTTTAGAGATAGAGACAGGATCCTGCAACATGTTCGGGTCCATGGAGCTCCCTGATTTGAAGGCCTGAACATAATGGTATTTTCGATTACACTCACAAGGTGCAAGACCTTTGCAGAGACTTTATGTCAAATATAAACGGGTGTGCGAAAAGGGTCTCCGCTGAAGTTTCATGTTTTCTATGAAACTCAGGGTGCAACATGAGGGGAAAGTGTATTTCTTTGTTACTCCGGCGAGGCCAATGACTGACTGCCCTGAGAGGACCCCCCCCCCCCCCCCCCCCCCCCGCACCGCATTAGAGCTGGAAATGGCGCCAAACATCGGAAACCTAGAACTCACAGGCACTCGCGGACTCCCTGCCACGCTCTGGCGTCCGTTGTACTTGGTGAATTTTGATATTACCGGATGGAACTTTAACAGACTCGAACTGTGTGCATGACACCCATGAATGCTTCACTTCACACAGACGTCAGAGATTGCTGGAGGGATGCCTCAGATCAGGAGCGGGGATGATGGCGTGGGCATTGTGCACGTGCATGCACATGGATTCTCCAGTTGATTGAGCATATGTGTCGTTGCAAATCTTTCCCAGTATCTACACAGCATTCATACCTGAGCTGGAGTGCACTGGTTTGGAAAATGCTCCTGCCATTCTATGGTTAGGGGTGTGATGTTGTTTTGATTTTCTTTTTCGCAATATGCCACAAGCCAATGTCGGGAGCATTGTAAATGTGCCAGCAGGAGGTCACAGTCGGCCAGGGTCCTATGGGGCAGAGTGGGAGCCTCCGGCTTCACCGGCATGGTGGGATGCTTGGTCCTTTGCTCTAAGCGTGTTACTCAATTGACGCGGTTGCCTCTATAGGGGGTGGGGCGTGAGTTTTATCCATGGTGGGATAGTCTATCAAAGTTTGGACTCAAAGCCTCTGTGTGGGGGGAGTTACTGGTTGTTATGGGCGCAAGTGTTCGTTTGGGGGATTGAGGGAGTCTGGCTCTACAATAAAACCTATACAAATACGTCACACTGTATTTTTCGAGGGGGTGGGTGAGGTGAGTGTGGTGCGACATTGGTGCAACAGGTTTTAGCTCCATATGACTGGATGGAAATTTGTGACCTGGAATGTCCATGGACTGGGCCAACAAAGCAAACATCATAGGATCTACTCCTATCTCCTTCGATATTTGGTCTCCGAGACCCACATATTGGGAACTGGTATTCCCTACCTGGAATGCAGGTGGCAGAGACACATCTTTTCAACATCACACTCAAGCTATGCGAGTTGGACTTTGATTTATGCCTGGTGCTCCTTTTGTGGCGAAGGAGGTGAAAATAGATCCAGAGGGTCGCTATGTGATAGTATCTGGAATACTGGATGCTCAAGGTGGTGGATTGGTGAATGTATATGCTCCCAACATTTATCATTCCGATTTTTGGGGGGCTTTATTGAGTGAGGACATTGAGCATATGGATCCAGCAATAATTCTGGCTGGCGCCCTTCATTGTGTTCTAATGGCGAGAGAGATAGTCTCCCCCCCAAAGGCATACACAAAGCCGGCAATGACGAGCGCTCTTCGGGAATTGATGGGGGGACAGGCACTGCATGATGTATGGAGGGTGCACTACCCACAGACCAGAACGTACTATTGCTATGCACCTACTGCCAGGACGCACAACCGTATTGACTACTGTTTGCTATCAGGAGCTTTGCTGTAGTGTGTGTAAAATGCTTCCTATTTGTCACACTATCTGTCGGACCATTCACCAATGCTGGTCTCGTTCTGAATGAATAAGGAGGCAACTTGGGTGCCGTTATGGGATGAGTGTGGTCGCGCGGTCAGACCAGTTGTTTGCAGGAGTGGTGACAGAAGTCATTGATCACTATTTTGTTGAAAACTGGGGTAGCGTGACCACAAGAGCTTTGGAATGGGAAGCAATAAAGGTGGTGCTGCATGGTGAATGTATGAAGGTCACAAATGATATCAAGAAAAAACAAACCTGGTCCTTGGATGAGCTTGAGCGGCACCTTGAAATCCTGGGACATGAGGTGTTGAGTGACCCCTTTGACTGCCTGAATGGAAGGAGTCTAAACAGGAGCTGCTAGACAGTTGGGACAGGTTGGTATATTTGGACGCTCCAATTATAGACAGTGTCTCTACGTGGAAGAGGACAAAGCCAGTAGGATGCTTTCCACTCTCACTCGATGCAAAACTCTCTGCTCGCCCATACTGGGAGTACGCAACCCTCAGTGGCGCATGGTGAATTCACAGCAGGGCTTCAGAGAAGCATTTGCATCGCATCTGCAGAGGGTGTATAGAGCACTTCTGGATGGTGGCACTCGGGCAAGGGTTAATTACTTAGCCAATATACAAATGATTACTCTATCCCGGGAGGAGAGGGACAGTTTGGTTATCCCCATCACTAAGAAAGAAATTATGGCAGCAACAAGGACTTTGAAGACAGCCAAGGTTCTAGGAGGGGACGGCTTGCCAGATGAATTTTATCAAAGTAGGGTGCGGGGGAATAGCAGATTGTAAGAAGTTGGGCTGGTATTTGCTGTCCACTAATTAAAGTGGGCACCTTGCACCTGTCTAAACGACCCTTATGGTGACTAAGTTAAAGATAACCTTTATGAAAGCTATCCTAGTGGTAGCTATGGAGAGCAGCCTTCAGGCTTAATCTTGAAGGAATGTAAAGCAGCTTGTTTTACCAATTGATAACCTTCTGAATGATGAAATGAAAGGAGAACCACACAGTATATATGTAAAATATGTATTTATTACTAAAACACTCTCCACTAATCTCGACACGAGATTAAAACATAGCATACAATATTTAATCAAAGGAACAGTTGTAAGTAGCACAATACACAGTGGGCTCCAGGGGGAGACTGAACAATATACTAAGAAAATGGTATAAGAACCACAACTTCAATAGACACAGGGCCCGATTCACAGAATGAACTTAAGACTCAATCTTAAACTTACTACTATTTTGGTATTCACAGAACGCATTTACTACTTTTGGCATTCACGGAATGCATTTACTACTTTTGGCATTCCCAGAATGAACTTACTACTTTTGGTATTCACAGAAGTTAGGATTTTGTCTTAAGTCTGTCTTAAGTTTCTAGTGGCAAGATGGCGGGCGTGAGGACGCCCGTGTGAGCAGCGGCGTTCGTGGCCTCACCACTATCTTCACCAACTAACCTGCTATGGCGTGCTAAGATCCCAGTTTCTCCGGCAATCAGCGCAGGCGGGACTCGGGAATGCGGAGATGCGGTGAGATGTGCATCGAAGTCTCTACCGTGTTTGTTTAGCAGTCTGGCGTCCCGTAAGGAGAGGAGGAGCGCGCGACTCCTGTGAGAACATTACCCGGAGCCCCTGTCGCGGACCTCGGCTAGTTTCCAGCTCCAATTACCAGACTCAGCGGACAATTGCAACAGAGCGTGGCGCTCTATCCGGCATGCAAAATATGCCGGTAAAAACAAAGGCGAAGCCGAAACCGAAGACCCGCGCTGTGACAGCCGCAGCAGTTCAAGGTCAGGAAGCAGCTCTTACTGGCGAAAACACAGGACCTGCAGCGGCTCAAAAAATCAATCCGGGAGGTAATACAAATCAAAATATGAGCGCTCCTGCTTCTGCTCCAGATCGGCACCAAACAGATGTCTTAACGGTGCATTCTGGGAATGGTAGTCCCAGTCTAGATACAACCCCGAAAATACATGGAATATTCAGAAAACCAAATAAAATCAACAATGGAAAAGGGGAGCAAGAGACAGTTTCTACCCCAGTTTCTACTCCAGCTAATAATGACTCTCTATTCTCTACAACTAGACCGGCTGACACAGCACAGCAGATTCATGAGGAATTGGTTCCACTGCCAGCTATTACTATCCAAGACGTAATGGAGACTACTGTGACAGTTAACCCGCACGTTGAAGTGGAATCATTGGATTCAGCAGGACAATTTTACTCGATGTCTGATCTATCAAGTGCACTGGAAGCCGGCAGCTGTAATGAGGATGGGGCAGAAGGAGGCGGTGAGTGGGAAGATGATGAGAGTGGAAAAAGTGTGTATAGTTCCCCTCAAGATTCTGACAATGATAACGATAAATCTCCGAGACCTGAGTGGGGGGATGATGAACACACGGTTATCACAATACAAGGTATATCCACTGAGCTATCTCCTGCCCCTAATCCTGTGGTATTATCATCTGAAATGCCTGAGACATCTGAAGTGACATTAACTATGCTATATCAAGTTATGCTCCAGCATCGTGAAGAGACCAGAACTGAGAACTTACGCACTCAAGGTGCAGTCCGCCGTCTCCAAAATAATCTTCGGCGTGTTGGTAAAACTTGTACGGAGACATCAGCAAGGGTGGTAGAAGCAGAAGCTCGGATATCAGCAATTGAGGACTCAATGTCACATCAGAATAAGCAGTTGTCATCACTAGAGGGGTTCAATTCAATTCAATTCAAGAATCTTTATTCGGTGATTAAAAAACACCATAAAAGCACACATACATATACATAGATAAAACGGCATTAAATATTAGTCAAGATCCTTGTGCATAAATAACAATAAAATACTAACATACAAGGCTGTAAATTTAAAACAGGGAGTCACAAGTCTTTTAATCGTCTCCCCTCGTCTTCCTTAGTCGGACCGCAACCTTGATAAAATTCATAACACAACACAAGGTTAGCGGGTCAGAAGCTTTTTGCAAGTAGATTAGTGCATCTCTGGCATGTTCCAGGTGGGCCTTTTTTAGGATGTCTACTAGGAATCTACGCCTGGGCATTGAATAATAGGGACAGAGCAAAGTAAAATGAAGGGAGTCCTGCGGAGACCGATTGTCGCAGCCGCAGGGTCCCTTCTGCTCGATTGACATGGTAAAACCTGCTGGCGAGGCCAACATAAAAGGAAGTAGGCTCAGTCTGAAACGGCACATAAGAAATCTGTCCTGTGTATTGTGTACAAGATACAGGTAGGGCTCCATACCCTCCACACTCTTCACCAAATTATGAGCCCTTATTGACTTTTTTTCCCCTTCAGCCAGAGCACGGCATTGGGTTTTCCGCTCTAGGAAAATTTCCCCTACTTGTTTCTTGTGCTGTGCTGAAATGGTGGTGGGGTTCTTGAAGAGGTTTCCAAACCCTAGTTCCTCAAGAGTGTTTCTCACATATTTGAGCCATGGGATGCGCATGCAGTGGGTCCTACCTAGGCAGTCCAGTAAGATTTTTCTACTTAGATGCGCGTCTGGATTTACCCAGATTTTTAGCCACGCCACAATTGGCCTAAGTTTTAACAAATCGACCAGATATGGCCTCCCTAGCTCCCTGTGAGCTATGAGTCCAGCAGTGCTGGGTGGTACCCTCAGGATAGATTTCAGATGTTTGTTCTCTTCCTGGTCAATTCTAGAGGTATTCACGAAGCCCCAAACTTCTGCCCCATAGCTTACTTTAGCGCATGTTATGGAGCCGTACAGGTTCATCACCTGTTCCGGACTCCATCTGCCCAACCTCCTGCCATATCCGGCTATTGCCCCGTTAGAGGCAATCATTTTGTTACAGCGCTCTTCCACCAAGGAGTTGAATTGAAGAGCACCATCAAAGGTTACTCCGAGATAGGAGAACGTTTTAACCTCCTCTAAACAATGGGAGCCTATTGTGTAAGAAAATTTTGAGGAAGGTTTTTTGCCTGCCAGGAGCACGTAAGATTTGCTTAGGTTGACAGATAAGTCCAGATCGCTCATAAACTTGACGAACCCATCTATCAGAATCTGTAGGCTTCGTGGTGTACACGCCAGCAAGACCGCGTCGTCTGCGTAAAGCAGGACAGGGATTTGCCGCGTCCCAACCCTTGGGGAATCTGCCTTTAAGCCCAAAAGAAACTGTTCCAAATTATTAATGTAAAGGGAGAACAAAAAAGGGGCAAGAATACAACCTTGTCTGACTCCACTTTTGCATGGAAAGGAGTCCGTCAAACCTCCCTCCCTGTTAAATCTAACTCTAGCCGTGGTGTCGCTATGCAGCTCTCTTAGTATGGTAATTAGGCCGCTCTCGATCCCCATCCCTGCCATCATGTCCCACAACTTCCCTCTGTTGACGTGATCGAATGCTGCTGCCAGGTCCATGAATCCCATATAAATGGGTTCCTTACTGGCCAGAGTATATTTGGCAGTCAGCATATATAGGTTCAGGCATTGGTCGCTGGTGGACCTCCCTGACCTGAACCCATATTGAGTGTCCGAGAAGATGTTGTTCTCTTCGGTCCACTCGGACAATCTGTTCAGGAGTGCCCTTCCCAGAAGTTTAGCCGAGACGTCAATCAGGGAAATAGGCCGATAACACTTGGGGTCGTCCTTGTTGCCCTTTTTAAAGATTGGCACAATGATCGCTTTAGACCATGATGGAGGGAGACCGCAGGTGATAGCAGTGTTTAGGACCCTGGTCATCAGTGGGGCCCAAAGATCTATATTACTAAGAAAAAGGTCAGGGGGAATTCCATCTGGGCCCGGGGCTTTATTCTTAGTTAGACTCTCCATCCCTGCCGTGATCTCCTTAAGGGTAAATACTACCGGAGGAGCCTGACTTGGGTTTACTGATGACTCTACGTGGGGACCCGATTCATGGTTATACAGGCTCCTAAAGTGTGTGACCCACTGCTCCGGGAGGATGTTAGCCCCTATCTCCGGAGAATCATTTTCTTGAAAGGTCGGTTTATTGATGATTCTCCAGAACCCCGCTAGGTCCCTTCTTTCCCCTGCCTCTCTCAGATCTGCCCAAGCTTCTGCCTGCAGGGTGAGTTTCCTCCTTTTGGTCTCTTTTTTATATTTTTCTCTGCATGCCCTGATTACTTGTGGATCTCGTGGTTTTGACTTAAGGGTGCATTTCAGTTCCCTCAGTGCCTTGGAACAATCTTTATCAAACCACCGGGGATTGACCAGATTACGCGTGGGCGCACTGGACCTTAGTAATCCGTCTATCAGGTTGGCAATGTGGTTAAATGCTTCTAATAACCTTGGTCCCTGGACTTCCAGATCCAAACATTCATTTATGGCCAGCAGACCCTTATCGCTCAGGTTTTTATAGAACTTTGCCCCATCTATTTTGGACCATTTCAGTCTCCTGCCTTGATCGGTGACCCTCTCCACGATTGAACGATGGGCATTGGAGCCAATACCCGCCCTATATGCGAGCATTAAAACAAGCGGGTTATGGTCGCTGAAAGTGTTCCAGTCTATCCCTACACTGACTACTTTATTAACCAGGGATCTCGAGACCAGAATATAATCTATAATAGACGAGCAGCCCCTGCCCTTAAAAGTTGGTGGGAGTGTACCATCCGACTGTGGGTCTACCATATTAATGGTGTGCTCTAGGTCGTACTTAAGCCGAAGCAACCTAAGAGCCGACCCAGTAGGCGAGTGAGAAAAATGCGGTCCCTTCTCAGTTGGGCATTGCGCCCAATCTGTGTTCTTTTTGACCAGTGCCGGACAAAGGTGACAATTAAAATCCCCCACCACAAGCAGTCCACCAGACGGTCCCTTATTCTGGGATATGATTTCTTTTCCTAACCTTTGGTCGAGTTCAGTTAATACCGGGGTGTGGCTATTTTCTAACTCAGTGTTATATATGTTAAAAACAGAGAAACGTAACCCCTTTCCCTGGAACCGAACCGCCTGTATCCCATATGAGAACCAGTCTGGAAAGGACCAGGTGCCTGGCAGGTCTAAATCTACATAGATGGACAAACCGCCCATTGCTCTCCCTGAGCTAGATTTTCGGGCGGGAACAAAAAAACACTTGTACCCCTGCAGATGGTAGTTATTCTCCACAGCCCATGTCTCCTTTACACATATAATGTGAAATGTTCTAATGAAGTCCACCAATTCCTTATTGTTGAATTTGCCCGCTATACCCGCTATATTCCATGAGATAAGTCTCACACCCTCTCCACTCCATTCAGCACCCCCCTGAGCCCTTGGTCTTCTTTCCCACATTGATCTTTGCATTCCCTGCCCATGTCCCCCTCCTGTCTTGTCTACAACTATTTCCTTTGGCACAACGCAGTTTGGTTCCCCCTCACCAACCACGAGGATTTGCTGAGCCTTGGATCTTTGCTCCTCCAGTCTTTCTACCGTACCTCCAATTTCTATACAACCCTGGGGGGCATTGTCTGTCTGTCAATCGACCCCTTCAAGGCCATTTAGGCAATGGAACCGGTTATAGGAAAAAAAGGGTTGTTCAGGTCGGCCAAAAAACGGCCTAGGGTTAAAGGCCTGGTGACTCCCCCTCCTGCCAACCCTCTCCCAGTTGTCATGAGTTTGGGGTTGCTGAGATAGGACTGGGATGATGGGAAAAAAGAACGACACATGGAGGGTTTGGATGGTGGATTCCCTAGATCTGTTTTTCCCTTGACATATATGGGACACAGTTCCTGTGTCCCTAAAACTCACCAGTATGCAGTCCCCTTTAATGGATTTTTGTGTTCTTCCCACCCATGGTACCCTTCTTACCATTATAATTTCGTTATTAAAATGTGTCGGGAGGGGTCTATTTATGTTTAACCACTTGATTACCCTACTTTTTAGGGCACAAAAGTCCTCCGTTTCACCTTCCTCAAGTGGGGGGACACCTGCCATAACGACAGTAAAAGCATTGGTCTCTGGAGGTAAATTGGGTCTGCGTGGTCTCAGGGTGAGCTTCATTAAAGGGGTCGGGGTGCTCTTGTCTACCGGCTGTGCCGGGGGTACAGATCCTAAAGGAGGGTTGGGCATATTGGTGTTAGGGGGCTTAGCTGTTGCAGGCTTTGGCCTTGTGGGTTGTTGCGAGGGTGCCACATTCACAGCTTGTGGAGGGACTGGATTGGCGACACTATTTACCGACTGCTTAGGGGCTACAGTGGAGGGAGTGGACTCTGATTGCCTTCCCTGTCTGCCAGCTGGAGTTTTCAGACTGCCCAATGTGGCCTCTAAAATGGTTAGTCTGATCTCAATCTTTTTAATACTCTCGCTGATCGGTAATAACAGGGACCTTAGCAAAAATTCTAGGTTTCCCAGCGGGACAACAGACAAGGGAATATTAGCAATACCAACTCCTGTGTCTTTTATCATAGTAGGAGCTGGATCCTCATGAGCAATGGGTTTAGGGTGTAAATCGACCAATGGTTTCTCTACTAATGTGGGGGTTTTTAAAACCTTCCCAAAATCCGAGTGTGGAACCTTGGGTTTGCTCTTTCCTTGAACTCCCCTCGATTTCCTCCTGCGTTTATTTGGAGGAGGTCCAAAGGCTACTTGTGTGTTAGTTGGCTTAGATTTAGTTTTCCTAATCTTCGAGGCTGGAGGGGCCGGAGGGGGTTGGGACACTAAATCAATGGTCACCCTTGGGGGGCTAGAACTAATTTCTGGGGCTATACTCAAGGCTTCAACTGGTGACATGTTAGTGCAATCCCTCAGCAATAGTGGGACATCATCAATTCGGGACAACTCCTCCCTTGGTAAAATAAGTTGGTCTCCGAGGGGCGTGTTTTTCATATTATCTATTGAGCGTCTCCGTTCTGCCCTTAACCTGGACAGATTACACTCTTTGTCCCCCTCCCCCACTGCCCGGGAGAAATAATTCTCTAGAGTCCTATTCTTTGCTCCACCCGGTTTTAGTGGGGTGCTCTCCCTTGCAGGGGACGGCATATTGTTCACAATGAATTAAACTCGGCGGGCGGCTCCACCGAGTGTAAGAGACCAGGGGTCGGAAGCACAATCCAAGAGGGTAGGCCCAGCCCGGCCACCTTCGGCCCCGGACGGCCACAGACGGTCCCGCCCTTGTCCCGGGCTTCTCCCGGCGCCCTCCCGCGCCGCGGAAGAAGCTGCACCTGATATAGGGGGAGGGTGCTTAGGGGGCGTGGCCAGCAGGGAGAGCGTCCAGGTGCAGGAAATGATGGCAGCACAGGGACTCCTGGGCAATGGAGTCCCTGATCCTCACCTGGCGCTCGCAGCCCTGCTCCCCGAGATTCAGGCAGCTCCCCTGTCAGGAATCAGCAACGATGCGCCCAGGCACACGGGCGAAGCGGGACCCGCGGAGCGGGTTCCGCGAGGTGCAGCAGCAGAACAAACAGCCCAACAGGAAGGACCTCGCAGGACAGAGCTCGCGCTCACAGGTCAGTCAATGTCTCCCAAAGAGCTAGGGACAAGCAGGCTCTTTTCAGCTGTGCTTAGGGGGCGTGGCCAGCAGGGAGAGCGTCCAGGTGCAGGAAATGATGGCAGCACAGGGACTCCTGGGCAATGGAGTCCCTGATCCTCACCTGGCGCTCGCAGCCCTGCTCCCCGAGATTCAGGCAGCTCCCCTGTCAGGAATCAGCAACGATGCGCCCAGGCACACGGGCGAAGCGGGACCCGCGGAGCGGGTTCCGCGAGGTGCAGCAGCAGAACAAACAGCCCAACAGGAAGGACCTCGCAGGACAGAGCTCGCGCTCACAGGTCAGTCAATGTCTCCCAAAGAGCTAGGGACAAGCAGGCTCTTTTCAGCTGTACTTAGGGGGCGTGGCCAGCAGGGAGAGCGTCCAGGTGCAGGAAATGATGGCAGCACAGGGACTCCTGGGCAATGGAGTCCCTGATCCTCACCTGGCGCTCGCAGCCCTGCTCCCTGAGATTCAGGCAGCTCCCCTGTCAGGAATCAGCAACGATGCGCCCAGGCACACGGGCGAAGCGGGACCCGCGGAGCGGGTTCCGCGAGGTGCAGCAGCAGAACAAACAGCCCAACAGGAAGGACCTCGCAGGACAGAGCTCGCGCTCACAGGTCAGTCAACTAGAGGGGTTAAAAGAAGAGATCAATTGGAAGCTTGTTGACCTGGAAAATAGATCACGCAGGAATAACCTGCGAATTTTAGGTATTCCTGAGGCTAGCGAGGGGAATGATATCAGAAAATTTGTAGTGGAATTGTTTACTGAAGCCTTTCCGGAGCTCACACAATGGAAGTGGGATATAGAGCTTCAAAGGGCGCATCGATTCCCCTTTCAAAAACATCCTAGAAGTGGTCCTAATTCTAAACCCAGGGCTATCCTTATCTGTCTAAATAATTTTTTGGCAAGAGAAGCCCTTTATGATTTAGCCAGACCGGATAGAAAGCGCAGGGGGAAGGGTCATGAGTTCTTCGTCCGCCCCGACTATTGCCATTCTACTGTACAACTTAGATGGCAACTGCGACAACTAATTCCAACATTTCAAGCAAAGGGAGCACAGGCTTTTCTTCTTAAACCTGCTAAATTAAAGGTTATTTTTAAGGAGAAAACACATTTCTTAACTACAGAGGGAGCAGCTAAAGAGCTATTGGCATTAATATGATTTAATATGATTTAATATGATCAAATTTAGTTCTCCCTCATGAAATATTCAACCAGTATAGAGTGCCATAGATAGCGACATTAGTCATTTGGTAAGATCACCCATGGCTATTTCTTTTCTTTTCTTTTAGACTTCTAGGCTCTCTAGTATATTAGCTAATGTTTTTCCCTTCTTGGTTTTGTTTTTTTTTTTTAAATAGTGGGGATCTTGTATACTCTGATGGTCTGCTGAAGATTAGTGGTGAGATCCATGAAGCTGCATCTCACATTATCATCATGATGAGGGACTATGTAGTCCCTCTGCCTCTACATGGGTGGGGGTGGGGACGGGGGAGGGGTGGGGTCAAGAGGGGGGGAATGGGAGGGAAAGGGTGCGAGTTTGATCAGGTGAAGAGCAAATCTCTTAAAAAGGAAGAAGAGACTACAACGTTTGATGTGATAATTGTTTTGAAGTTGAGTCTTAACTTTAAATGTTTTTGGAAGTGTCAAGAAAATAATATGTGCATTATAGCTTTTTCTGTTTGTTTTTCTGTTTTTTGGTTTATCTTCTTGAAAGGATATGCTGGGTAAATTGAGGATTTGTTTATGGAATTTGTGTGGGCTAAATAACAAAAGGAAGAGGGGGATTTGTGCACAGATGATACAGGCTATGCGAATAGACCTGCTATGTATACAAGAATCACACTTGACCTGGAATGACCGGCATTGCTTTAGTGATTTAGGCATGCATCTACTGGATTGTACACGTCAAGGAACCACTACAAAGGGTGTAGCTATACTTATGAGAAGAGGTTTGGGTTCTCTTAAGCGTAGTAAGGCTGATCCATGTGGCAGATGGATTATTCTAGAAATTAATATCCATAATAAAATCTATACCATTTGCTCAATATATGCGCCTAATATAGATGATCCCGAAAGTCTGAATTTTTTAAGTTTAGAGTTAGCTCAATGGCCATCTCCTCTGATATTCTGTGGTGATCTTAATATTCATTTACACAAGGGCCTGGATCTCTATGGCAGTGCTGGTTATACGGGTTTAACCCTTTCGATGCTCATGACGAGCTCAGCTCGTCATGATGCACAGTTGAGCTGTGCTGATGACGAGCTGAGCTCGTCATGAATAAAGTAAAATATCAATGTCCAGCACAGGAGGGGGAAAACGCCTAGCAGCCAAGGTGTTAAAGAAAAAGACTTATAAAGCTTTAAAAGGCTTAATAGTAGAATATGGTCTGTTGGATGTAGCATCTGCCAAGAATCCTCACTCACCAGATTATACTTTTTTTTCTGCTCCTCATCAGAAGATGGTGAGGCTAGATTATTTTTTTATCGAAGCCTCCCTCATCGACAATGTCACATTTGAGATATTCCCCCGAGTAATATCAGACCATAACCCAATCATGATAGAGCTAACATCATATTCTACCATCAATGTAAGGCAGTGGTCTTTTGATCGAAAGTTATTGGCGGATACAAAATATATAGAACACATGGGTAACTGGATCACGGAATTTTTTGAATTTAATAGGGGTACTGCCCCCCCGAAAATTGTATGGGATACATTTAAAGCGGGTGTGAGAGGGGAGACTCTATCATATTCAATAAATAAACAAAAAAGTATCCGGGACAAAATGGATCGGTTATACAAGCTAGTTAGCGATTGGGAACAGAAATTAATAAATGCTATAAAGAACAGTCAAAATATTGAACCTATTAAATCCTCATTAGCCATTCATAAAGCAAAACTTTATGAAGTGTTTGCAGTTAAATTGGCAGAAGAATCTGCAGTCATGAGAGCACAGATATTTGAGTTCGGAGAACAATCTGGTAAAATCTTGGCAAAAAGAACCAGACAAAAGATGGCATCAACCTTTATTGGCGCAATTAAAGATGAGCTTGGCCTAACACACACTAAACCTGACGAAATCCTAGAGGTCTTTCGACAATTTTACCTCAAGCTATACACCCAAGATTTCTTAGATCATACTAGCGAAACAATGCTAAATTTCATTCAAAATGACAATGTGTCTAAACTTTCTATGGAGCAGGTTCAGTTTTTAGAACAGGATATTACTTGGGAAGAGATAAATTCTGCGCTTCTATCTCTTGCTAGTGGAAAAGCCATGGGTCCAGATGGAATTCCATTAGAATTTTATCGGATGTTCAGAAATCTGATAAAACAAGATCTACTAACAACATTCATGACAGCACAGAAAGGAGAAACACCACCATCCTGGGCCGAATCGACTATTATGGCATTTATAAAGAAGGATAAACCTCCCTTAGATCTGGCTTCATATAGGCCAATTTCACTTATAAATGCCGATAGCAAGGTTTTTTCAAAAATCCTAGCAAGTCGGATATCTGTGATAATTCCAACTATAGTATCACGGTGGCAACATGGGTTTATACCCAAAAGGGATACTACTGATCATGTTTGGAGAGTAATCTCCTTGCTTGATCGGGCTGAAGGTACAAACACATCAATGGGAGTAATTCTCTTAGATGCCGAGAAGGCGTTTGATCGAGTGGCCTGGCCCTATCTATGGGAATTACTTGCATTTAAGGGTTTGGTCCAAGTATGATTAGAGCATTGAAAGCTCTGTATAATACTCCTATATCATCCATCAAAATTGGAATAAATAAGTCGACCACCTTTCCAATTTGCCGGGGTACAAGGCAGGGGTGTCCTGCTTCTCCTTTGCTTTTTGCAATTTACATCGATGTTTTTTTAAACAAATTGAATCAAGAATATGATATTACACCTGTAGTAGCAGCAGATATACATTATAGAGCACTTGCATATGCTGACGATGTGGCGGTCCTTACTACAGATATAAGTAAAGCTATCCCAAGGATAGAAGACCTGGCTAGTCGCTTTGGCGCCTTTTCGGGTTATAAATTAAATATGGCTAAGACACAAATCTTATGTACAGGTGTAAATCCCCCAGCACATAACAACATAGTCTCCGTTGCTACATATCTGGGTATTAAAATCACATCGCCAGTTTCACAGATCCCAGAAATAAATATCTTACCCATGATAAAGGAATCTAACACTCTACTAGAGCGCATTAATCATTTACATCTTTCTTTATATGGCAGAAATAATGTTTTGAAGATGATGATTCTCCCTAAGTTTTTATATCTATTTCGTTGTATTCCTTTAGAATTCTCTACGCTTATTTTTAAACAGCTGGAGAAAATGACAGGAAGATTCCTATGGGGGTATAAACGACCTTGTAGAGCCTATCAAAAAATGATAATCTCAAAAGATAGGGGGGGGCTGGGGTACACCATATTTTTTTTATTATTACCTATCATCAGTACTGCAGTTCATCGCTCCCTTAATTGTCAGTGAAAAGGCTCCGATTTTAGATTCTCACTCTCCATCTATTTACGAACTGGTTCTAGGGACAGAGGCCAGGGGCTGCTTACTAAAATTTGTCGAGCCCAGCTATTACAAAAAAACAAAATTTAAAATTGTTAAAGCTGCTTTTAGGGCCTGGAAATCTATCAAGAGAGTCTTTGACATTCCCGGAATCACGAGATACACCCCCTTGACCTCCTCTCATATTTTCCCATTTGTGGGTATAGATAGCACAGGGAGAAGATGGCATAACCTTGGCATTACCCAGTTCGGGGATCTCTTACAGAATAATAAACTCAAGTCATTTACCGAACTTCAAACAAAATATAAACTTACCAATTCTGATCATTTCAAATATTTACAATGGCATAGTTACTTTTATACACTTTCAGATCGGGATCGAACGTCGTTACAACAAATTTTTTTGATTGACTCTTTGTATCAAAGAAGGAAAATTGGTTATTTTTATAATCAGTTGATATCAAAACAACCAGATGATATTGTGTTTAGGCAAAACTTATGGGTGGAGAAACTAGGTTCAAACTCAATTAAAATGGAAGAATCTATCTATTTGGCTAACTCCATCTTGCTTTCGGGTAGGAGTAGAACTCAACACTATATGGTATTATATGATCTTTATTACTCACCAGCCAAAATTTCTAAATGGGGTTCCTCAGTGGGTGCCGCCTGTAGTAGATGTGGCTTACATGCAGCTGACTCTGTACATATGTTTTTTTCTTGCCCACATTTAAGTAGAAACTTATCAGAAATGCAACATTTTCTTTCTTTGTTATTTGGAATACCTGTAGTACTAACGTCTGAACTTGTACTGATAGGAATTTCTGATATAGCTATGACAGATGATCATAAAAAATTGTTATTTATTTCTGTTGGGATCTTTCGCTCCTGTGTAACGCAAGACTGGATAAGCTCAGACCCACCCTCTTTTGTTTCCTGGCAAGCTCGCTTGTTGGCAAGATATATTATGGAGCGAGCAATATATAGGACAAAAGGCAGTAAAAGGAGGAAAATGGGAATCAAAATTTGGGAACCGATAGAGCAATGGATGGAGGGAGGAACTGGTTAAGTAGGCCAGTTTGCCAATGTTATTCATGAACAGTGTTGTGTACTGTACATATAATCTTTGTTGTATATTTGAAGGATTTCTTTCTTATTGTTCTTTTTTTTAATTATTATTATGTTTTTTATCTTCTTTTCATGCTGTGAATATTATTTGCTTGTAAACCTGATCAACTCGCAATAAAACATTTAAAATAAAAAAAATTAAAAAAATAAGTCTGTCTTAAGTTTGTCTTAAGACAAACTTAAGACAAAATCCTAACCTCTGTGAATACCAAAAGTAGTAAGTTCATTCTGTAAATGCCAAAAGTAGTAAGTGCATTCTGTGAATACAAAAATAGTAGTAAGTTTAGGATGGAGTCTTAAGTTCATTCTGTGAATCGGGCCCACAGGGCCTAGAGCACGTAGAATCTCTGACACCAAGGAACCACCCAAGGCAGTGACACAGGGCGCCCACGGAGGACGGGTGCAGTGAGGAAACATGACTGCGTGCTCCATGCAACTCTATTGGAAAGTCGCGGTTGGAAAATTATGGTTTAAGGACACATCTAAGAAGACTTCAAGCAAACCCTTTCGAACATAGAAAGGTTCTAATGCCAGCACCCTTGTGAGTACTGAGGTACTCATGTTACCAGTGTTACCTATCCCAGAGGAGCCGAGTGCATAGGGGTCAAGTGGTGTCGGAAACCTCCATAGTTTTCAATGGCATGTTGCAAAGAAGTACTGCTACCAAAAAGGCAAAAGTGTCCGGTGGAATCCAAGCCTGGATCTGAGGTGAAAAGCAGAGGGGGACAGAGTCTGGGTCACTTCACGTGACCAGGGGCTCGGCGGTTGAATGCCCACCAATGTTGAATGCTTCAGGTGAAAAGTAAGGATGCTTGTCTCTGCAGCCACAGGGTCTGGAGGTGAGCTGTCCCAAGAAGGATGTCGATGACTGAGGGGTCAGTGTACGGCTGGAGCACCACATGCCTTGGCAACCGCATCACGGTCAGGCAGAGGAAGCAGGTTACGATGAGGAACAGCAAGGTCCTGGGGACGCTCCAAGCAATGGAGAGTCAGGGCACGTCTGGAGCAACCAGGGAAGCCAAACAATGAACAAAGTGACCCTCGTTGGGAACCACAGGTCAACGGACCAGGTATTGCAATGGGACGTTGAGCGAAATCAATAAGTACCAGCCGACAGAGCACTTGTTGAGTGGAGGCCGGAGAGCTTTGGTGCAAATATTGCTCGGAGTGGGGACCACACATGGTCCAATGCACAGCCTCAAGAAACGCTGTGAAGCTGATGCCCTTGCAAATAGACGCAGTGCACAGGGGTATGGGTTGCATGGTCCCCACGAGGGATACTGGTCTCAGACTCGCTGAGAGGGCAGATCTACCTCGAGGACATTAGGGAACCTACCTCCTGTGTTGCAGGAATCTTCAGAGTCCACAGGAACACTGGAGATGCAAGCTGGTCAGTTGCGCTTAGGGAGATTCTTCTGTCATCCAGCGAAGTGTATACCATCAAAGTACTTGGTTTCTGAGCAGAGTCTTATCCAGGTATAATCTAAAGCCCAGGTTTCCCACTTTATACCCAAGGGAAAGGGTTGGACGGCCCTGGGGACGCTCCTAGGGGAGGTGGAGGACAGAAGGGGGCTACACCTGTTATTTGTCCAGTTTTTCACCAGTGCAGGAGCCAACGGCTCCCAGTACTGGTTCTAGCTGGACTATGCAGGGGGACACCAAATGTGCCCCCAGTGCAGACTTTCTGGCACTCTACGAGTGCACCCACCCAGCTGCCCCAATACACTAAAGCCTGTCTGGGAGGTGGTCTTCCCCCCTGTGACAGGAAACCTATTGTCCGGCCTTCCTCTGCTCAATTTGGCTCAGCAGCAGGAGGGCAGACTAGTGTCTGTGGCTGGCAGCATCCATTTTGTGCTGCCCAGGTTGAAAAAGGTGGTACAGGGTAGACTGGTGACCCATAGTAGGTAGTTCTACAAGGGTGGAATCATACCTCCGCCGCCAGTACTGGTGGGGAGGTATGATTCCAAGGTGTTTGACACCAATCAGGACATGTTTCTAAGCAGCCATTTTAAAGTTAGCATTTACCGTGGGTTATATTGCACTTAAGTATATATGGTTTGGCTGCATCACAGACAACCCCAGAGAATGGATTCCGAAGGCTGCAGAGGGGCTTAAATCATGCAGGAGCACCCTCGCACATGAAACCCAGCATCCTGCCTTCAGAATTGATAAGTCCTACCACAGGGGTGACTGATAGGTTTATATGTGCAGTGAATTAGAACAAATGTAGTGAACCTATATCTGAAGTAAGGGGTGCAATCATCACCTTACCCAGGCTGCAGCAGCAGACCGGGTGTGTCATTTTGAATGGCCTCTCAGGGGTGGCACAATACACGTTTCAGCCCCTGGGAGGCCTCTGGGGTACCTATGCCCTTGGTACATAGTGTACCATATACTAGGGACTTATAAGCATACCCCAGTATCCAATCTGGAGTGTAGCTAAGTACATTAAACAACCAATTTAGGGAGAAAGCAGATAGACTGGGGTCCTGAATAGCAGGATCCTAGTCAGACTAGTCGAAAACAAGCAACACACCAGGTAAAAAGTAGGGGTACCCATGTAGTCAGATTCCACCTCCCTACACCGATTGGCTACTGGAGGTTTAGAACAAAGCCTATGGAAAGGGGATACTCCCAGCCTCCATGAGGGAGGTGCTTATAGTTAGGCTCCCCGAGCTTGACAGGGATAGTACAGTGGTGACCTTTTACTGCCCTTTGTCGATGCTCAATGTATATGTGAAAATTTTAAGTAAATTTTAACCCCAGGTTTATTAGAGTACCTGCCTCAATTGATTGCAGAAGATCAATGCAGGTCATCCCACGCAGGAATACCCTTTTCTAACTTTTGGATACTATTGTTGGTGATGCACTCACCGTTCCTACAGGATGACCAGTTTGCGCTCACACTGCTGGACACTGAGCAAGCATTTGATTCCCTGTCATGGGAGTTTTTATAGGAGCTGCTGTGCAAAGCTGGCATTGGAGGGACCTGCATTAAATGGGTGCAGCTGTTCTATTGTACCTCCTCGACGATGGGTGCGGGTGGGGCGTATGGTCTTGACGAGCTTTGTTCTGAGTCGGGGGACCCAAAAGGTGTGCCCCCTGTCTATCCTGCTCTTTGTCTTGCCAATGGAGCCCTTGACTTGCTGATTGCAGGCTGTGTTGCAGGGAAACGGATCGGGGACCACACAAGTGGTTTCTTTAAATGCCTATGATGCTTTGCTATATTGTACAGTCCATCATATTCGGGCCATATCATGTTGGTGGTCCTGGTTGAGGTTGGCAAACTCACCGGGCTACATGTGAATCACACTAAATCCCAACTCTTCCCATTGGGGAGGCTGGCGGGAAGGCCGGTGCAGGACTTGCTGCAGCAGGACCTCCAGTGAGAGACCGATATGGGAAGATGCATGGGGATATGGGTTACGGATGGGGCTAGGGAGTTTGAAGCAGCGAATATAGGTAGAGTGATAGATGGATTAAAGCCCACAGTAAAATTTTAGAATACACTTCACCTCTCCTTGATGGGGAAGCTGGCATTGGTGAAGAGGATACTGCTACCTGCTGCCTGTATATTTTCCAAGGAATCCTTTTGGAAATCCCCAGGAAGTTCTTTCTGGACTGTGACAAGTTGATAATGGAATTACTATGGGTCAATGGGAGACAAAGAGTTAGCTTGGCCACTCTGAAGCACCCCTGGCGTAAGGGAGGGCTTTACTATTTTGCTGCACAACTGCAGCACATGGTCCACTGGTTGGATGGCCAAGAAAACTGGAAAAGCCTACTCCCAAGGGCTACCTGTACTGGGGTTCCCTTGTTGGAGTTACTGATGATGGGGCGAGAGCCCCAGCAACCCTACCTTATGTGGGCAGGTAGGTGTGTGGGGCAGGGAGAGGGCGGTCAGGATAGTGGTGAAAGAGCTCTCTTTGCACCCGAAATGAGCATCTGGGCAGAGAATCCCTTTAAATGTATTAAACAATCGATGCTGTAACTAGACAAGGTTCCTTTCTGTGTTATTATGCTTTTAGGGTTGTGACCTATTGGTCTTACTCACAGGTTTTAAATTCCTTGTGTACAGATATGCAATATAGGCATTTATTATCACACAACTCAAAAAGTGAATTATTTCTCTCAACCTTTTATTTTTATAAAGTTAAAACAATCATATAAAATTCATCACAAAGCTTTTACTTTCCAACATATAATTTTTCGAGCATGCCCTAATCTAATACAAAGCACAATCCTAATCTTTCTAATGCTCAAAAAATAAATTAAAACATTTCCATCACACATTAAAACATTTGAAATAGCAAATATATGCTATTGCGGGTAGTCCCTTGTCAAATAGCGAATATATGCTATTGCGGGTAGTCCCTAAACAATCGATGTCCATAGAGAAATGGCGGACTAGCAGTGTAGACTAATACCCAAATGACAGGTATATTACCGTTGCAGATACCAGGGATATGTTTCAGCTTGGAACAGAACAATTCCTTCGGCCCGCTACAATAGAGGCGCCTGCACACAGGATTTGGCGGTCTTTCCTGAGATCCCACAGACTTACCACTCCTTAGAAACTCAGTTTGCTATGGCAGGTGGTAGGAGGCTGATCTCCCAAATATGCAGGGTTCTGAGGGAGGACGCTCATTTTGGCTGAGCTCTCAGTACAGCACAAATGGCAAGAGATTCTGGAGGCGCCCCTCTCGACAAAAGATTGGGAGAGAATACATCAGGGAGTGAAATCCATGTCACCCAACACACGATTTAAAGTGTTGCAATATAACGTGATACATCAGGTTTACCGCACCCCTAGTAGGTTACATGTTATATACCGGCTCATTTTCAATAGAGGAACATTTGCTACCAGTCAATATATCTAGATTTACGGATGTAATCTCACAAAATGTTTCACCTGCAATAACACCCTCCACTGAGCTAACTTCCTGAGCGCCCCTACTGGGCATATGCCTAGCCCCTCATTGATCTGGTAGTCATTCACATCCAGACACAACTTTCAAAGCAGCAAATTTATCAGCAAAAGGCAACCCAGCACAAGCAGACAAGGGATGTGTTGTAGGCCTGGAGGTGAGGGAAAATACAGTGTCTGTAATAAACGAGGATACATTGGGAGAGGGTTTATCATACTAACTAAGTTGGTGGGGGAGTATTTGAGAGCGCCCAGAGGTGGAAAAGCTGGTCGGGCCAGATGATGGCCCACAATACTTGGATCCTTAAGTGCACAACAGTCCAATCACCGGGCAATACTTTGGGGGAAGATCCAATCCAGTTGACCACTCTAGCTATAAGTATGTGATTGTTAAGCGTGGTGCGAAAACCCAAATAGCGCATTGAAGATGCGGCCCCTCCACCAGCAGACAAACCAATACTCTGGGACTTATAGTTCCTTTACCAGGCAGCTGCAGTGGTTTGGCGTCCAGCACTTCGGATCAAAGTCCAGCGCTATATAGCGTGTAGATGATGCAGCCCCTCTTCCTCCACCAGCAGACAAACAGATATCCTTGGATTAGTAGTCCTTTTAGCAGGCAGTCTGTTGACAGTGCCAGTAGCTTTGTTGATAATCAATGCTTTGCACAACAGGGTGCTCTCCAGGCCAGGCTGAACGGGGCTTATCGTGTGGTCAGTCATAGCTCCGATCCTGTGCTTTCCTGTCTCCTCTGATTCCGTACTCTTGCATGGACACGTACGGACTTGATTGTTACTACTTTGGCCCTTTACCATAGGAGAGCAGAGCCACAGAAAGCACAGTCCCTAGGGGCGATAGCCAGGCTAAGGCGTCAAGCACAGGAAATACATGCCTATTAAGAAACACTTTGCTTCGGGGGGCTTCCCACCACTGGTCCAAGGGTTCATTTTCTATCAGTCCACTCTCTCAACGCAGATGCCTTTTCCCGCACCTTTAGTACTACAGCTGCCTCCAGGCCTCCTTTCTGTCATGCTGGTTCTCTAATGTACCCACAAAATACCCACCTAAGTGTCTTTTCAGAAACTAAAAGCCTCACTTATATTAGAGACAGCATTACTCCACCACTGTGACGTATAGTCATAATGCTGTCCTTGTTCAGAAATAAAGACTTGATAATAATATTGTGTTCGTTGGAAGACTGAGGACATTATCCTGAAAATAAATGTGTATATTAAATAAAGGTATACTTATCTACACTAATGGTAGGCTGAGAACCTAATGCAATATTTAATGATACACAATATTGAGACTCTCTCATTGATTCAGCACACATATTGTCAATTAAATGAATCTATTAGAAACAGATATAGGATTTCTCTTTTAGCAGAGTTAAAAAAAATTATCTAGAAGTTAGGAGTAGGAATTCATTTTTAAGACCCAAAGATCTCTTTATTTTCTGAGATAAAATAACAAAATTAAACAGTTCCGTTTAGTAGAACTAGTATCTTTACTCTACAGAGTAAGTGGATATTAAATATGAATGGCTATATATAGGCTGTCCTGTTTTCAGTTTCTATTTTTGGTAAATTCTGGTGGGGTTTTGTCAGTGTTTTCAATATCTTAAAAAACAGTTGTTGTCAGTGGTTACACATTTTCACGCCACTAAAAACAACAGAAAAAGTGTTTTTCCGGTGTTTATGGAATGTTTTGCTTTTATCATTGCTTGCTTTCTGTACTGAAAGAACATGGTATATAGACAGTGTACATATAGTGTTTATGAGGTCCAAAGAGATTTTTGCAAATTAATCTTATTGTAGTACACCATACAATACTTCTTCAGTGAGTCTTTAGTCATGCGCACTCGCGCTATCCTTCCCATGTAAACTTCTGTGAAAAGGCCCTCTCATTATTCATAGCCCCCTGGGCTAAGAACCGTCAGCTAAAGGGCACAGTTGGGATTACTCTTTCTTTGATGCCACATAAAGCACGAAATGATAAATATTTGCGTTTTAGTTCCTGGGCATAAGAAAACAGTGCACCAGAATGGACTAAAAAGTCAATAGCATCCCTAATTAACTCTGAAGATTGTAAAGATGCTTTCAGCATACCATCTAACAAGTGGCAATGATCTCCTCCAGGGAATCACTTCAGCTCGGGTATCAGGTTTGACAGGTCATCACACACATTTTTTATATACGTTGCTGAATCACTACAAATACAAACAATATCACTCCAATCTTTGTTGAACTTGGAAAGAACCTTTTTTGCAGTGCATAATAAATGACACTGCGTTCCATGTTTTCCAAACGCCTGGTGTCACGTTTTCACCACTATCCCAGATGCTTGGTGATATATATACTTGTCACTATACCTTGCATTTAATTTTTAAAGCCTGAGGTGTTTGCAATTCACCTACTATCAATACTGTCCCACTAGAAACTATGGTCTGATGTATTAAGGGTTTTTACACATTTTCTGTGGGCAAATGTGATGACACATATTAGGAAAGATTTTTATGAAACTAGCCATTTTACCTATCAGTGAAAGAATCAAATGCAGCCAAAATATCAAATGTGAGTTTGATATGTCCTGATTCTCTATAGTTTATAAAATATTTAAACTAAACCTAAAACGTGAAACTAAACCCTGCATCTTTAGACCAAAGGCCATAAATCTGAAAAAAGTAAAAGGAAGAAGAAACAATATTTTAGTTGCATCCCTAAAGAACAAAACTCAAGCAGAATAATATTAGCCAGCCTTTCTTACTGCTAGCTTGTATAACAAAGTTACATTTTATTGACCCCTTCACTAAGAACAAAATGACTCTTTCACTTTCTTTTTCCTTTCTTTGAATGGCATTTAGTTTGTGGTTGTGCAGGTGTTTTTTCAGTGTTTATATGTTTTCACCGGTGAGGGCTATTTTTCTGTCAGTGGGGTTTTATCAGTTATTATAGGTTTAAACCTAAAACCCCACAGCCTAGCTATATATTTAACAGAGACAAATCTAGTGTCATATTTTACTCAGAAATAATTAAATTAAATGTGCAGAGGTTTAAAAGAAAGTAAGTGAGCAATATAATCTTGTGGAAATGTATTGTGAATTTATACCATATATTTGAGATGTCATTTTTATTTACAATTGTTCTGATATCTTGAATGATTTATGTTCTTTTTTGAGTTATAATAGACATTTTGATTATAAAATGTTTTGTTTGTGTATTTATTATGGTCTTGAAGAGACAGTCTAATGAGAAGCAAGGTGAAACATATGATAAGTGTTTGTCTATCTATCTTTTTTGGATAGAAGATATTGCTTATGATAACCCAATAATCATGTAAACAATATTGTTGTATTGCATAAACTAGGGCTCTGGCCTAGCTCAGTAGGCTTTGGCTTTCCCACCCACAGGTTCCAGGAATAAGTTCAGTGCTCCATCGCTAAAACAGAATTACAAGTTATTGTACCCCCACACAACCCCACTGGGCATACCCCAACATTTTTTCTTTAGAATAGCACTTACAAGTACAAGGAAAATACACCATCTATGTTTAAAAGTGTTTGATTCAACCGTCTAATCCTGTTGCTAAGTACATGAGTAATAACCACACAGAATATAATTCAAACAGCACTCATGTATGTTACTAGCAGCAAGAATAATATGAACATTTCTAACAAGAGTAGGATGTTCCTAGTCGCTTTGCAACTGAGAGACTACTTTTTTGTGCTACGCTATGAGAGTTTGGAGTACCTAACTTGCCTCTAGAGTTTCTTGGGACTTGGCACACTGCATACCTGTTCACATTGGAGAAGCTGTGCCTGCCAGACTTAAGTTGAGAAAGAGTGTTCCCTTGGAAGAAAAACACACATCAGTCGGCTTAGCTCTGCTCCTCTCTAATCAGCTCTCAACATAGGAACAGATGCTGCAGCCATCTGGCAGGAGCTCTTGCGATAAACTGGGGCGAAGACCTCTCTAATTCAGTGGTCAAATCATGAGGTACATATAGTATTAACCAATGACTTTTACTCTACATTGCAGGACTTTCCATTTATCCCCTCCCATGCCTGGCCGCGCTTCTCCTCCCTGCTCCTCGCCGTCTCATGTCCTCCTGAATCCTTCTCCATTGAAAAAAACACTACGTTGGAAGTCTTGCGAGTTAATTTCAATGGGGGACGCAAGAAGAAAAGCAGAAAGGAGAGCGGCCAGGCAGGGGAGGCTCGCTTTCAGAGGTCGCTCCCACTCGCTCCTCCTCGAGCCCTGCCTTCCAGAGATAGTGCTGCTGCACAGCGCCTGCTATCACCTCTGCATAGCGCTCCTGTATAGCGCTTGGTATCGTTTTACTTTGAGTGAATAATCTTATTTTGCATTTGCCTAGTATCGTTTTTCCTGCGCATTAATTTAATTTATTGATTTGCTCAGTGCTCCTGATTAGTGGCAACTTTAGCGCGTGTACTGCTTGAATCGCGCTACCCCACCGCCATTTTGCTGTTGTTGTTTGTGTTTACTTGTCCCCGTGTCTCCTCCCCGCTCCCGCCTCCCAAGCTGACCCTCCCACACACTAGCATCGACCTGCAGGCCCCGTCCCCCTCTGCCTCTGTGACCGTCTGACTCTCGCTTTCAGAGGTCGCTCCCACTCGCTCCTCCTCGAGCCCTGCCTTCCAGAGATAGTGCTGCTGCACAGCGCCTGCTATCACCTCAGCATAGCGCTCCTGTATAGCGCTTGGTATCGTTTTACTTTGAGTGAATAATCTTATTTTGCATTTGCCTAGTATCGTTTTTCCTGCGCATTAATTTAATTTATTGATTTGCTCAGTGCTCCTGATTAGTGGCAAATTTAGCGCGTGTACTGCTTGAATCGCGCTACCCCACCGCCATTTTGCTGTTGTTGTTTGTGTTTACTTGTCCCCGTGTCTCCTCCCCGCTCCCGCCTCCCAAGCTGACCCTCCCACGCACCGCCCCCCCACTATCCATTTATGGACAGATGAACCCACGCGCTGCGGCCGCGCCGAAGGTGCACCAGAGGTAAGCCCGTCTACGCCCGTCCGCGCCTGGACCGCGCCCAGCGCCAGACCCCTTGGCCCTTGTCCCCCCCACCCCACCCACATCTCATACGCCGCCTCCACCCTCCTAGCCCTAAACCCCGGCTGCCCCCCCAACTGCGTCCAAGCCGCTCCCAGACACATCCATGGACCCTTCTCTTGCCTCTCCTGCAAGTTCGACGGCACTAAGAACAACTCCTCACCCACGAACACAAATCAGCTGTCTGACACCAAACACCTACAATGCATCCTGCTCAACACCCGCTCAGTCCACAGGCAAGCCATCGAACTCTGGAATCTGCTTGACACCATCTCTCCTGACGTCGCCTTCGTAACTGAAACATGGATGAACGCCTCATCAGCCCCAGATATCACCATTGCCATCCCGGAAGGCTATAAGATCATCCGTAAGGACCATACCGACCAAACAGGAGGAGGCATCGCTATCATCCATAAGAATTCCATCCGCATCTCAACCAGCTCTAACGTCCATCTCGCCAACTCTGAACACCTTCATTTCCTGATCCACATCGACCCCAAGACCACACTCAGAGGCACCCTCCTCTACAGGCCACCAGGACCCCGGGCACAATTCAGTGAGGACATCACGGACTTCATCACCCCACACGCCCTCCCCTCCGAGAATTACATTCTTCTGGGAGACCTCAACTTTCACCTTGAAAAGAACAATGACCGCAACACCACCTCCCTTCTGGACAACCTCGCCAACCTCGGACTCAAACAACTTGTCACTACCCCCACCCATATCGCAGGTCACACACTTGACCCCATCTTCACTTCCAGCAAACATATCTCCTTCAGCCACACCACAGCTCTCCTCTGGACGGACCACAGCTGCGTTCACTTTACCTACAACAAGACCACAACCAACAACCATCCTCAACCCACTCTGCGAAGAAACTGGAACAAAATCACCACCGACCAGATCTCCTCATCACTTCTTCAAAATCCCCCCGCCCACTCCTCAAACCCTGACCAAGTAGCCATTAACCTCACCCAATGGCTTTCCAACAGCGCCGACACCCTAGCACCATTGAAAAAACGTCAAATCAAACTAGGCAGCAAGAAGGCCTCCTGGTTCAACGATGATCTTAAGAAATCTAAGAAACTCTGCCGCTCCCTTGAGAAGGCCTGGAAAAAAGACCCAAACACCAGCACCAAAGACGCCTTCAAAAATGCCACCCGTATACACCACCAACTAATCCGGTCTGCCAAGAAAGCCACTTTCAAGGACCGACTAGATAGCAACGCCCACAACAGCAAGGAACTATTCAACATCGTCAAAGAATTTACCAACCCCTCAGCCAACTCCAACGACATCACCCCCTCTCAAGCCCTCTGCGACTCCCTAGCCTTATTCTTCCACAACAAGATTGCAGACATCCACAACAGCTTCGACAACCGACCCGAACACCAACTCACCCTACCCTCTGCAGTACCCCCACCCCCCTTGAACTTCCTCAATGACTGGAACCCAATCTCCACTGAGGACACCATCCGCCTGATGAACTCGATCCACTCAGGATCCCCCACAGACCCATGCCCTCACCACATCTTCAACAAAGCAGACTCCATCATAGCACCACATCTCCGTGACGTCATCAACTGCTCCCTCAACTCCGCCATCTTTCCGGAAAGTTGGAAACATGCCGAACTCAGCGCCCTTCTGAAGAAACCCACAGCTGACCCCACCGAACTCAAAAACTACCGCCCCATCTCGCTCCTCCCATTCCCGGCCAAAGTCATTGAGAAAGCCGTCAACAACCAGCTCGCCGCCTTCCTCGAAAGCAACAAATCCCTCGACTCCTCACAGTCCGGCTTCCGAGCCAAACACAGCACTGAGACCGCACTCATCGCAGCAACAGACGACATCCGAAATCTGCTAGACAACGGAGACACAGTCGCCCTCATCCTCCTCGACCTCTCCGCAGCCTTTGACACAGTCTGTCATAGCACCTTAATACAACGCCTCAGAAACATCGGAATCCAAGGAAAAGCACTGGAATGGATCACCTCGTTCCTTGCCGGAAGAACTCAGAAAGTTCGCCTTCCTCCGTTCAAATCAGAAGCCACCGAAGTCATCTGCGGCGTACCACAGGGATCTTCACTCAGCCCCACCCTCTTCAACGTATACATGAGCCCCCTTGCAGCCATCGCTCGCCAACACAACCTCAACATCATCTCCTACGCCGATGACACCCAACTGATCCTATCACTCACCAAAGACCCTAATACCGCCAAAACCAACCTACATGAAGGAATGAAAGAAGTAGCCGAGTGGATGAAGCACAGCCGTCTGAAACTGAACTCAGACAAAACAGAAGTCCTTATCTTAGGTACCTCCCCCTCCGCCTGGGACGACTCTTGGTGGCCAGAGTCCCTTGGAAAAGCACCCATCCCGACGAACTACGCACAGAACTTAGGTGTCATCCTGGACTCCTCACTCTCTATGAACAGACAAGTCAACGCTGTCTCATCTTCTTGCTTCAATATTCTTCGCATGCTCAAAAAAACATTTCGCTGGATCCCCACCGAAACTAGAAAAACGGTCACCCACGCACTGGTCACGAGCCGCCTGGACTATGGCAACACCCTTTACGCCGGTACCACTGCAAAACTCCAGAAAAAACTCCAACGCATCCAGAACGCATCAGCCAGACTCATACTAGACATCCCGCGCAAAGACCACATCTCTGGACACCTGAAAAACCTCCACTGGCTCCCCGTTAACAAGAGAATTACTTTCCGCCTCCTAACCCACGCACACAAAGCACTCTACGAACTTGGACCCGAATGCCTCAACTCACGACTTTCCTTCTACACCCCCTCCCGCCACCTACGATCCTCCAACCAAGCCCTTGCAACTGTACCCCGCATCAACAAAACCACCATGGGAGGAAGATCATTCTCCTACCTGGCAGCTAAAACCTGGAACTCACTTCCCACTCACCTTCGCCTCACTCAGAACCACCTTACATTCAGAAAACAACTTAAAACCTGGATATTCGACAAATAATTACCCACCCTTCCTCAAGCGCCTTGAGACCCTCTGGGTATGTAGCGCGCTATATAAATTTCTTGACTTGACTTGACTAGGTGTCTCTTTTTTAATCCTTTTACAGATTTGGGAGGGAGCCGCTAACTCCGCTCTGCCACGGAGGCAGATTTGTTGCCTATTATGCATTCGACATGGAACGTGGAGTAGGCAAATCTCGGCAAACTCCGCTGGCGGAGTGGAGTTACCCGTCCAGGGTTAGACAATACATATGAAAGATTTGAACCACTATCCACAAAATTAAAGATAGTAGACTTAGGGCCCGATGTAGGTAACCAAATATCGGTCGGTAATGGCCGAAAATACCGAATTTCAGCCGTTTCCGACCGGTATTAGGTGTTTGAGATGTAGGGGCGACAAAAACGTCAGATTCGGTAAATTTACCGATTGGGTAAATAAGAAATGGTAAAAAGGACTATTGAGATGTAGGTAACCTCTAAAATACTGAATTTGCATGAAATTATGTATTTAAGAGTCTGTATTTACCATGGATTGAAATCAGGTGGTAACCAGGTGCAGGCAAAAAAAAGGGCCCAAAATGCAACAGTTTGACCAGAATGGCGGCATTCTACGTGATTGTGAGGCGGCTACAGGCAGAAGGAGAGAGGGTCTGGAGAAGGGAGGAGCAGGTCTACAGGCAGAGAATCACCCTATTCCAACTGACTGAGCCAGAGATCCTACAAAGGTACAGGCTACACCCCTAAACCATCCTGGAGCTGATCAGGGACCTCCACCCACTTTTGGAGCACCCAACCCCAAGGGCGCACGCCATCCCACCCCATGTGCAGGTGCTGTGTAGCCTACACCTGCTTGCCTCTCGGCGTTACCAGAGTGTGGTTGCTGCGGTAGGTGGGGTGTCCCAGAGGTGCCTGTCCCTTTTTTTAGGAAATTCCTAGAGGCCATGATGCAGAGAATGCATTATTACATCAGCTTCCCTGCAACGCACGCAGAACTGCTCAGGACCAAGACAGAGTTTTATCAAATGGCACATTTCCCCAATGTCATTGGCTGTATTGATGGCACCCACATACCAATATGCCCACCTGCTACCACAGAGTACATTTATAGGAACAGGAAGTCTACCCACACCATAAATGTACAGGTGATCTGTGATGCAAAGTACATCATCACGGACATAGTTGCCAAGTTTCCTGGAAGTACCCACGACTCATACATCTTTCAAAACAGTATGATCTACACACTCCTGATAAAGGAAGAATTTGGCAAAGGAAACCTGCTAGATAAAACACTGTGTGACACTCCCTTGATACATATTGCAGATCTATGTGTATGTGTGCATGTGAGTAATGTCTTTCTTTTACAAATACGGGGATAGTGCTTATGGGGTCGGGTCTTTCATCCTTACTCCCTACCTCAATCCTTCAACCCCCAGCCAGAGGAGAAACAACAGGGCACACAAATCTACCAGGAACATTGTGGAGCGCACCTTTGGGATGTGGAAAAGCAGGTTACGCTGCCTCCACAAAAGTGGAGGGCCACGCCAGTATACACCAGTCACCTGCTGCCAGATGATTGCAACCTGTGCAATGTTGCACAACCTTGCTATGAAGATGGGCACCGAGGTGGAATTATCTGATTATGAGGACCATGATGACGACCAAGCACTGCCTGAACCCAACACAGCTGGAGTTGCGACACCGACAGATGGCAGACACAGACGGGAAGAGATCACACGCAACTACTCTTAAGTAAGTAAGGAGACACAGACAGGTGGAGTATGCACCCAAAGTAGTTTAATATTTGTCACTACGCAGGTGGTCAAAAGCACAAATGTGCAACACAAATGTCATCCAGGCAATAATGGTAGTCCTGGGTCACTTCCCCATTAACTGAACAAGTCATTTACGCCCAAGCCTACTGTTAGAAATGGGATCCCTGGCTGGCCACGGCGTGCGCCAATGTCAATCAGAGACCACCACTTCCACGTCAGGGCAAGGGAGTTACACACCAAGATAACCCCTGCTCACCCCCTTGGTAACGTGACACGAGCAGTAAGGCTAAACTCGGAGGCAATGGGAGTTAAGTGTTTGCGCGCGCACCCAGCAACAACACCCAAGGCCCACCACAAAGGAAACTCCACACAAGGTTATGTATAAAAATAGCCTTTGTATTACACCAAAACACATTAGATAAAAAAAACACACTTTACAGTGTGCCAACAGGCACAGGCAGAATTTACAGGGGATATGTACAAGACAGGGCCACATGGATCACTGTCAGGAATATGCACTTCTAGACTTAGTACTTGGTAGAATTAGCACTTGTAGGAATAGTAATTAGCACATAGAACACTTGTAGAACCAAATAGGAAATGTAGCACAAAATATAACAAAGTACACAACCAGTAACCACTGGTAACCGGTAAGTACCACCTACGCAACCCTAACCACCTTAGGAAAATAACACGCAGGGAACTAGGACCTCACTAGCAACACCTGTACTAGAAAGAAGAACCACCTAAGTATCACCAAACATTTAGGGGTATATGCATGAACATATTACACACGATGCATCACAACATTCAGAGGTGTAAGAACAAGGCTCATGACGCATCAAAACACATTCAGAGGAGCAGGGAAGGAAAACACATGATGCCTAAAAACATTTAGCGGTCTAAGAACAATTGCGCAGCACTCACATAAGTCACCACCTGTGACTGTCCCTAAGCCGACTGGCCTCTCTGGGGCAAGGACGCCCTGTGTCCCAAAGTCAGGGGGGCCTAAACGTGGCAGCTGCCCACTAAGTGCTGGGCAGCTGTAGATGAAATGATGGGGCCAACGTTGGACTCACAGGCTCTGAACAAAGTATGCCCCTGGAACCCTCGTGGCTCTAATACAGTGTGGGGCAAGGTGGGAGCGGCCCGCTGCCTTCCGGGGCCGCTCTACCAATGAAGAACGGTGCCCCCTGAGCCTCTCGGGGCTCTGGAAACAACTGTGGCGCCTTGAGCCACTCGGGGCTCTGGAAACAACTGTGGCGCTGAAATCATAGGAGTCCCCCCTTGGGGACTCATAGAAAGGATGCCCCCGGAACTCTGGTAGGCTCGGAACCGCACCGCGCCCTCTGAGCCTTGTGGCTCAGTTTTCACAAATCCCCGCTACGATGGAGCCCCCCTCCTGGGGGCTCGAAATAGGTTTCTGGCACGGAGAGCCTCCGTGGCTCTAGAGAAGGATGGTGCCTGCGGGTGGAGTCCCCCCTCTCTGGGGGCTCGAGAGCACTCTCTTGCACTTGGGTGCGCTGTGCGTTGAGGCCGGAACGCCTAGTAGCGCTTCTGTGCGCCTCGTAGGATCACCGGCACAGGAGCCTACCGAGTCTCACGCATCCCGCGTGAGACGCGTACTCCGGTCACTGCAGGCTTTGTGCGCTGCCAAAGGACCAAGGCGGTACGTCTCGCAAGGGAGAAAAGCAAAGGCTGGTGCATTTTTGTACACCTCAGGCGTACGTTCGTGGCGTACTGGGGCCGTACCCTGGTGTACGCTTCTGGCGGGCGATGCCTTTGTTCGAGGTGTACCTCTGTCCCTGGAAGCGGCTTGAAAGCAGCAGAGTGCGGCGTGGGTTGCCGGGGGAGAGCAATCCAGTGGGGCAAATGCCGGGTGGGCACAGGCTGAGAAAGTGCGGCAATGAGCGGAGTGGTCACCCGCGCTGCTCCGCTCCACCACAGAGCACGCAAGGAATGCCAGGTGGGCCACGGCCTTAGCAAATAAAGCGCTCCCCGGCGCTAGCGGACATAAAAGTGCTCCCAGGTGCTAGTGAAAAATAAGGCGCTCTCAAGCGCTAGGGGTCAAAGTCAAGCATTTCCAGGCACTATAGGGCAACACAAAATCCAGCAAAAGGTCCTTGGAATGCAGCAGGATTGGGGGGTGGGGAGGGGGCACTGGTCCCTCCAGGCAGGAAGGTGGTCCTAGTGGAGATCTCTCCTGGCCCCCAGCAGCAGCAGGCCCCATCTCCAGTCAAGATCAGGAACAGACATTTGTGAGGGGACACAGCCCCTTTTTATTCTAATAAATCCTTTGTCTGGCTTCAGGGTGAGGTGGAAAAACCAGCCGCAGCTGGTTTGTGAGCACTCTTGATGTGCTCAGCCCCTCACTCTATTCACTGGCAGGGCTAGGGTCATTAGACGAACCACAGGGGGCGGAGCCAGCATTGTGTGGGGAAAGCCCAGCCCTATTCAGGACCCAGGGGCACTCCTCCCTCACATCACTCAAGCTAATCTCCACACTCACCACCAGGGCAGACCCACCCAGACTACTGGAGCCTGGCTCACCAGCCAGCTCCAGCCAATCACGTGCCAGCACACTCACTGCACACACACACCCATGTCCAGAAGTGGCACTAGACACATTCACCCCGCACACATCATTGTGCAGCATTCAATCACACGAGTCCGCACATACCAAACTCGAGCCTGCACACCTCACGCATCAGGAACTACCAGGGACACAGACATTACCCATGCATTCCTATGGGAGGGCAGGCCAACCTTACTCCACGCACTCAGAGTGCGCACGCACTTTCCACTAGGACACAGTGAAAGTGCGCAGAAACCAAAAATCACTACCACCAATTCACATTCAGAAGCAAAATGTTTTAGGGGTGAACCTGCCTGAAGGGCCAAGTCCAACACCTACCAGTGCCAGATGTAAGGGGCTGGCTCGCTTCACTGTGCGTTTGGGCTGCTGGCTCACCATGGCACCTGCTGCTCCTCCGTGTCTCCACAACAAGGGGGCTTGTCATGCTGCTTCTACTGGTGCTTTCCTCACTTTTCTGGTGCATCCAGAGCAGCAGTTTGTGCTGTCTGAGAATTAATCAGCACCTCTACAGCACTTGTCAAACTAGCAATGCTCCTAGACACCTCATTGCTGTTGTGTGTGAGTCCATCCTGCATGTTAATGCATCTTCTGCATAGCAGGGAAGTGGCTGTGGCCAGGCGGTTAATAGCTTTATTTTGCTGCCTCTCCTTGCGCCTAGCTGCCATGTCCTGGTCCAGTTTGGTGCACAGAAGCTGCACCGACTGTCATCTCTTTGTTCACATCTACTAGTTCTCTAATGCCCTTCTCTATTCCTTCTATATGTGTGTTTAGGTTACTCATCTGGCGTTGCACAGACTGGATGGCCTTACCCCTGGATCCTCTGGTTTTTGACCATGCTCCCCTCAAGGCCACGGAAGACACTGGGACCCTGAACATGTGCTGGTACAATGCTTTGTCTGTGCCTGCAGCGTCTGGTAGCTGTATGGGCATCCTCTGCAGTGGGCTGCTGTGTTGCAGGGCTACCTTCACCTGCCATGCTTTGTGTGTCATCCACCTCCATGTCACCTGCTGATACCTCCATTTAAACTAGTGGGGCAACTACATGCCTCCTGCTCTTTTGTGTCAGAGGCAGTGATGCAGGCAGTTCAGGTGAGGACAGTAGCAGAGGGGATCCTGAACATTCTGGGGACGCATGCAGTTGTGGAGCCATTTCTGTGTCTTGGGATGGTGGCTGTGTAGTTGGTGCACCTGTGTCCTCTGTGACATTCCCTGCACTTGGTCCTGGATCCTGGCTGTCATCCCTGTCTGGTGCCGTGCCTTCTGTCTCCCTGATGTGCTTGCGAGATGTCTCGCCTGTGGACATCTAAACGAACATTAGCTCAGTGCTACTGCCTCACAACCACTACAATTACATTTTTCACACTTTAACACTTTACATGTTGCATGCGCTTCCTTATGTCTGACATGATTTGCCTGACTTTTTGCTTGCTGGGCTGAATGACATGGTCTTTCATTTACTGACTACATGTCCCATGATGCATTGCTCCTGTATAGTGCAACCTCTACTGGACTGGGGTTAACTATGCCACATGGGGAAAAGGGAAGGCTGATGGGGTGGGGGTGATTGCTGTGCAGGCATCTTACCTTTTTTGGTTGCAGCTCTGGCTGAGCTGTCTGCATCTCCCAGTCCACTTTCAGGTTCAATGGTGGCCCCACCAGCTCCTCCAGGTCAGTCAGGGGGGGTGCACGGGGTGCACGGTTCTTCCCTCCTCCAGTTTTGTTTGCCTGTTTGTGGATTTCAGGGAGTTTTTTCTTGGTCAGGCTCCTGAGGTCATACCACCTCCTCTTCAGGTCCTCTATGTCCCTTGGAGTCACTCCAACAGCATTAACCTTTGTTTGAATGTGCAGCCAAATCTTTCTCTTGGCAGATTCAGGCACAGTCAGGGTCAGCTTGCCAAATACATTCTGTTGTTCCTTCACCACCTCCTCCAGAAGGACCTGTAGCTCCATGGAGCTTAATTTTAGTTTCCTCTTACTCTCTGGCTGCTCCTTTTCACTGCTGCTTGCCATTTTCACAATTTAAAAGTGCAAAACTCTTTCTGTGGCTCCTGCACTCAGCTCAGCTCAGCTCCAACTGCCTCTCCAGAACCTTCTAATTACTTGCAGCTGCCTGTGTAGCCACTTCCTGGTAGGCAGGGGGAGGGTGGTAGCACCTAATTGGCTGCCTGATTCAGTTTCAGTTTTACTTGGTTTCCGATTCGGTATTTACCGATTAGGTAAATTCCGAATGACAGATACCGAATTGGTAAAAAAAAAAATACAGATTTTTTATCTACATAGCATTTACCGATTCTAAAATACCGAATCGGTAAAATTCCGTATTTTAAAGTCGGTAAATTACATTTAAAGAAATTAGGACTTTCCATCATTGACACTGGGAACACCTGGATTTTGCAAGACTGGAGATTATCATTGTGCTATTTTAAAGCTGCTTATTAACAGAAGAAGCATGAACAATTGGTTTGCAATGGAAAGTTTTAAAAGTGGAAACTGAAAGCAATTAGCAGCTCTCAGAATGTTCTGTTATTGCAAACACTTAGGAAGCCATGGCAGACCTAGAGGAATGACCAAATGAAACAGGTTCTATCAATTCTAGATTGTTTCATGGACCACGTAACCCATCTGGAAACAGGAGCAGAGGATACAGGACAATGAAGTTTCCTATAGTAAATAAGGATTTGAGGATCAAGCGTTCTGAGACAGATGTTCAAACTTCCTATTCTTTAAGACATCTAGCTACATAGAGATTTGGCCACTCAGGAAAGGCAGGATAATCCACTGCTGTTAAAAATGTTTTGTACAGCTGGAAATTGAGAACAGAATTCTAGGAGAACACTGCCTAGCTGAAACATACATAAGACTGCGGTCTGAAACACAAAATCATAGTCATTTTTGCTAATAGACATATCAGAGAGAGATCGGGATTCTCAGGACAGGCTTTTAACCCAATAAAGACTATGTTACTATATCATAACATTTGATAATTCAACAAAGGAGGTCTACTTATCCTTATTCCTTTTTTAATAGTCAAATTAAGGGATGCTCCCCCACAGGTTTCCCATCAACAAAGTGAGGTGCATAGAATGGTCAATCTATATTTGCTCACTATTCTGCAAGATGTACATGAAGACGCTAGGTAGCTTAAGATAATTGCCACAATAGCGACAGAGCCACAGCATTTAATTTAACTTTTCATTGTGACCTGTAACATTTTAATAACACATTATTAGTGAATGCTCCAGCACCTCTGTATGCAGCTCCTGCGTCGCATAATGATGGCGACAAACAGAGAGAGTCCATGGTAGAAGGTGGACACTATGACGCTTGCAGTCAACAGCAAACAGATAGAATCCCAGATAGAAGGTGGACACTATGACACCGCAGTCGGCAGCAAGCTTATAGAGACACAATGGTTTTACATACGTCTATGTAGCCGAAGAAGGCTGCACACTATTTCTACACATAATCCGATTCAACAGCACAGCCACCGAAGGTGGCACACTGCTTTTATACAACATTTGATGCACAGTACAGCTTTGGAGAACGGCACACTGGTTTTACACAACATCAGACACAAAGTTGCAAACTTCCAACCAAGGTTTCTAAGGAAGAATGGATTATAAAAATAAATTGAAGAATTTTGGAAGTTGGTGAGAAGAATCTGTCACTATTCCCCTCTGTTTGAACTGAGGTCAGAACCTCAGGAACCCTCACAACAATGACCGACATAGCTGGGGCAGTTGGTGTACGTACATCAGACCATTCGTCCTACTTATGGTAGGCATTCTGACCTACTTGCTTTTCTTCAGGAACATTATGTAAAGACGAACTGTCTGAAACAGAAAAAAACTAGGAAAAAATGACCCAGACTTCCTTGTAGAAAGTTCTCAGTGTATCAAGTACATTATTGATTTTACAAAAAGCAAAAGCAAACTCTCACTTTAGGAGTAAAACCGGTCTGTTGGTCACCCATGTGAAATATGGCACTTAGCACACTTGGGTGCTTTTGGAGGAGCTCCTGTTGCTCCTCTGAAGACACAGGGATAGCCAGATTGGTGGAGATCGCTAAATATCGTGCACGGTAGTCCAACGGGGTAGTGGAAGCCGTTACGCCTGCTCCTCTGGCAGACCGTGAACCATCTGTCAAACTATAAAGGAAAGGAACAGTCTTCAAATGTAACCCAAAATAGAAAAATCACTAAAGAAAGACGGGCTGGATTCAAGGTATGGTGGACAGGGCACTCTAACAAAAATGCAACAAAACATTATACCAGCCACACCAACGGTCGTCCCACCGGTCCTGTTTATAGTTTGAGAGATTGTCAGCCTTTCATAGGAATTCCTACTGGGTCTGTTGATGGAAAATTTCTTCGAAGGAGAAAGGGCTCTCGAAGAAAACCCATCAGACATTATTAGATATAGCAGAACTATATAAGAACCTTAAAAAAAATAGTACATTTTGTATTTGACAAATTCATGTTTCAATCCTGGTGTTGCACACTGCTTTCAAGTGCTCAACCTTCTGTGCCAGGATACAGACATGTTTTTAGCTTTCCTAAACAAATCAGGTATGGATTGGGTAGAACTGAATTATGTTACCAAAACAGGAGTGAAGCCCAGATCTCAGTATTACAGGTAGCACTTCTCTCTTCATTAACACAGACGGAGAGGTATTACCATCTCAAGCAAAGAACCGCCTCTCACTCTGAGAGAAGGCACACTGGCGAGAAATGTCCACTCTGATTCCACCTGCGCCAGAATCCCAGCTGAAAGCAGTCACGCTATTGAGATTTGACCTCTCTATTGCCAAATAAACTAGGCTCCTTGTTGACATCACAAATTATCCTTAAAAAGTTAGGGAGTAAATCACATTTAAGATCTCCTATACAATCAGCAGTCAAATACCATGAATTCAAATACATTTGTTGTTTTATTACATATCTAAAAACATACATTTCATATTAATATGTAAAACCCAGTCATCATTGTGTACATTTCATAGCCTCGTGATTGTTTCTGCTGTATCATAATTTAGTTCATGTTAATGTTAAAGTAAATAGAGTTTAAGCCTGATACACACCTCTGTAGTGTGGTTTTAAAGGCTCTTGGATGTCCATACATGGGTGGTGTTTGGATGTTTGGTTATGTATCATTCATACAGATTTATAAAGTATTGGGTTTCAAATGTATTATGCCACAGATGGCTGTACAAACCACTTGTTCCTAAATATAATTTGTTCTTTTAGAACTTGTAGCTGATAACGTGTAAGGCAAGTGAGTTTGACCCTGAAGCAAACCCCTGTAGTGTGTTATGTATAAGGATGGGTGTGCTGAAGAGCAGGCTCGTTCCTGTTCCTGACTGGCAGTGTGGTTGGGTGGTGTGGTGATGATGATGATGATGGTCGGCAGCAGAAAGAACTTCCCGGACTCAGCACTTTGTTAAAATGAACTCGGTGGAAAGCATTAGTTTCTACTATCTTTGGCTACTGAAGATGTAGCCTTTCTTCTGATGTACATATTATATCGAAGAACTCCTTCCTCTAGGCAAAGCTGGTCTATGAGAACACTGTTTATTTGGCAGCTCCAGCAACACAAAAGCACCTTACAGATCATTCAGAATACTATGATCTAGTGTGTGTTCACTGATGTCTCCGCAGAATTGATAACATACTAAAGCTCTTCATACATTCCTGGCACTCTAAAAACATACATTTCATATTAATATGTAAAATCTAGTCATCATTGTGTACATTTCATAGCCTCGTGATTGTTTCTGCTGTATCATAATTTGTGGAGTGGTGTAGCTCACTGGTTAGAGGCGGCTGACCTGGAAGCAGAGAACGGCCCGGGACCAGGGTTCAATTCCCGACGCGGCAGGGTCGTGGACCAGGGTCAGCGGACTCGATAATTCTCGCCTCGGTGCCTACTCTAACCAGGGATCACACTCGGCAACTCTGGGCATTAGCTTGCCTCATCTCTACAACGGCCCCTCATATTCGCCGGGGATGCCTGGTTTCACCTTGGAGATACCCAGTAGGGACCATCTCACAGGGATAGCCAGGACGGGTTCCCCAGCAGTCTACAGCGCCACGACACCTCAGGGCAGCAGTGCGCTTTACAAGAACACATACATTACATTACATTACATGGCGTTTCCCCTATGTGTGTTCGCTGATGATTTCTGAGATTTGAGGAATCACTAAAACTGCTTCCACATTCATTGCAATGGTATGTTTTTCCCCAGTGTGTGTTCGAATATGTTTTTGTATGTCTGATGACCCACTAAAGCGCTTCACACATTCTCTGCAATGCTATGGTTTTTCTTCTGAGTGTTTTAGCTGATGTATTGTGAAGTTTGAAAACTGACTGAAGCTCTTCTCACATTCAGTGCAATGATATGGTTTTTCCCCTGTGTGTGTTCGCAGATGTATTTTGAGCTGTGATAACCGTCTGAAGCTCTTCACACATTCAGTGCAATGGTATGGTTTTTCTCCTGTGTGTGTTTGCAGATGATTCCTGAGAGTTGAGGAATCACAAAAAATACTTCCACATTCATTGCAATGGTATGGTTTTTCCCCAGTGTGTGTTCGCTGATGTATTTTGAGGTGTGCTAACAGACTGAAGCTCTTCACACAATCAGTGCAATGGTACGGTTTTTCCCCTGTGTGTGTTCGCTGATGTCTTTTGAGGTTTGGTAACTGACTGAAGCTCTTCACACAGTCAGTGCAATGGTATGGTTTTTCCCCTGTGTGTGTTCGCTGATGTATTTGGAGTAGTGATAAGCGACTGAAGCTCTTCACACATTCAGTGCAATGGTATGGTTTTCCCCCCATATGTGTTCGCTGATGATCTTTTAGGAGTGCTAACTGACTAAAGTTCTTCACACATTCATTGCAATTGCATGTTGCTTCTCCTGTGTGTGTGTGCTGATGGCTCTTTAGTAGTGATGATAAACTAAAGCTCTTGCTGCTTGTGTATGATTTCTCTTTCTTGGTTAGAGTCTCTGGGTCAGGTTTATAATTATCTGCATCCAATGACTGGGTTTCCCGAGGAGCTAACATGGTTGATAAAGCACTTGTGTTATTCTCACATTCCTTGTATGTGTGTGGTATTTTGGATGGTTGATTTCAGATTTCACAATGAAATACAAGACTCACCAACTACACATATGATAACTGTGGCAAGTAAAGCTTCTTTGTAGGTGGTTATGTCTTTAGATTGTGGAATGGTTTTGCATGTTTATGAGTGAAGATTAGTCTTCCTTCTGGTCGAAGCAAATTTGGACAGTCTCAGAGACCCTCTTTCCTATGCCCTTAGCTGTCTGGCTCCACTCCCTTGGGCTTTTCTCTTGCTCCTGTGGTTTGGCCAGGAAGAGTTTACAATACACCTAGCGTGCTCAATGGTGGGTCTGTCATCATCACAGGAAGTAGAGCAATGCTGTATCCACCTCATACCGAACACATTATCAAAGCTGGTGGTGGAGGCCTGTTAATACAGGAAGTGGTTTGTCAGTGTTGTTGCCTTAATTTTCTAGAGGTCATTTCTTAGTCCTGCTGCGTGGAGGTGCACAGCTCAGACTCTTACATCCACTGAATTGCTCTTGACTGCCTCTTCGAGGATCGATCAGTTTATGTTCAGGTTTCTCAGTCTCTGACTGTGCAGATCTTTTCCTGAATATTGGAGCTCATTTTTTTTACCACTTTTCAGATTTGCACGATTACGGTCATTCACGATCATTTGTGCATTCAAGGCTGGTTTCCTATTGGATGTAAAAGAGATTTAAAAATCACTAAATGGAAATGTAAGAGCATGTGAATACAGAATATTTAACTAGTTGTAAAAGACCATTTATGAAAGTCACCAAGAGATATTTCCCCATACACAGATATTTAACTAAATGTTCTATTGAACATGTACATCTTACTTAATTCAGAAAAGGAGGTGATTTTCCAGTGTTCACAGAGTAACTTAGTACAGAAAGAGCACACACGGAGCGCCCACTTGCTAGAAGTACAGCTTTACGAAGACACACATGGCTAAGATTTCATTTAAACAAGAAGGTATTGTGTAAAAAGAGATGGACCAGGATGTGCTTCTGTCACTTCAGTTTCAGGAAGTGTATGACAACAGTAACCCTTTCAAGACTAAATGACCAAGAAAACTCTTCATGAAGTTTATAATAAATGTAACACTTCAGGAAGTATATATTAAAGCTAATGCTCCAGGAAGTATATAATAAACGTAACGCTTCAGGAAGTATATAACAAATGTAGCTCCATTCACACTCTTCTTGACAGTACTTCACAGTTTATACTGGAGGAGCTGAAGTTCTAACTCCTGTCTTTACTTTTCTGTATGTTAAGTTATTTTTGCCACATTCCTAGGGATGGTTAAAGCACTTGTTGGAAGATTGCACCATTTATTACAGTGATTCCATTACAACTAATAATATACCTGCGATATCTCTGCTGCCAGTACAGGTCTGCTTTTTATCTTTTTCTGCCTTTACCGGGGTATCCAACTAAATGTCTTCCGTTTGGTGCCAGCATGCTTCTCGGTCAGTGGATGGAGCATTGGAAGAGTAAGACAAGATGTCCATTGCTTGAGGGTGAGTGCAGCACTTACACCTCTGGATATTTCTTACATTCAGCTCCCTTATGGCTGCATACTTGCTCAGCAGGGTTCATTGACAACTAAAGCAGGGGAGTGACACAATGAACACAGCAGACATCAGGTAATGAAGTAAGACAAACGCCATGATATCGTAGAAGGATCAAAAGCATCTTTAGAGAAGCTTGCCGGGGACATAAAAACAGAGGAAGTGCACAGGTAGCTACTTAGGAGGTACAAACAGGGGAGACGAACATGTAGGTACATACTCCATTTTGGGTCTGTTTCAGGCTTTTACTGAGCTGGGAATTGGGGTGCACTGTATCTTAATCCTGTGGCTGATAAAGGCACTTGCTGCAAGGGTGTTACCACTTTGACCCTTTACAAGAGGGGAGCCAAGCCTTAGAAAGCACAACACCTGAAGGTGAGGGTCCAGGTGTCAGAAAATATCAGCAAGAGACATGAAAGGATCCTAATAAACACAGCCCCAGAGAGGCGAAATCGTCAGCCTAGATGGAGAAGAGCTGGGTCCTCCACTGTTTCCGGAACAGTAAGTGATATTGAATCTTTCTAAGGTTAGGATCCATAGAGTTTCATTTGGGTTGGAGCTAAGACATGGAAGGAGAAACCTTTTGTTCTGTCTCTCCAGTGACGAGGGATGTGGGCCAGGTTTAGATTGGATGGAGCGTAGCGTTCTGGAGGGCATGTAAAGTTGCATCCAGGCAGCTAGGCTGGTTGCTCCTTAGAGCTCTGTTTGTTTAATTAAGTTTTAAACAGTTGTCATGCATACATTTGGCCAACGCTGATACAGTTTTTAGATTTGACACAAAAGCCAGTCGACTCTGCCGACAGGGAAATAATTAGCTGAGTGCCATCAGCACACAACACTAGTGAGATATTCCAAAATATTTCACTACCTCTGCCAGAGGTCTGATGTCAATATTAACAAGCATTTGCAATGCAAATAGGTCTCGCATTTGAGAGTTAGAGCTATTGATGTTGTGAATGCCAATTATTTTTTACATACACGTTTAATTTTAGAGTGAATGTATGTAGTGTGCAAAATCCCTTCGAAAGGTCCTGCACTTCGTAATAAATATATTGAAAAAGACACAAGGTGTGTCAACAAATGCTTGGCAAGTACCTCATGGGTGAAGTGTCGCCACACATTTACACCGTGGTGCTTTACTAATGAGAAACTCATTATTTAAAAGTAGTGCTTACAGACTAACCAACGTGATCGGAGCATGTGAATCCGTTTCCCGGCTTCTCTTTCATTTTCTAGACTATTTGACTCACTCTTTTGCGTCTTGGTTATCCCACAAACACTTGGAGGCAATGACTACATGAAAATGTAGTCATTGCCTAGTTGTCAAAGTTAGCCCAGTGCTATTAGTTAAAAGTGTGCAGATATCATTAAGATTACTTTACTCGCATCTATGAGAAAATCAACATTATTTATACAAAATGCTTTCACAGTGCTAGTTGATTAGTTTGATTGCATAAATTTTTGTATTTAATCTTTTACATAGCATCCTAAGCAGGTTACCCAACCCCAAAGCCCCGAGTTGTTAAATGACCCATAGTAGGGAGTGTTTTACAGTTGAGCAAATGTGTCCAAATGTAATTTTGGTAGTGCCATGGAATGATCAGCCAATGAGGTACTCTATGAGCAGGTATTTAACGACAAGTTCAAAATGTTCAAAATGTACGGTATTGTGGCTGTTTGTTTGTACACAACCACCTCTCTGAATGTGTTTATTAACACAGAGCTCCATCTACCGGACATTGCTCACAGAGGGGCGACTAAAGCACAGAACAAAATGTATTCATTTATCCTGAGTGTGAAGGCACCCGGAATGTTTAGGTGCCCGCCCTGAGAGACTAGGGATCCCTGCGCTTCTACAGACTCTGCCGTGCTCCTCTGCAACAGCAGGGCACAGCTCAGAATCTGCTGCTTCTGCTAAGAATAGGTGAAGGGGATGAGGTTGGAGCATGCAGGACTTTCCAGCAGATTTCCAGGTTCTTGAAAGTGATGATTCTGACGGGTGGCAACAGTCTACTTCTCTACCATCTCCCTTTCTAGTTTCGTGCTCACTGTCTCGAAGGAGCATGTGCTGAATTTTGAGAAGAGTGGGCTAAAGCCCTTGCGCCAGCTCTGTACTGTACACACTGTGGTTGGGATACATTTTCCCCACACCACGAGATTCCTTTACGGTCTATGCCACAGCCTCAACCTCAATATCCCATTGGACGCGAAGCGAAGGCTTCCGTTGCGGAAATCCTTGAACAATTGGAATATCAGGGAGGTGATTGAAACATGTGTGTCACCGATGATTACCTCTCTTTTTACTGTGACGAAGCCTGACGGATGGTATCATTTGGTATTTGATTACCGGCATTTAAACTAGCATTGCCATACCTGTGCAGTACAGAATACACACGGCTCTGCCTTAGTGGATAGTCTTGTGCGTAAGCGGTTTAAAACCACGCTTCACATATCCAACGGTTTTTATGCCCACTATTTGGATGGTCTAAGTTCCCAATGGACCAGTTTTACATGCGGCGTCAAACAAAAACAGTTCAAACGTTTACCAATGGGCTATAAGAATAGTCCAGGCGTATTTGCTTCCCGCATAGTCACTCTCTTGGAGAGAGTAGACCCAGATGCGTGTTCGTATGTGGATGACATTTATTTCACAGACGACGAACTTTGGGCGCATCTGTGTCGCGTTGACCGCATAATTTGTAGCTTTGCAGACTTCGGCTACAAATTCAACTTTGCAAAGTCTCACATTGCAGAGTACACAGTGTTGTTCCTGGGCTACGAGCTCAACAATGAAGGACGAGGATTGGCTCCTCACTTCTTGAAGGAATGCGCACAACTGCGCGCTCCGACAACTCTGAAAAAATTACAGTCTTTGCTGGGATTTTTTAATTTCGGGCGAACTTACATTGCTAAATATGCCCAGCGTATCAAGTCTTTGTATGCTTTGATACAACCTACTTTTACCAAATCGTGCTGGATGCCAGAACACTCAGCTATTCTGCAATCTTTGCAGGCTGATCTGCTGGAATCTAAATTCTTACTGACTCGTGATAACCACACCAACCTGGTGATAAAAATCATCCCTGTGGCGGTGGGTTTCACATACCTGACTTTTAACGAAGGGGACACAGTACCTATTGCTTACAAGTCACACTTGTACACTTCCGCTGAAATGCAATTTTCCACTGTGGATAAAGTTGACAGCAGTGCAGATGGTGATTCTTAAAGAACATGCATGCTCTGTCATAGGGAAAAAGTATGTTGGTTGTTACCCAGTTTCCTGCGTTCGAGGCAGTTACGAAAGCTAGTGTACCAAATTCTAAAGCTTTGCACCCCCGGTGGATACAATGGGCAGCATCATTGACATCTCGGATGTCACCTTTATTTTTGGTGCCTCCTTACAGTCGCAGGAGTTTTTGCAATACGAATTTGTTCATTCTGCAAATTTGGCTATGCAGCCTCTGGAGGATTTCCATTGCATCATATACACTGATGGTTCAGCGCAGGTTGCGCATGGGTCTAAGCACACATGAGTTTCCGCTTGCGCCATTGTGGTAGGTCCAGAGTTGTCCACGCGCAGACTCTAGGGGACTGCACCGCACAATTGGCAGAGTTACGTGCTCTGATGCTTGCATTGGAGTACGCATGATCCTCTTATTGTAAGTGATTCGTATTACTGTGTCCAGTCTTACAATGAAAACCTGTTCTTTTGGATTCAGAATGATTTTCGTGATTCCAAGGGATAGCACAATAAAACAAAATTATCTGGGTTCGAGTGGCTGAGCTTAAGGAGCAGTTGCCACTCGTGTTTGTAATTCATACTCTTGGTCATCAGCGCGTGGGAGTCCACGCTGTTGGCAATTCGCTTGCCGATGAGGCAGCAAAATCAGCAGTATCGACATATTTGGTTGCAGCAGTTACACGTTCCAAAAGTAAGATTGATGATGATATCTTGGCAGCTGTTGCTATGACTGAGAGGGGAGTGTAGGAAGGTGGATATCTGACTATGGTTACCCCCAAACTTTTTGCCTGGTGTTTAGCTGGTTTTTGACATAGTTGGCCTGGGAACCTGCTATTCAGGGCCCCAGGCTGATTGCTCTCTCCTTAAAATGGACTCCATGTACCTTAGGTGCATACACAATTGGAACTGGTTCACCTTATTGGCCCCTGTAACAGTGCACCCTAGGTACCCAGGGCATAGGTGTTTCCAAGGCCTACCAGGGGCTGCAGCATGTATTGTGCCACCCCTGGCCTGGCCTCCATATTTGACACAACTGGCTGATCACTCAGCTGGGGTAAGTTGGTGTAATCACCTCTTGCTTAGATATAGTATCCCTATATCTAACCTTAACTGGACACATGTTAACCTATAAGCCATTCCTATGGAAGGCCCCTGCAATCCTGGGGGTAGAGTGCGTGGTTTCCTGTGAGATGGTGCTCTAGCATGAGCTGAGCCTGTCTGCAGCTGTCGGGAACAACTCCCTTAGCTGTTCCGGGATATTGCCAAACCATATACTCTTAAGTGCATTATAATCCTCGCGGTTATATGCTAACTTTGGTTTGGCTTTATCAAAACATGTCGAGTAAGGTGTCATATGATTTGGAATACTACCCCCTCGCCAGTTCTGGTGACGGGGGTAGCATTCCACCCTTCTAGAGGGACACAACATGTACATAGCCTTAACCCCGGTTAAAGTTAACCAGAGCCTCAGCATCACAAAATGGATGCTGCCACCACAGACACACGTCTGACCTTCTGCTGCTGGGAGTCCTACCAGCGAGGGAGGCTTGGACAAAGGGTTTCCTGCCTTGGGAGGTGCGAGCACCACCCCAGACAGGATTTTGTGTATTGGGTAGGACAGGGCTGAATAGAAACAGACATGCCCGGGGCACACAAGGTGTCCCCGTGCATAAGCCAGTCGAAACCGGTCCTGGGACTTTCCAGACCCAGGCCTGGCGAGGAGCTGGACAATGGAAAGGGGGTGTAACCGCCCCCCTTCCTGGTCCCACCCAGAGGAGGGACCCAGCAGGTGATCCACCCCTCAGATTGGGAATAAGAGTGGGAGCAGTGCCATAGCACCTCAGATCATCATGAATCAACTTGAAACTATGACGACGACTAGACTTCGACATTCTGCTGCACAGAAGACTGAAGAGCATCTCCCTTGTGGCCTAGGAGTGGCCACCCTGTGAACACAGGCACCATCCAGCAACTCGACGTCTGCTTTGCCGCCGCCGCCTCCCGCCGGAGCCCGAGCCCAGAGCCTGACAAGACCCAGACTCCCAGACTTCTCACAGCCCGATCCACAGTCCCTGCAAAGAAGGGACCCGTGGAGGCACCGAGACACGTGGGACCGGACCTCTTGAAAGACCCCCGAAGAGCTGACTGCGCAGCATCCGAGGCACCCTCGACGTTGTGCTTTGGGGACACAGAAACCCCACCACCGAGCAGCCCTTGCACCGAAGATCAGCCCCCCAGCATCTCCACGATCTGCGTGGGGCCCTTTTGCATTGTGCCACTCGATGCGCCATCCCGGCCACTTGCCACGTGGTCAGTGGCCATCTTGGCGACGAAACCTACAAACTACACTGCGGGTCTGGTTGCTCCAGACTTGCCCTCGCTCCTGTAAAAGGGAGCACCCGCTCTGACCTTGCTGGTCCGAATGATAAGCTTTTTTCGATTCCTGCGTGGCTTGCATTAGCCAAAGCCTGTTTGCTCCAATCAAGTTGCCGACACCGCCAACAGCAAGAAGCCTGCGTGGGACAGCTCGTGATCGACTCCTAGACGTCCTCGACCTCTTCGTGTCCACGTGGCTGCAGAGAGAAGCTACACCTCATCCCCTGTTTGCACCCGACATCGCCTGGTTCCAATCTGGTTCCACTGTAGTCACTGGCTAGTGACTTTGAACATTGTCCCCTCTGCTTTCAGGTCTTCACAACATCAGATCCACCCTTGGATCCACCGGAACTATTCACATCGAGCCGCCTGCAGCATCTTCAGCTCCAAGCACCATCGACCAGCGTGACGAAACCAGACACTACTTCGACCCTATGCACCCGCGTCCTGTGGGTGAGGTAACTCAGCAACGCCGTTGTTCCCACACTGGTACACACCTCTAGTGTCTGTGTCTTAAGTTTCACTTCTCTAGGTCACTCGGAAGGTTCCTAAATAACTAACGTTATAACTTTTACGCACCATAGGCATTGCATTGGAGAGTGCGTGCACTTTAAACACTGCACCCGAGTCCGCGGGCCTTTCCAGACTTAGTCACTGCTAGTCCCGATCAGCTCCAGCGATTCCCAAGGCCCTAGGCCTATTTCCTTTTCGATTGGTATCTTTTATACCACTTTCTTAGTATATGGTTTAGGTGGCCCCTAGGGCTCATCCATATTGTGCAACTTTTGTGTATTTCAACTGTGTTTTGTTTTAACGCTTGTGCTTCTGTGCTCATAAAGAGTATAGGGGATATTTGTAGTTAATAAATATATATATATATATATTTTCAATATATATATATATATATCTGTGTGGTGTCCTTTCATTTGGTATTCAAGGGGGTTGTATATGGTAAAACAGCTTGCTTCACATGCCTTTCAGAGTTTAGCCTAAGACTGCTTTGTCCACGCTACCACTAGGATAGCTGATCTATAAGGTTGACTTACAACCAATCATCATAAGGGTTGCTTGGCATGGTACAAGGTGATCACTAGAACTAGTGAGCATCATATACCAGGCCAACTTCTCACAGGGAGGTAAATATCCTAAGGGGTTCCCTTTGAAGTGTTCATACCACTTAAGTCCACAGAAGGCTCCTTATGTAAAAATACCCGACGTTGGAGAGAGATTGATTCCCAACGTAGGTCGCAGGCACACATTGCTCACAGCAGCCCATGAAGGGGTTGCGTCTGAGCATGCTGGCCTTTCAGCCACTGTGGCTCAGTTACAACAGCGTTTCTGGTGGCGGGGACTGTACAAACAGACGCGTGATTATGTCCTTCAATGTGACATTTGCCAGCAGATTAAGCCTTCAACTGCTGCACGTCCGCCCCAGACACAATTGTTCATTTCTAATAAACCACTTGGTTGTGTTTATTTAGATCACTGCTGTCCTTTTTTCTTCTGATATTGCGTATAAGTTTATCTTAGTAGCAGTTGATTCATGCACACGCATTGTGTGGGTATGGCCTCACCGCAGCGCTGATTCACGGATTGTCATAAGAGATTTGCGTGTCTTTGTAGGGATTTTTGCCTGTGGTACCTTCCATTCGGATCAGGGTCCTGCTTTCGCCTCTAAGGCGTATAAGGATGCCATGGCTTCGTTGGGGGTCCAAGTCAAGTTTTCGTCTCCATGCAGACCTGAGGGTAATAGTGTTGTGGAACGAATGAACCGTGACTTAAAGCAATCTTTGACAGCACGAGTTATAGGCACTGGCAGGAACTGGCTGGCCCACCTCAATGGCGTTCAGCGTGCACTTAATAACTTCCCTAGAAGGTCTCTGGGTAGGGGGACCTGGTACGAAATGCTCTTTGGTATCAAGATGTATGTACTGGACCTTGACGGTCTAGACTTGCCGTCTGTTGCTGCCTCCTTTGACGTAGATGAATATTGCAATGTTTTACAGACTCTACAAGAGACGAGAGACAGTCCTGCAAAGGAACACTTGCCCTCCACCTCGGATGATGTGTTGCAGATCCTGGTAGTTGGCTGGCTACCCCAAGTTGGAGAATTGGTTCGGGAGAAGATCGAAAACAAGAAAGAATTTGGTCCCTCTTATCGAGCTCCAGTTCCAGTGCTTGGTGTGAAGGGCACAAGAACAGTCATTTTACCACCACTTCCAGGTCGTAAGGAAAATAGGCATATCTCCATTGACAATGTCAAGATACACAGAGTGGCCGATTCTTCTTAGTAGGACACCGGCAGTCTCATGTCCTTAGATTGGGAGAAATTCTGTATTGGCCACGGCTTCGATTCCTGAGCCTGAGGTTGCCTTCGAGATGCCTGCAATTTCTAGTCCTTTATTGAGTACATTGCCTGGTACAACTTGATGAAACCGACTACACTTACCCAACTGACTTATCAATGCCTGAATTACAAACTCGCTTGGCCACAGAATCCAGATTTTCATTTGACACCGTTTCACACACATCAAGAAAGCCTTCACGGATTACTGTTTATACAAGATTATTTAAATAACATTTTTGATTCCCCCTTGGACATATATTTGGCTAGTGCTTTTTTCGATTGACCTTTTTATGTCAATTGGTTTTGGGTTTTATTTTTTTCGTATCGTCAATGGACACTATGTCGAAGAGAGAACATGCATTCAACATCTTAATGGAACATTGGCACCTCATTCCTCCTCGCATACTGCACACAGATTGAAGAGAGACTTGGCTTTTGTTAACATCACAGCTTGGCCTGTCCTGGATGAGATTGTATGGAATGCTGTTAAATTTCAAATCCATGGCCCCACTGAGGTTATAAATGTCCCTAATGTGCTTACAGTTAACATGGGGGATGTAGTTAAACAAAATATACGTTCTGATGATTGGGATGTTCAGGCCGTAGAAGCATTGTTTTCTGATTTGAAATATTATGCTGCTTTTGATGCTGAAGATTTGTATTTAGAATCTGCTAATTACGGTGATTTATTTTGTTACCAACATTTTGGCAACCACTACCTACATAAAACTAATACTAGGAAGAGCAATGTGAATTACACATAATGGGAACATTGTCCAGCTCCTATACAAGGCAGTTCTAGTGCCTTTTTGAAAAAGTACACTTATTTTACTGGTTTTAATCAGTCCAATCCCAAAGCATTTTATTTTAAAATGACAGAAAAGTCCATATCCAAGGTTAGACTTACCGATACTAAATTATTGTACTCGAAGTCCTTTCTAGACCAGCTAGCTGTTGGTGGCTACGAGTTGTGGAAGGAAACAGTTGACCTTAAATCTTTTTGGGGTTCTAAAAGTTGGCAGGTGCAAGGCACTGAGGCTTTGCACCGTGCAAGTCTCATCCCGAATCATATGTTGTTTTTGAATTCTACAATTTCAGACAACATGCCTTGGATGGGCTACCACTAAAAAATTAAATGCTCCTTTCCCTGATTTAGAAGAATATTCAGGTTGGGGTAATACTACAAAATTTTCGATCAGAGAGTTGCAAACTCTGTTGCTAAATTCTTCTTTTAACATATCCAGTTTGGATACGAATGGCTAGTTGCTCTGGCACAGAACTGCTGACTCGTACCAACATTGTTTTCTGGGTTTGGCCCAAGGCTTTACACAGGTCAGGGTGGATCCCCGTTTTGAAAGTGACCATTCTGTAACTACCTATTCTGTAGTTAAATTAAGTCAGAATTGGCTCAAACATTCCACCTTGGCGTCAGTTAAACAGCATTTATCTAAACTGACTGACGATGTTGATCTGAATGATTTCATAACAGGCTCGACTGACTAGGTTGATCTGAATGATTTCATAAAAGGCCCGGCTAAAGGTAGATCTAAAAGATGGATATATGCTGTTTATAATGAATTCGGGAAAACATCCCAGATTGAGGCGGCTACCCGCCTTAGGGCTATAGATCAGGCTAATTTAGAAAAGGTGCTAGCAGTGGTAGATAATAGCATTAACACGCTTTCTTCCCGCATTTACACATTGGATAATATTGTGTCATCTGTTGATATTGTGCAAGACGAAGTGTCTGTATAGTACCATGGTCAAAATCAATTGCGTTCTCTTATGCAATTTGCTTGGACCCTGCAGACGCTCAAGGCCGAAAAGTGCCATGGCATTACATGAATACCTCTTCCCTATTTGCCCAGTTTAATTTGACTGATAAGCAACATTTACTTTCAATGAAGGATGCTTCTTTTTCCATGTTACACATTGAACGATTAGAGTCCTTACCATTTTCTGTGGCAGAGGCCACTACTGAAACGTGGCTTATCCACGGATTATTAACTCTACCGTTTCCTCTGTTCGAGTTTAAAAATTGTATAAAGTATTTTGCCATTGGTAGATACGAGCCTCTTGGTAGTTTCTATCTCCATAAAGCCTGGTCGCTTCCATTTACATATAGATGCCTTAGGGAGGGCAAGGAAGTTTATCTGAATGGTGAAGAATGCACTGAAACACCGGATCACTCATTAATGTGTAGACATGGGAAACTGGATGTTTCCATCTGGCCGAGGATTCCGACCTTGAAAGCAGAGTTCAATAAGATGAGTCGCATAAGAGCTCTATTGTCCCTAAAAGAAGTTGCCCTCACATCTGCTCGTGAAACATTTGTCCTTCACGTAGCTAACACCTGCCCAGAGGTGCATGCTTTGTAAATACTGACTTGCCATTACATTATGGTGAATTAATTCATTCAATCTTTAATGCATCCTCCACAACTGGGCTGGCGCACTTTTTCAAAGTAGTTAGCAGCGGCCTTGTGACATTGTTTCAAAGTATATTTGGGGTCTTTCCTGCTTTCTTTCATTCGATCTTTTCCAGCCTGTTTGGTGGATTTCCCATTTTACTGGCGCTGGCTGCCGGCTTTCTTTTGCGGTTTTGTTTCAATCAAAATGGATGCACATCCTGTGTTTCACGACGAGCAGTCACGACTGGCTCTGTTTCATAACAGAATGCTTGAATACTATGGAGCGCTGCCACTCACCACCTTAAGTGCAGTTTATGGATTATCGTTTCGATTTTCCTATTTTACATGTGTACAGTCTGTCTTTCATTGCCAGAGGTGCGATTTTGACTGGGCCCTGGATTTGTGTCTCTGCAATATGGTGTCTCCTGATGGGGATTATAACCAGCTCATGAGCCCGTCAGTTGCTCATGAATTGCTTTGTTCTGACGGAGGGATTATGGCCTTTGCAGCGATGCATGGAATACTGTGTCGTTGGAATGTTTTCGCAGCGGCGCAAGATTTCTTGGCACACCGCTTCACTGAGAACCCACCGAGTTTCCCTCTGATGGTGCTAAACTCTCCGGTAATTGAAGAGCATGTATGTTCTTTCCCACTATTAAATTGGATGGCTGAACTATTTTCGGATGAGAACACTCGGTTCCAATTGGAAGCTGTTGCTGAGTATTTAGCATATTCCGTGTTAGAATGAAGTATTTCTTCACCATTAGTTGGACATTGAACTTTTTTTTATACATTATTTTTTTTTTCTGGCATATGACAATTTTCTCTGCCCTAGGCCTATTGACTTTGCCCAAGCCAATGACTAAACGTTCTTGCTTATGAGATTTTTGTGAGTGAAAGTTTTTACTTTTTTCACATGCGCAAATTTGAGCTGACTGTCGTTCTTGGACTCTGCTTTCAAAAGTTTGCCCCTTATCTTATTTTTTCTTGTGTTATCCGTGCTCGGATCAAAGGGAGGGTGTTATATTGATATGCTTTGCCTTCGCAGTGTGTTAAGTTAGCATGAGCTTATTAGGAGATTAAAACGCCATTTTACCTTTCTGCAGGTTCTGCACCCGGCACATATTGTTATGAGAGCCTTTAGCCTAGTAGGATATTTTGCTTCACACGAGAATTATATGTTTTGCTATTAGTACCAGCTTTGCTTGTTAAGCTATGTCTGTACAGTGAGTGCCGAGGCCTTCAAGGTTAGTTCAACACAGTGGTTGTTGTGAGGTTTGAGCTTCGCACGTTCTAGACATAACACATATGCAGCTGCAGCCAAATTCTGGCTTTAGGCGCGTTTAATATTGCACTACACAGAGCATTAACACACACTTGATGATGCTTTGCATGCAGAGAACTGGTGGAAGATGATGTGATCCCTTACCACTAGGCTCAGAGGTATGGGGCCGCCCTGCTAAAACCCAAAGAGACCTTCTTAGATATAATATAATATACTAGCAAGGGAGGGTGAGAAATAGGTGTCTTTTAGACTTCTTCCCTCTAGCATTTTAACATGCTTTCACCCTTTGTATTCTATGGACTAGTAACTATGCTGATTACTTTGTTTCTTATAATATGTTTACTTGTATTAGCTAAAATACTGCGCTTGAGAACACTGCATTAGAAAATAAACATTCAAGAAATGGTTGGGGCAGTAATGATTCTGTTGCTTATATTAATGTATGTATTACTGTGTACTTTGCTGTGGATGCTCTATAATTTATAAAGCTATAGCATATTTATTTTTGTATTTAGTTTTCATTGTCTGCTGCTGTAAAAACTCAATAAAAAAAAGAAAATAAACATTTCAAATGTGCACGTGTCCTCATTTACTCCTCGTTCTGGATTGATATGATTGTATAACGAAAGAGTGTTCATGTGTTCCACGTTACCTGAGGTGTTCCAAGTCCAAGTTCTGGGTTGTCTAAACATTGGGAGTTTGTAAGAACCAATGAGACACTGTTTGCTAGTCTGGTAGGGGATTTTGGGTACTAACGGGAGTTTTGGCACAGCCTAATTCACTGAGGTTCCAAGTCTCTATGCACAGTTCTGTGTAGGAGCAGAATCCCTGCAACAATCGCTGCCTGCTCCCTTCTATGCAGATGATGCAGTTTTGATGGCCAGGACACCCCTGGCCCTACACCGCTTGATTGGGTCTCATTCAACTTTCAATGCTGAACTGGGTCTGCTTGTTAACAAATCAACAACCTTCCTTATGATAGCGGGACTGGGAAGGAAAAAGTCTACTTCATTCCATCTAGATAGGTTCTCTCTGGAACGGGCACAGTCCTTTATTAGGTCGAGCCTGAGCCAGCATGAGGGCACTGCTCAGTGGAGATCTGTGGTAGTTAAGTATGGTACGGAGAGAAACTTTGCTCACTCCCCCAACCTTATTTTTGATTGGCTTGTGTCTTTGTCCTTCCTAAATGCTGACGTCTGATTCATTATGAGGCTTATTAGTCCCTCCTTAGAAAGGGCATATCCCCATTTGTATTCTGCCGTGGCTACCCGCACCATTTCATAGTTGTTACATGGTGCGTGCTCTATTTTCTGTAATGAGTTTTTTCTACAGCAAGCACAACGACATACCCAGCCGGAACAATGGCGTAGCCAATTTTCTAAGCGCTGCAATTAAATTGTATTTGCAGATTCAAAGCTGCTTCGGCTCCTCCTCCAGCCCCACCCACGTCTTCATCAGCGGCAAAAGCCTGTTCCGGTCATAGTGATCAGCCACTGAGCTGGGCTCAGAAAGGCCCGCCTCCCGTACTCCCCTGCAACAGCTGACCAGCAGCCCATGTGGCTGCAAGGAACGCAATGCACTCCAGTACTGATTTTGTTAAATGTAAAATATCAGCTTACTTCCTAGCATAGATTCGCAAATGGTACACTTATGCCATCTACACCGCGTGTACACGTTAGTTCTCCGAAATGCATCCTAACTAAAATGCTTCCAAGTTAGACATAAAAACCTAATTATAAAGCTTCAGTTTTCAATAAAGGTTGTGGAAAACAATGGGCAAGAGCTCTCTTGCAACCAACCTTGTTAATTTCCCCCCACCTCTGAAGCTATTTTGGCCAATCAGCAAGAAGATTGTTGTCCTGCAACCAGCAATCGTGTTGCTCGTTCCACATGTGCAGATCATGCTGGGAACGTGAAAGTAATGGCTGCCTCCTATTGCTCCAACACATAACTGCAACAGCTCTGGACCCCGGGGCTCGCGGATTCCAGAGAACTGGTCGCTCTGCAATCTGGCCTCCCTCTCTCCCGTGCTGTTCCGAAGGGCTGTCAACATGATAGATAGCTGCAAAAACAACAACAGCAGCACCACCAGGAGTAGGACTTTCAGGACATCTGTACCTGCTGAGGATTTCGAAGCAGTCATGAAAGACAAGTAATGCCTTGATCTGAACAGCCAGAAAAGTCTGAAGGAGGGGCAGTGAGTCTGTGGACGGGGCGTGAGGGCAAGCCATGCAGATATGACTTAGGCTTGGGCTGAAAATCCTGTGCATGAGGCGGTGTCTGTCTGCCCCTGCTGCACATTCCTGTCCGCAGTGTACACATCCCACCCCTGCCCAGACCTATGCAGATCAACCAGCCACACCCGGGTCCTATGTCAGCAGCCAGGGGGCGCGTAAATGTTTTCTGTAAAACCACAGAAAAAACATGCCCTTCTCAAAACATTTCACAATATAGTTGCTCTTCTGTGCACACACACACGTACACACACACACACACACACACACACACACAGACACACACACGATCAATACACAAATCCGAGGGCTGTCCAAAAAATCTTTTGCTTTGTGAGGTAAAATCTATCCATACTATGAATTAATTACTATAGTCACCATCTGTTGTAAACAAAGTAGTCACCATATGACTGCCCATGTGATGAGAGAGAGCAGTCCTTGAACCATTTTAAACACACGCCGTATGGGGATTCACTGAATAGAGTTATTATAGCTAAAGATATGAAATATGCCCAATACGTAAATGCGGTTACTTCTTCCCAGATTCCCACATTCTAGATCATATTTTAATTTGTAAAGATCTAGAGCAATTCTTTAAGAGCTATGTAGTGAGGGCAAGTTGCATGAGTGACCACAATCCACGTCATACCTCTACATTTGCCTTTGGCAAAAATACGGGATAAAAAAAACGAAGAGTGAAGTTGTGTATAATAGGAGCAAGGGTATTAATATCAAATGGGTAAAGATCGATAAGTCTGCATTCCTGGAAGATCTTATGACAAACAATAATCTGGAGATAGTCACAGTTCAGATACTGCCACCCCAGTGGACATTATATCTGCCTTCTCAAATATAAATGGCCGTATGGCAGACAAATTAACGAAATGCCATAGGAAATGTCCGTAAACCCGAGATGGTTCAATAAGAGTACTTCTGAAGTTCATAAGGAGCTATGGGTGGCACTTAAAGGAACCCGAGGAACAAGGATGAAATAACTAGAGTAAGGAAAGACTATAAGAAGGTAATCGAGGATAGGAAACGGTCCCTGAAGGAAAAGGCCTGGGAAGATTTAAAAGCTGCATCAGCTCGGAAAGACTTGTGATTTCAGGGAGGTGGTTAATTCAGTTTCTACTTCCGGCACCAAGGTGCACAAAATTGATACTAAAGTTCCAGCTGAAGCGTGGGTTACCCATTTCTCAAAAATGTTCTCCCCGCAGCCTAGGACAGTAAATTTACCCTTTGTAATGGAAGCTCCTTTTGATATGGGTTTAGCCCAGGGCTTAAGTAACTCCATAGAGGTGAGTGAGGTACTTTTAGCCATAGAACAAAGCCACCCAGAGAAAGCTCCTGGTCCAGAGAGAATCCCAATGGATCTATACAAGCACTTACCAGATTTCTGGGCACCACTGATTACAAATGTCTTAAAAGCTGTGTAGCTGTGAGAACAACTGTTGCCTGCACTACCTAAATCACCATAAAACACTTGTTACGGTTCCAGAGTGACCCTTTATCAGATCAACATAACACAGTTGTCCTCTGTTCATCCCTAGCACTTACCGTGATGGAAACATCAGACATGGAACAAGCCTCAAACCCTCCAGGAAGATTGCAACAGGAAAAATTACATGTTGCCTCAGGATCTAATACCTGAAGAAACAAGTCAGATGCACACTGTTAGAAATAGGGGTATCTAGTTGGCAAGGGATTGCACCTTTTCTAAATAGGGACCCTTCTTCCTAATCAGGATAAGGGAGTTACACTCCTAAAATAAAACCCCTTGGTAGCTTAGCACGAGCAGTCAGTCTTATCTTAGAGGCAGTGTGTAACGTATTTGCTAATAACCAACAGTAATACAGTGTAAGCACTAAAAAAGGATACCACACCAGTTTAGAAAAATATCCAATCGATATTTATAAAAACGAAGGTCTGTCTGTCTGTTTGTCCTTTATGCATTACTACACCATTCATCCGATCGCCATGAAACTTTGGGAAGTTGTTGAGTACACTCCGCGGCGGTTTCTGGCATAATAATTGTTTAAATATTGCCCCCCAGGGCCCTCATAATCTTTTGAATACTGATGTACGAACCAGACAGAAAAACAAAAAATTGCGTATCCACAAGCACTCGAATAAATAAATGTAATTAAAACAGCATTCATCCGATCGCCAGGAAACTTTGGGAAGTTGTTGAGTACACTCCCGCGAAGGTTTCTGGCATACATTTTTTTTTCAATATCGGCCCCCCCAGGGCGCTCATAATCTTTCGAATACTGATGTACGCACCAGACGGAAAAACAAAAAATCGTGTATCCACAAGCACTCGAATAAATAAATCGAATTAAAACTACACTTTGAAACGTTCTCCATCTTAAAATCAATACGTTTCAATAAAAATGACACAATGTAATTTGAATGTTATCATAACGAGTTCCCTTGAATTTCCTTTCTTCTGAGACTGCAGCAACGCGCGACAGGTAAGCTAGGTTTCAATAAAAATGACACAATGTAAATTGAATGTTATCATAACTAGTTTCCTTGAATTTCCTTTCTTCTGAGATCGCAACGCGCGACGGGTAAGCTAGGTTTCAATAAAAATGACATAATGTAAATTGAATGTTATCATAACGAGTTTCCTTGAATTTCCTTTCTTCTGAGATCGCAACGCGCGACGTCAAGCTAGTACTTTTATATATTTAAGACAAGACCAAAAACAATAAAAATCCACAATACAGTAAAAATCTACAGTTATCAAAATACGCTTTAAAAATAGTTCCTTGATGTCAATAGCTTCGTCCGGAGCTTTCACGGCTCGAGCATACAAATCCAAACAGTTCTGGCTGACCGCGTCGTCGCGGGCCCGCTACAGTGTCAGGAACACCTGCAAACAATACCTTTTAGAAATGCAGGACATCGTTGACATCTCGTTGAGCTTCCGAAAAAATGGCGTCTGCAGGCGCCGGTTCCGGAGGTCGGTTTATGATTTGTCGGGCCCTTGAAGTCACACGCATTGCAGGTAGATCTCCTCTCTGTTGGAGCGCTGGAATAGGCAGGCATCATGTGCTGCAGTACGAAGTGCAGCACGCGGTGCCCTCAGGTCGCGGGGCGAGCAGCGGCTCGTTGGCAGAGTCAGATGGGGTCGTTGGTGAGACCGGTGTCGAGGTGCGAGATGAAGGCAGTGCTCGTCATGGTGCTGGCAAGTCATGGTGCAAGCAGTTGAGTCGTCATTGTTGAAGCGCTGTAGTCGGCTGACGAACTGGAGTCGATGGTGCCGGCATTGGTAAGCCAAGGCTGCAGTGCGTCATGTAACTTTACGGATGGTGCCCTTGAACCACGGTGCAAGCAGTGGCGTCAATTTTGGCGTGGAGCGGTGTTGTCCAGGATACCAAGGTGTTGAAGCAAGGCGGTGCGGAGCGCTGTGCCCACAGGTCGGGTACAAGCAACAGCTCGGTGGCAGCGTCAGCAGGCGTCTTCAGTGAGACCAGGGTCGCGTTGCGGCGTTGCCCTATGCGATGCCAATGAGTAGACAACAAGGGTTTTGGCTTACGCGCAGTAAGGCTACGCCAATATTATAGTCAACAAATTAGATGCCAGTACTGCACAACTACTACAAAGATACACAAGAAAATGAGTTCTAAATCTCTCATTTTCACAGACCACTCTTTCAGTCAAGATTTCATCTAATCAAATGATTTTATTTTTTGTATTTTAACTTATTCTTTTTCTTAAAGATTTTTCTAGTATTGCAAAAGAGGAAACTATAGATATTTGGCTTTTTACTCAGTCCAACATATCTTGCATAAATACATGGAAAGGGGAACAGGGGCCCTAGGTGCTAAAAGTTTAAAAAGGTTTGTTTGAAGTGAAAGTGAGTGAGAAATTTAGTGAGAAATTTAGAAATGGAAGAAGGTTGACGTGACTCGATTCAAAACATTCAACTGATACACACAAAATTACATTCAGACAAACAAAAAGTGAGGGAAAGAGAGAAAAGAAGGTGTGTTGAAGTGTGATGGCCCTGCACTGGTCCTATTTAAAATGGCAGGTGAAACCAACTCCACTAAATTTGGAAAGATATTTTCTATACAATCAACAATTAGACCATCAGCAATTTTTTCATTTGAACAACAAAGTTACAAGTGATTGGCCTAAACATTAAGGTAAACAAGGTCCACGCGTTTCGAATCCCCTAGAATCATGGGATTCTCCTCAGGACCGTGTGACAATCAATCTGAAAGACATAAATTCAAAAACCATACTGTCAGTCATATTCTCGGGCAACTCTCAACTTAAACATTCAGTCCAGCAAACACTCAGATCGTACCTGTACTTCTACTGAAGCCTTGTCTGTCTGGGAGCTGTGAAGGAAGGATGGAGAAGGGGGCTATAAGTTGTCATAATCAAGTGAGATGTCCTTGGTAGAGGAAGGGCGTTTTTTATGTTACTCACTTAATTGCTTCTGAAAGCGGCCTCCTGGGTCCACTGTGATCCGATAACGTTGTACAGAATGCGGCTTTTAATGCAGTTTTTGTAAATGTTTCTGAAAAAGATACCAAAGAGGTGCGTGAAACATAGTGCTTTGTTGTTCGTGCTGAAAGTACATCCAATCTCTGTTAAAAACATTCTGGTAATCAGAAGTTCTCGGTCAGCGGCAAATCGTAACGCGCGCTGTATTATGGAAAAGGTGACATTTCCTCTTTCTTAAAAAGCTGGCTACTATTTTAGAAGAGCGCTGTTGCTAAACTCCTATTGAATTCAGGGAGGTGTCACTAAGTACGTCTGTTACGAAAGACAACTCGTACTCGCAAGCGTGAGGAAGTTGTGAAAGTTGCACATACCCTCACTTTACATAAAGTTACTAACTATCGCCAAGCAGACGGAGGTTACCTTTTTGCTTGAGAAACCGATTCCTCATGGGGCGTTGCTTCAATCGGTGAAACGCCGTGAAACTGTTCCGGGTAGGCGGGTTTAAATCGTTACTCAGTTCTGGGCCAGTGGAGCACTGGGAAATGTAGTCAAAACTCTAGTGCGCGTTGAACGCTAGAAAATGAAGTTGACTGTCAAATGCACGTGAATGGACTGGCGATAATTCGGAGGGGCTGGAACGCACGCTCGTGTGTGATGAATCCGATTATTGTAACTTTGCGGACACACTTCACACTTATACCCAGAATGAGATGCTAGCAATCAGGACGATGTCCGGGAGGTACTTAGTCCACAGGTTGGGGGGTCTAGAGGGCTCCTTTAGCTGCAAATGCTGTGGTTTTTCATCTGTCACTCCTGTAGTCTCTCAAGATTGCCCTCATTCCCCAGGCAAAAGTGTGGACTATTTTCCATCTGAATTGTCATTCTTTGGTCAAACATTGCTCTGATGTCTATGCCCTTCTTGAAACCGAATCTCCCGATACTTTATTTTTAACTGAGACTTGGCTCTCTGAAGACTCGGTGGCGATTCCAGGGATGGCACTGCCGGAGGGTTGTTATTTATACCCTGAATAGGGACACGAGAGGTGGGGGTATTGTGGCTATTGTTAAAACCGGCTACTCCTGCACCTTCACTAAACAGCCCATTCTGGGCTGTGAATGTGCTTGTTTTAAAACTACTTTTAATTCTAACTACACTATGACTATGACTGGTATACCGGCCACCAGGCCCATACAAAGCTTTCAGGGAAGCGCTTGTTGAAACCGTCTGTACTTTGGCGGTTAATACTTCTAACTTTACGGTTCTGGGAGATCTTAATCTACATTTTGATAACCACCTAGATGTGGCCAATTTTATGACAGATTTGGCGGCTTGGTGGTAAAAAAGGGGGTGGTGATGGACGGAGCATCTGAACCAATCAAACACTCACACCCAGTCAACAGATCTGGGTTTAATCCATCACCGTTCTTTAGCCCACTCTGCCACCCCAGTTCAGACATGGCCATATGCAAATCAGTCTGACCCTGTGCATCATGGGAACAGTCCAGCCCGAACTGCCAAGCCATGCCTTCCCTGGACCGGAAACAAGCTTACGAGGACCGGTTTCTGGCATTTCAGCCGTCTTCAGCCCGGCTTGCAATTTGGCGGCTTGTCAGCTTGATCAGCGTGTCTCTGGCCCCACACACTTGGTTGGTCACTTGTTGGACCCTGTTTTTACTAACATTTTGTCTCTCGTGGTCCAACCGCTGGTCCCGGTGGCTTGGTCTGACCACTTTTTGGTCCTTTTCTCTATTCAGGGCATTGCACCGTTGAGTAAATTGAACAACCCCCACTCTTCTAAACGCCCATGGCATAAGCTAAACTGAGATTAATTTCGTTCCGTCAGACCCGGATGAGGCCAATTCTGCCTTTTCAGATTGGATTAATCTGCCGTTAGATAAGCTGATCCCAGCTAAGTGGTCCCCCACTAGTATGTCTAAATCAAATCCATGGTACAACGAAAAATTAGCGCTGCTAAGAACAATTTGTAAAAAATGCAAGAAGAGACTTTGATCCTTTGCTTAGAGATCGCTATCGGGAGGCAGTAAGGATCTACCACAAAGCTAGTCATACTGAACGCGCTGCTTTTTACACCAAGGAATTTAGTAACAGCACTAATCCCGCGAAGAGTATCTTCCCCATTGCCTCAGGCCTCAAAAATCAGAAGGGGGTTGCTGGTCCATTGATTACTTCAAGTAAGCAATGCAAGGAGCTTGCCTTGTTCTTTTCAAAAAGGTGGAAGACATTTACAAAAGCTTTCCTGCGGCCAAAACAGACTTCCTTGAGCCAATCAATAATGGTACGATGGCCACCTTAGAGATGTTTCCTCAGATCCAACAGGACCGCTTATTTGCCCTCTGTGCTAAAATCAAGTCAGGCTCACCGACTGACTCACTGGAACCTGACCAATTCAGGAAAATTCTACCAACTACCTCTCCTCTTCTTGGTCAGGTGATCAATAAATCGTTCAGTTCAGCTGTTTTGCCCATAGCATGGAAACAAGCCAGTGTGTAACCATTGCTCAAAAAACATCTTTGGATGCCAAAAAACCTGAGAACTTCAGTCCAATTTCATTGCTCCCTTGGCCTGCTAAGATCGCGGAGGCATATATTAACTCCATCCTTTCAGAGCACCTGACCATTAACAACATGCTAGATCCGCCGCAAAACGGCTTTCGCCCCAGCAATGGCACTGAGTCCGCGCTTCTGCCGGTGGCAGAAGACCTTTGGACAGCGTTGGACGCAGGACATACATCGGCACGGATCCTTTTGGATCTCAGTGCTGCGTTCAATACTGTGTCCCATGCCGTCCTGCTGCACCGTCTGGAAGAGACTGGTATCGGTGGCCTTGCATTGAAGTGGCTAGCGTCAATCCTCTCTGATAGGTTCTATCAGGTGATTGCCCCCCGTTCTCCTCATCTACCTTTCCCATCAAGCACGGAGTACCACAGGGTTCCTCACTCAGCCCTCTGCTCTTTAATTTGTACGTACAACCTCTGGCTGCAATTGCCAGGAGCAGAGGACTGACGGTGGTCTCCTAAGCCGACGACTCAGCTGGTGGTAGCCCTTTTGAGCAACACCAGGTACGACGCCGCTATGTTTCAAGGTGATCTTGCGGTAGTTGCCGAATGGATGACAGCTACCTGCCTCCAGCAGAATGTCAGCATGTCGGAGGTGTTGCTGGTGGGAAGGGATCATGGGTTATGGAATGAATACTGGTGGCCTATGAATCTAGGCACCCCCCTCCTCCTAAACAGGTGGTAAAGAATTTAGGGGTTTGGATTGACTCCTCTTAGTTTCCAGATTCAGAAGGTGGCGCGCACCTGTTTTGGTTGATTACGCGGGCTGAAACGTATCTTAGGTTTCTTTGATGCCCCGACCAGACAGATCATTATTCAAGCCTGGATTATATCCAGACTTGATTATGCAAACTCTCTGTACCTAGGGGCTAACAAGGCTGAAATACATAGGTTACAGAGAGTACAGAATGCCGCAGCAAGAGCTCTTCCAGGCCTGAGTAAAGTCTGTTCGGTGACCAGCTCAATTTATCGCCTTCATTGGCTGCCTTTGGCTCAACAAATTGAGTTCAAGGCTCTTTGTAAAGCCTGCAAGGTCTTGAAACTGGCCTCCCCTAATATCCCGACAGATTTGCTCTCTTTTTATGTTCCTCCCCGTCAGCTTCGGTCCATGGGCCAACACGTGCTGGTGGTCCCTCGGGTTAGGAGAACCCGGGCCGGAGGCCGCTCCTTCCGTAACAGAACAGCAATTCTTTGGAACTCTTTGCCACCCTATATTCGAGGTCTTGACAAATTGTCTGAATTTAGGAAAGCTGTTAAAACCTCTCTCTTTCTTACTGTGTAGACTGCTTCGTGTGCTCATGCTGCCTATTTTGCTGTTAGCGCCGGAACGCCTCTTGGCTGGGGCGGTGTTGCGCTCTATAAATGATTTAAATAGAAATAGAATTCTGGCCTTGACCTGGTCAGTCAACCTGTAAATCTTTTTTTTGCCCTCATCTCACCATATAGCGACTGCAAATATAAGCTAGAAACCATCCTTCCGACCTGGGCGCCCATGGCTTCTGCGATTGCGTTGGCTGTAGGCCTAGCCAGGCCAGCTTCTTCATCTGAAGCTTGGTGTAATCATAGGGCATTTAATCAGTCTCATTTCTCTGCCCCATACTAAAAGCTGTGACCAGATATTACAAACATTATCATTCACATGTCCCAAATCCAATGAGGCCCTCAGCCAATTCTCGTGCAGCGGGGGCTGTGGATGCTTCCGTAGCTTGCAAATCTCCCTCCTAGCAATCAGAATCAGATACATAAGCAAGCCTCTTTGTGTTGCCGACAATGAGTTCATCAGGTTGTTATCAATGCCAAATATTACTATTGACAAATTCAAATTAATCTTAAGTTTCAAAATAGCACCAAGAGTGCATTCCACATTCTGAAAAAACTCCTTTATCATGACACATTCATGAAATATATTTATATCATCGGCCGTGGAAAAATCGCATCTTGGGAATTTTGAAGAGGAGAGAGGTGCAAATTTAGCTATTTTCATGGGGGTGTAGTATAATCTGATAACAAAAAAAGTTTTTTTAACGAGGCAGAGTTGACCGACATATAGAGTCTGGAGAGAGGATTCATACAAGTCTACAGCAGCAGCATTCAAGGCTGACGTGTTCCAGACTGCATGCTGTACGGGAAAGTCTATATCCTCGGCATCCATAAGCTTCCTATACCAAAACTCAACCTCCTTTTTATGAGATTTGCGTTCGGACATCGAAACTCAATTTCCCAGTTTCAGCCAATAGAATCTTTCTCCGTTATAAACCAGGAGGCTAATTGTAAATATTTAAATCTTGAGAGTGGGAGTATTCAATCTGTAGATAAAAGATCGAACCAGATCAGAATACCTTCATTTTTGATAGGCAACGCGAGGCTATCTTCCAGACAGGCGGGTAGCCCAGGGGAATCCCAAATGGGGGCGAAATCAGAATAGTAACCAATCACACGTTGTTTCCTGACCCTGTACCATACATTTAATGCGGATTTTAAAACTTTTAGGTGAACCTTTTTGAAGAACCTCGGGTCGCCGAACTTATATAGGAATCCCACTCCTCCGCCCTCAAAGATAACCATCTCGTTTAACAGCTTCACCCCATTGGATCCCCCCCCCCCGTCGTGCCCGAATGATTTTAAACTGAAAAGCAAAAGAATACCAAAGTATATCAGGGAGTGAAAGACCTCCTTTCAGAAGCTTACGCCTTACTTTCTTCCATTAGAGCCTTGAGGTTTTATTAGACCAGATAAAACTGCTTATTTTACCTTGGATTATACTTAAATCTCTACATGGAAAGTCAAGAGGAATAGCACTGAAAAGGTAGGTCAGTTTTGGTAAGATGACCATTATTACCAAATTAACCCTGGCGTATATTGTCTGGGGCAGGTTTTTCCATCTTAGAAAGAGACGGTCGATCTTTTTAAATACCTTCTTTAAATTCATCTTGGGGATATCCTCCATGTTGTTAACTATAATTATCCCATGATATCTGAATTCTTTGCTTACTTTACCACACCAATTATCGACGTGCCAACACATTATCTCTGTCTTGGAGGAATTGGCAAGATATCCAGAATATGAACCGAATTCCTCCAATAGGGCTTCCACTCTAGGGAGAACCTCGGCTGGATTATCAGTATACAGCAGCATGTCGTTCGCATAGAGGGCTAACTTGCTGCTATATTGGTGAACAGTGAAAGGGGCAATTGATTCATCGAGTCTTATAGCTTGGGCAAGGGGCTCTATATATAGATCGAAAAGAAAGGGTGAGATGGGACAGCCCTGCCTCGTTCCTCTCGTTATATTGAAACTTGATGTTAACATGCCATTTAACAAAATCATTGCTGAGGCTCCCTGGTAGCATTTAATCAGTGTCTGTATAAAAATTGAGCCAAATCTCATTATCTTTAGGGTTTCCCACCAGAAGGCCCAGCTGACATGGTCGAACGCCTTAGCCGCGTCGAATGCCGCCACGGCCAGGGGCTCTGACCTAGCAACGGCCAAATCGATACTCCCAATTAACTGTAGGGTCTGTTCAGGAATAAACCTACCCGGATGAAACTCTTTTGGTCCGTGTTTATCAACTGTGGGACTAACTTGACCAATCTCCCTGCCAAAATACTCAAAGATCTTGAAATCAGCATTGAACAGGGAGATTGGTTTATGTGAATCAGCTTTGAGAGGATCCTTTCCTGGCTTTAAGATGAGGATGATCGTAGCCTCCTTCCAGGAGTTCAGGACTCTACCTTCTGGGCTATATACATAATTGAATAAATCACACAGCCTTGGAGGCAATTCATCCTGGAGGATTTTGTAAACCTCACCTGGGAGAGCACCAGTCCCCACAGCCTTGTTGTTTTTATTTTACTCTCTGTAATTGGAGCATCCAAGAAGCTCGGCTACCCTTGGTTAAAACTAGAAGCTCTTTAAGCCTCAGCCACTTTTGGATGCTCTCTGGACAGGGGGTAGTCTCTTCCCTATAAAGGTCATAAAACAGAGAGAGTAGACACCTTTGCATGTCCACCTGTTTACATGAGGTCGCCCTGCTCTCATTGATAATTAATTCAATATATTGTTCTTGGCTCGACCTATCCATGCCTTACAGGCTAAAAGAGCCCCCGCCCTTTTGCCATATTCATAGTGTTGCATGTTATGCGAAAGGCTTTTACTTTTAGATCCAATTTGCCCCTATATTCTTGACGGAGGCGGTCAAGGTCTTTATTGACTTGTACCAACCTACTAATAGATATCTGGCGACTACAGAGCCTCTCATTTTCCAACTTTCCTATCTCTTTTTCTAGGTTTTTAAATTCCAGTGACTCTTCCTTAGGCTGGGGATGTTGAGCCAATATTAAGGATGAAATAATCTATTGTAGCAGCTTTAAGTGCCCTGATTATTTCGACATTAGAAAGCAATTGCCCTTTTCAAAGTCCATCTAGATCTAAGGCTTCGCCTACCCCCTTCATAGGAAAAAGAAATAGGAGCATGGTCAGAAAGAATACAAGGTAAAATAGAAATATCACCGACATTCTCTAAGCCCATCCTATCAGTTAAGATGTAGTCAATCCGCGAAGAATGACCATATTTTTTACTAAAAAAAGTAAAACCAGTTTTATCACCATCTTAGCCCTCCAAAGGTCTGCTAGCCCGAGATCGTGAATCATGTTGAATAGAATGAAACTATAGTTAACTCGGTCCCCCTTATTTCAGTCTGTGCTATAATCCATCTCCTAGATTGGTCCGAGGTGACTGATTTAATAGTGCCATTTGCCCCGTATATAATTATGATCGCAACCCCCTTATTATGTGCGACCTGCTCAGAGGAACAAAAAGACTCGATCCAACGATATTTACCAAAGATGGTCCTACACTCCGAATGACTCGGGTGCATCTCTTGAAGGAGGCAAACCTGACCAGAGGACTGTTCAAGATACTTCATAACCAGCCCTTGCCTACGTGGAAGTCTGAACCCGTTAATATTCCAAGAGATACATTTAATTTTACTACTCATTGAGGCGGCCTATTTCTGATGAATAACAGTGCAACATTCAAACATTGTAAGGATGGCTTCGATTCTAACACAGGTGTGAGATTGAGGATATTTTTATTGATTTTCTCCAAATGCAGCACAACCCGTGCTTCCCCTCCCTCCTGCTACCCATCCCTGATCCTGTGACCCCCCTTGCTACCCTGAGAAACCCCCCTATTACTCCGGGCGAATGCCCTGTGAGCAATGTCTCCTAGAAGCTTTAAATAAAAGACAATTACTACAGAATTCTGAAGGCTTTTGATCAGTTAGGCTCCGGGTGCACTGCCCGTTTATACGCACACCAGTACAGAATTGCTAATTAATCAGGTGCAAAACGGCGAGTGGAGAAACCCTAAACCACTCAATTGAGTAGAAAGAAACTACCCCTACATAAACAAACTCGGTTGCCGATGCACTCAAGACGGTGTATACACTGTTAAGTAACAATATACAACAAAGATAATAACAAAATGACAGAAATATCAAAACAAAAACTCTCATGAAGAGTAAATCTTGGAGCCTTTAATGTAGCAAACAGCCAGCCGACACGTGTTTCATCGCACTCGCGATTCCTCAGGGCTAGATGGCTGTGTTCAGGTCAGAAAGGTCGCTCAGCTGGTGATAATTCTAACCCAGCCGGGCCCTTGACCGCAGAAACTCCGTATGAGTATACGATGTGAAGTCAATTATTTACTGGTTTGTTTTGATAGTCTCAGGCTTGAAGATCATAATGTATAATTGTTTCCAATTGTTGCCCACGGCGAACAGGGTATTATTCTATTTGTTGAAGGTATCTTTCTAATGCCGTGTATGGCTCAGATGTATATGGCGCTTCAAGCTCGATAAAGCAGAGAAGCGGCGTGTAGTGCGTCCGGACCCAAACGGCAGTGTTCCTGTTTGGACCAAACAGGAACACTGCCGTTTTGGTTCGGACGCGCTACACGCCGCTTCTCTGCTTTATCGAGCTTGAAGCGCCATATACATACAAAACAAACCAGTAAATAATTGACTTCACATCGTATACTCATACGGAGTTTCTGCGGTCAAGGGCCCGGCTGGGTTGGAATTATCACCAGCTGAGCGACCTTTCTGACCTGAACACAGCCATCTAGCCCTGAGGAATCGCGAGTGCGATGAAACACGTGTCGGCTGGCTGTTTGCTACATTAAAGACTCCAAGATTTACTCTTCATGAGAGTTTTTGTTTTGATATTTCTGTCATTTTGTTATTATCTTTGTTGTATATTGTTACTTAACAGTGTATACACCGTCTTGAGTGCATCGGCAACCGAGTTTATAAAAGACAATTATACATACGATAAGCCAGACCCCTCTAAACAAACCAGCCAGGTGATTCTATGATGATTGCTACCTCAGGACTCACCCACCCACCCAACCTATACCCCACCGCCGCACTTAATTTTGTCAATGAGGGTATCTACCTCCTCAATCTGTCGCATGTTATACATGTGGTTATTCCACATAATTCGAAGGGATGCCAGGAACCTTAATTGTACCTTAGCAACCAATGAATTCAAGATGGTCATTCTTTTACCCCGCTCCCACTGTTTTGTTGCGGTAATGTGGGATACATCAGATCTGATCGAGAAAGAGAATTGGCTGGAAAAGGAATTACATTTGACCACGCCTGCTCTTAATGCGAGGGATAGGATTTTCTCCTTTAGGGAGTATGTTAAAAAGGTCACTAAGATTTTCCTTGGCTTAAAATTTGCAGGATTCCTCTTATATGGATCTCGATGGATACGCTGAATGTCCTGAGTCAGATCTAATTCCAAGGAGTCTTTAAGAATGATGTCTTTTAGAAAAGAAATCACAAAATTCTTTATATCTCCTCCCTCCAGGTCTTAAGGAAAATTTTATATTTTTAAGTAATTTTTCCTAGCATGGTTCTCAAGGCGCTCTATGTCATCTTTCAGGTCTCGGTTTTGGAGAGCTAGTTTGTCCATTTCCACTGAAGAACTATGCAACGCTTCCTTTATTTTGGGAATTCCGAGTTCCAAAGCATCGGTTCTTTGTGACACTTCTTCCATTTTTTGAGATAACACCTCACATGAGGATTTAATGGAGTCTTGGTTGGTTTCAGAGATGGTAAATCTTCTCCTTGTATCAGGGGTACTCATAGTACAGTCACGGGCCGCCAGTGGCCTAGCAAGCCTTCCTTGGCAGCCCTGTGGACCTTACAAACATCTTACCGGTGGTTTTTTTTGTTTTTTTTTAAAGTGTGTCAGCAAACACCGCTGGTTGGAGTCCGAGAAACTCTGCTCTCTGGGGGCTGGGTTATGTTCCAGTAATAGAGTGGAGATGCAGGGGCGCTAAGAGGCAAAATACAACAAAGCCTCATTTGCAAGTTAATGGTCTTTTAAAGTCCTGTGAAGTCTTCGGGTGCGGCTCTGTGTGTGCCGGGAAGCTGTCTGAGCCAGGCTGACACTCACTTGGGGTTAGCGGGAGGGGGAGAGGGGACGGGGGAATTTGCTGATGCCCTTTCGGCAAGGGTCTGGGCTGGCGTGGGTGCACACTGCACACTTACAAGTGCAGGAATGCCAAAAACGATTGCTCAAACCGTGACCCCGGCTGGGTAAATTAGCCTGCCACAAACAAGTCATGGAAAGAGCTCACCCCACAGACCTAGCATGTGTACATGGGCATTCAAAATTGTACATTTTTATCATTTGAATAATGAGGCATACAAAACTCAAAGCACAACACATTTTAGGTGGTCACAATTCAGTTCATCACGAGAAGAATCAGGAATCTTGTGCAACTTCACATGAGGCTGCTTTGTGTTACTGCTCTGTCATGGGAGGGCCTCAACCTAGAAATTAATGTTGCTGAACACTTGGTAATATCACACACAGCCCTGCTAAATATTTTCAATTAGTACACAACGTTTCAATTTGTGAGATATGCTAATCATACGTGCAAAGCATTTTTTTTTTTTAATGAACCAAATTCCGATTTTGACAGCATCGTTTTCACATGCATATGCCCACAACGTACATAGATACTGAAGGGGAATCATAAATATCCCTGTACTTTTATGGTTTCCAACCAAGCAAACCTCTCCCCATGACTGTTCTGCTTCCTGTGGTACCCATAGTGCGGCCGGCATGCCTTCCTTGGCCGCCCACTGACTTTGCAGTTAATATACCCATGGACCTCCAGAAACCCACTTTTACCAGTGACAGAAGAGAGTGGAAAGAGAGAGAGAACAAGAGAGAGAGAGAGAGAGAGAGAGAGAGAGAGAGAGGAAAAAGGAGAAAAAGAGAGAAAAAGAAGAGAAGAAGAGAAAAAGAAGAGAAAGAGAGAAAGAGAGAAAGCAGAGAGAAGGAAGAGTGGAGGGAGAGTGTGGAGAGAGAAAAAGGAGAGAGCGAGAGTAGAGAGAGAGTGGAGAAAGATTGGTGAGAGACTGACAAAGAGAGATAATGATTGACTGAGAGAGACTGACAGAGAGAGAGACTGACAGAGAGACAGAGGCTGACAGAGAGACAGAGGCTGACAGAGAGAGAGAGAGACTGACGGACTAGGAGAGAGAGAGAGACTTACTGACAGAGAATGACTGACAGAGAGAGATACTGATTGAGAGAGACTGACTGAGAAAGACAGAGAGACTGACAGAGTGACTGATAGAGGGTAACTGACAGAGAGAAAGTGACAGACTGACAGACAGACTAGCTGACTGACTTAGAGAGAGAGTGACTGACAGAGAGAGAGTGACTGACAGAGAGAGTGACTGACAGAGAGAGAGTGACTGACAGAGAGAGAGTGACTGACAGAGAGAGAGTGACTGACAGAGAGAGAGTGACTGACAGAGAGAGAGTGACTGACAGAGAGAGAGTGACTGACAGAGAGAGAGTGACTGACAGAGAGACAGACAGACTTGGTGGGCCTGCCGAAGGTTCCCCCGTTGGAATGGCTCACTGGGGAGCCATCGCATCGCGGTGCCTGAGTAACTACTCTCCTACTGTCTCCTTTGCTTCCCCCTCCCCCCCCAGCAAACTTCAACTGACAGTGACCATCCACGGAGCCCATTTGAGATGGCCAGTTGGCCAAGGGGACTGGGAGGTTTGATGGGCGCCAGGCCCTAATCTGATTATGTGGTGCCAGGAAATGTATTTAATGTAGTACAATTTACACACCCTGTCCTGGTTACCTCTAAATGTAGTTTTTATGATTATGAGATTATCTTGCATATTATGGTTTATGCTAGTGAGATTATGGTCCACCCTGTGCTTTATGCCCCTAATGTTAGTGATACCTAGGAGGTTAGGGTCTAATAATAGACTGCTAAGATTATGGGCATACAATGTGTTTGGTGCCTAATGTGGTTTTTGTTACAGGCTGATGCTAGGTACAATGATTACCAGTGGTTATTGGTTGTACGTTTATGATCTGTTTTACTCTTACTAAGTTCGCTCTGTGATAGTTCTGACAGTGGTCCAGTTGGCCCTGTCATGTGTAAACAATTCCCTTGAAAATATGATCTAGTGCCAGGTGGCACCATGGATATTATGTGATTACCTAGGTAAAGGGTCCATCATAATACTAACGGAATCATAGAGACTCCCAAGCAGTAACGCTTTCTCAACTACTGGAATCTGTTCCTCCATCTTCTCTTGCTCGGAAGTAACAACCTGTCCCTAATCGCCTCACTTCCCAAACTGCACATTAGTTCAGATATCTTCACCCGACGTCTGGAATATGTGCCCCCTTTCTGTCCTTATACTTGTCCTCACCACCGCCTTCCTGATAACACCCCTCTCTTATCCTCACCACCCTCCTCCTCCTCCTCCTCCTCATTTTCCCAACATGGCCACCACTCAAGTCTGGAATTAATTGCTATAAAATCATTCATCCTCCTTACCCGACTAAAGCTGCAGCAAAACGATTCAAGCATAACACCATGGAATGTTTCCCTGATTCCTTTTTTGTAAATCAATTTTACAATGGTCATTATGGGAGGCTCAAAAACGATTTCATTTTCTTCACTCATGACATCCCCTCTTGGTCCACCAGCTTACATAACTCCCTTAACGTCACCTCCTCCTCCTCTATCCCTCATGGGAAACAGCTAAAAATCTCCCCCTCTGCGTGTTTCAACAGCTCCCTGACTATCTCACTCTATAACAATGGTACAGTCATGATCCAAGCCAAAGACCCCCGTCTCTCTTTCTTTGACCACCTCTTCCCTACTCCCCTCCCCTGTGACTGGGTTGTCCCTTGACTCTTCATCTAGCTCCACCCATTACTCCCTCTCTCCGCCCCTGACCCCCCTACACTCCAATAGGCTGCACCCTTGGGAGGCACAGGTCGACCCTCTTCCCTCCCCATCCCCTGTGCCCTCCTCTCCCATTCTTCTCCTCTCACAGTATGCCCCCCCCTGCCCTTTCATCACCTCAGCCGGACCTCTAGCTAATCCGCTCCTCGGCTAAACTGCACCATCCAACCTCATCTCCTCCCCCCTTTCCCAACCTGCCACCCCCCTTTTTAGTCCACCTCTCCTCCAATCTTCCCCACTAGTTAACTTTCCTTATGTCTCCCTTATTCCCTCCTCTTCTCTTCCCCTTCCTCCCTTCGCTATGTACCCCGATTTCTCGACAAACCCATTGAATCTCTCTTTCCCCCATACTGTGCTACCCACTTTCCCCCCTTGGTAACCCTTGGTAACCCTTTCTCTTTTCCTCCCTCGGGCCTAGCAGAACCACTTCCTTTCTTCAACTTCCCTATCTCCCCACCCCCCTCACTCCGCTAGATGCCGTTTCCTCACAGCCACTTCACCTAGCATACAGGACCTCTCCAACTCCCTCCCCTCCCTTCCTCCCAAACCTCCTTCATTTTTTTTTTTTTAAATATCTTTTATTCAGCGCAATTGTTGAAAAAAAGAATTACAAGCATATATCATACAGAGTCTTGGTATATGAAGAGTCAACAGTTAAAGAAGTTCATACATAAATCACGGGGCGGATCGCAAAGTGTGTTGCAACAGTTCGCTAATAAAGCTGACGTCCAAACATTGCGTGATCATGCTATCTCTGGTGTCGGATCTTGTTGAGCGAGCAATTTCAATAAAAGCGTAATAGGGTAGGGATATCGAACTTGGAATCATGCGGCGTGCGGTGTATCAGGTAGTGAAGATTGTGGCGGGGGGGCGAGGCTGGGGGGAAAAGAGGGGGGGGGGGGAAGGGGAGAGTACGGTGGTAGCGCGGCTGTCATGTTCTGTCCGTTCCTGCAAGTGCGGGAGCTTTGTTGGTAATACGGGAGGGTGGTAGCAGTCCCGGCGTGTCGGCCGGGCAGGGGGGGGGGGATCTAGGTGTCTGGTGCGTGGGTGGTGTGTCTGTTGTCTGTGGCGCCTGGCGTGTGGTGGCCATCACGGTGTTCCCCGTCTGGGAGTGGCTGGCTCTCTGGAGTCCCTGGTGCCCGGGAGTCATTGTGGAAGGAGCGGACCATGTCGTCCCAGAGTGTCGCTATGGGGTATTTACGCAGTCCCGCCGTCTCCTCATTATGTAGAGATATACTCTCCGCTTTCGCCCAGTTATCTAGCGAAGCGTGCCAGTGTTCCATCGCTGGTGGTGCCGCCCTTTTCCAATGCTTTGTGATGAGTCTTTTGGCCGTGATGAGGCCAAGGTCCCAGAAGCGGGAAGGTACCCTATTTAATTTGGTCCTATGGAAGAGGCCCAGCAGGCATGCCTCCCACGAAAATGGGATCGGCATCGCCGTGCAGCGCTTCAACAGTGCTAGTATCGATTGCCAGTATGCTAGAAGCCGGGGACAATGCCATAGCATGTGGAGGAGGTCTGCTCCCTCAGTGTCACATCTTGGGCATTTGGCCTCCGTGCCCGGGAAGTATGAGTTAATCTTGTCCGGGGATAGATATGCGCGGTGCAGAACGTAAAATTGTATCTGTTTGAAGCGTGCATTACGTGGAATGTTGCGGGGGATCGAGAGTATCACCGCCCACTCCTTGTCCGTCCGTCCATGCCTTCCCTCTGTCTACCGCCCATTTATCCCGCAGAGGTTGTAATGTAGTTTGTGTGTGTGAGAGCAGCGCCTGTGTGAGCCAGTGCACTACATGCGTCCCGTTGCCCATCACGTGCATGCATTGAACTAACTGGTGTGTGGGCAGCTCGTTAGCAATGTTCCCCCATTTCCGCGTAAGTGTCCTTAGTATTGAGGCATGTTGCAGGAATTGTCCCGCAGGCAGTCCCGTGTCAGCAGTCAACGTCTCGAAGGGGAGCAGGGCGCCATCTGCGTACAGATCCGTCATTGTTTCTATGCCTGCACGTGTCCACTGTTCCAATGCCGCCTCCGTCACGACTGTCGTGGCCTTGGGGGTACCCAGGAGTGGCAACGCTGGTGCATATGGTATGGTGGTTTTAGTGAGACGTAAGCATCTGCCGTAGCATTTCGTGGCCACAGCTACATGTAATTGAGTGTGATTCCTGGGGCTCGTCAGTGGGTGGAATAAGGTGTGTATCTGCAGCGGGGAGAGGATGTCTGTGGCCGTAGCCGTGTCCTCGAGGTTCCTTCCTGCGATCCAGGCCACCACCCATTGCACCTGTGCCGCCAGATAATAGAGCTCCAGGTTCGGGACCGCCATGCCGCCTTCCGTGACCGGGTTGTGTAACTTCGTCAGCGCTGCTCTTGGCCTGCCCGTGTTCCATATCAGATCTCTGAGCATGCACTCCAGTTCTCTAAATGTACGGACAGGGATGTATAGTGGGAGATTGGCAAAATAGTACAGGAGCCTGGGGAGTACTATCATTTTCGTTAAGGTCACCCTGCTTGGCACGTTGATGGGGAGGGTTTTCCAGAAGGCGATCTGTGTTCTAACAGACGTTATGGCCCGTGTCAGATTGCCGTCCAATATGTCTAGGGGGGTCCTGTATATATGTATGCCCAGGTACCTGAACGTGGTGTGATACCATGGTAATCGTTCATTATTGATGTGGAGTACAGGGTCTGGGGCGTCAGGAGTGAACGAGTATGCCCCCGATTTAGCCCAGTTGACTTTGAGGCCCGACATTAGTTCGAACGTGCGGAATATGTCCGACAGTTCCGGCGGCATATTATCTAGGTCTTTAATGTACAAAAGTAAATCGTCCGCATATAGTGACACGACATGTGTGCCATCTGCTAGCGGAATGCCCCATCGCGTTCCGCTGGATCGCAGCCGTTCGGCCAGGGGCTCGATCGCTAGGGAAAACAGTAATGGGGAAAGCGGGCAGCCCTGTCTGGTCCCTCTTCTGACATGGATGGGCTCGGAGATCAGTTTCCCAGTGCGCACCCTCACCTCGGGTTTCCCATACAACAAGCCCACTAGTTCTATAAAATCATCGCCCAGGTCAAATTTACGCAGCACTGCCGACAGATAGGGCCATTCGACAGAATCGAACGCCTTCTCCAGGTCCAGCACTAGGCAACCCGATCTTGGCCACGTCTGGACTGCATATTCCTGCACTCGAAACAGCCTCCGAATATTTTGGGAGGTGCATCTTGTTGGGACAAACCCATTTTGGTCTTTGGGTTCCAGGGCCGGTACTAGGGCCGCCAGTCTACGGGCCAATGTTGATGCCAGGATCTTGTAGTCCGTATTGAGCAGGGCTAATGGCCTATATGACCCAAGAAGTGTCTCTTCTCTGTTGGGTTTGAGAAGTGATACCAGTAGTGCTTCGTTCATGGACGCTGGTAAGGATGAGCTGTCCAGAGCCGCCGAATATGTTCTAAGCAGTTCGGGGATGAGGATGTCTGAGTATGCTTTATAATATTCTGCAGGCAGCCCGTCCGGGCCAGGGGCTTTCCCGTTAGAGAGGGCAAATATGGCCTCACGTAGTTCTTCCGCTGCCAACGGCGCTCCGAGATCATCTCGTTGGCTGTCAGTTGGGGTGGGAAGTGTGAGTTCCTCCAGATATGCTTGGATGTCTGGTTGCGGATTGCACATTTGCGACCGGTATAAGGTCTTGTAGTGTGTCACGAAGGCATCATGTATGCCCGTCTGGGTGTATACCACAGTGTCCGCGGTCGGGCTTATGGCCGTCACTGGGGCAGAACGGTCTTCTCGCCGTATCAGCCAAGCTAGTAATTTGCCTGGCTTGTCGCCGTAGCGATGTGTGCGTGCCGAGTGTGCAGCGAAGTTGACCAGTTTCAGTCTGCCTATCAGTCGGTCGTGTTCCGTCCTTGCCTCAAGCAGTTCTGTGTTGTCCCCTCCCGTCGCCTCCTGTTCCTTTTGTAGCAAATCCCTTTCCAGCCGTTTCAGGTCTGCTTCTAGCTGCCGGCGGGTATGTGCCTGGGTGCCGAGGCATAGCCCCCTTAGGACCACTTTGAATGCATCCCACTCTAGCTGGGGTGTGGAAGCAGTGTTATTGTTATTGTCGAAGTGCTGCGCCGTTTGTGCCCCTATCGAGGTTCTGAATGTGCCGTCAAGTAAGAGGTCTGGTTGCAATCTCCAGGTGGGGATTGGCGGCCGCGGCTGTTCCCAGGCGAGTGTCATAAGGTGTGGGTTGTGGTCCGAATGTGTGCGGCCCATGTATTGCGCGTCTCTGATCGCCGGTAGCAGGTCTCTAGACACCATGTACCTGTCCAGGCATACATGCAGGTTGTGTGCCCCTGAGTGGAAGGAGTAGGCCCTTGTGTCTGGGTTGTGGCTGCGCCATGCGTCTTGTAGGTCCCATTGCACGGACCAGTCTAGGAGGGCTCGCGCTGCGTGATGAGCTTGGGAATTAGGTGGTGGAGGACGGGAGCGGTCCAGGGAAGGATCTAGTGTGCAGTTGTAGTCCCCGCCTAGTACCCACTGTATGCCATGCCAAGGCGCCAGGATGTTGGATAGCTGTGTTAAAAAATCCTGAGTCCCTGTGTTGGGTGCATAGATCGAGGCTAGCACTATCGGGTTCCCGTCTATTCTGCCCTTGACTGCTACATGTCTCCCCCCAGGGTCCACTAAGGTGTCCTGCGCTATCCACGGGGTACCCGGGCGTATCCATACCAGCGTCCCCCTGGCATAGGAGGAGTGGCGCGTGGCATAAAGGTGGCCTCGCCATCTGCGGCGTAGGGTGGTGACTTCTGCCTCACAGAGGTGCGTCTCTTGTAAGAGAGCAATCTGCACATTGTGGCGTTTAAGGTATGAGAATATTTGATACCGTCTGGACGGTGTGTGCATCCCTCTCACATTCCATGTGCATATATTAATCACAGACATTGCATCACATTAACGGTCTCCCCGAAGCGGCCCCCCCGCCCCACCTCCCCCCCGCCCGCCGCTCGTAAGGAATATTGTCTGTCCCGCACGCCATTGCTGTATTGTGAAGGGGGAAAACAGGTGGTTAACATGGCCAATAAAACAGGTAGCCAATGAACATCGCAAACATGCGAAATACCAAAAGGTCGGTGGGCAAACGTGCTCCCGTCCATGCTCTCAAGGAGAGTAACAAAGTTTAGTTCAGTTCTGGGGGTGGCTGTGCAGTGCTAGCAGTAGCAGCTGAGTAAAAGTTTCTAGAGTCATCATATAGGGGTCGGTCCCCTTCCCGGGGGGTATATGAAAGCCTAAGCCAGCCTTAATCATAAGAGTCACTGGTACAAAGCAAACATTCAATGCCATACATTACGTGTCTTGATCAGTGTGTAGCAGGATGGGTGTCCGCAGGAGTGGAGGACAGTGTCTGTCGGGGTATCTTCAAGTCGAGTCGTAGCTCACAGTTTACCAGAGGTCTCGCCGAGCCAGGGTTGTCCAGTCCGAGACTGCGAGCTCACCGCAGATGGCCTGCCGAGTGTTCTTGGGGGAGCCCCGGTGGATATGCTCTGGGAGCTGGTCAGCCAATGTACTCTGATGTTTGGGGGGTGACGTCCGGGCCAGGATCCGTCACAGGAGAGTCCGAAATCCCATATAGTGCTTCGTCGTCGCTTGGGGGGTCTCCTGTGTCATTACCAGGTGGTTCGCTAGATGCCGGGGAGCGGCTGAGGTCCCGTACAAGCCGGAGGGCTTCTTGCTTTTCCTGCTGTGCAGCGTCCGCAGGGGGAGACGTCCTCTGCGACCTGCTCGCGTTTCCTTGCGCCCGTTGCCTCGGGCGGCGTCGTCTCCTACTCCCGCCAGGTTGTCGCCCGCGTGTGCGGTCCGCCGGTGCTCTGGGGGTAGAGTCTGTGCCGCTGTCCAACCACGCCTCCACTTCGTCTGGGTCTGTAAAGAAATGGGTTCTCTCTCCGGCTATCACTCTGAGTTTTGCGGGGAATAGCAGGGAGTACTGTAGGCCCTGCTGGCGGAGGCGTCTTTTCACCGCCAGGAAGGACTGTCTCTGCCTCTGTACTTGTATGGTGTAGTCTGGGAAGAACATTACCTTGGTGTTTTCTATTCTCACCTCCTCAAGTTTGCGCGTTTCTCTCAGTATGGAGTCTCTGTCTCTGTAATTCAGAATGCGGAGAAGCATAGGTCGTGGATTAGAGCCTGTCGCCAGGGGTGTGGTCGGGACTCGATGGGCGCGTTCCACCACGAATTGAGGCGAGAGTGAGCCCTCAGGCAGGATGGATGCCAGCCATCTTTCCATATGTTCCTCCGGCTTCCTCCCTTCCCATTTTTCCGGAACGCCGACCAGGCGTATGTTATTCCTTCGTGCCCTGCCTTCCGCATCCTCAGCCCTGTCCTCTAGGAACTCCACTCGGTTCAGCAAATCTTGTATGTGGGTATGTGTCTGACTGGCTTGGGGTTGGAGCTCTTTCACAGTTCCTTCCAGTGTCGAGGTGCGGTCGGTAAGTTTTTTGTGGTCTGCTCGGAGGTGCGTGAGGTCTATGGCTACGCTATCGATCTTGGTGGCCAGAGAGGTGCGTGTGAGTTGAAGCGATTCTTCCAGCCGCTCCATGGCTGCGAGCATGGTGTCTAGCTTTGCTGCCGTTTGGTCCTGGTCCGCGGTTTTACTGGTTTTGTCCATTTTGCCTTTGGACATCGCGCCTCCGGTGCCAGCCCGTGTCCTGGCCCCGCCAGACATCAGTGTCCAAGGTAGAGTCTGCTCTCCTCGCCCCGGCGTGGTCCTGCTCAGCCTGGGCGATGGTGGGCTGGTGGTTGTAGGCTATCGGCCCCCAGCGGAGGCTTGGCAACCGGCGTCAGCAGAGCCAGCTCACGTGGTGATTGCGAGGTTTTCGTTCTCTCTTGGGCGGTAGGTGACCGGTGGGTGCCGTTTTCCCCGGCACCGTTCAGTGCGTCTGGGTGTCGCCGAGTTTGCGGCGTGTTTCCTCGGTGTGTCCCTGGTCAGTTACGAGCACGCTTGTGGCAATGGGTCCAAGTTCTGTGCGTATCACTGCGGGTTGTATGCGCAGGTTTTGTGTGTATCCATGCGGGGTGTGTGCTGCGCCGGTGTGGTGCAGTCTGAATGTCTACCGCTGTCGGCTGGCAGCTGTCGCAGTGTGTGACCCGGCCGCCACTGCCCAACCGTTCTCCAGGCGTTGGGAGCCCAGTCGCGCTCCTTACCTCTTCTCCGTGTGTTTGGGCCTGCACGATGTTCGTCGCGATGTGGTCGCGTCCGGGCCTAGCAGCCGCTCCCAGCCTCAGGGTGTGTCCTGCGATCAGCTCCGGCGAGTGTGTGAGGGTACCAGCCGTGCCAATGTAGTCGGTTCACCTTATTGTCCCATCAGCGTGTGCTGCGAGCGGTCTCTGGTGCACTGGGGCGCGGGTGTGCAGGGTTGGTGCGTACTGTGTCCCCGTGGCCTCCGATCCGTCCTGACCCTCGGCGTCTCCCGCATGGACGCCAGGGCCGGTGGCACCACGCGTGGCTGTGGGCGGCGACGGCCGCTGTTTCTCCCGGGCTGGGCCTGCGTGCCTGGATGGCTGGTATTATTGCCGCCGGTGAGCAGTGGGTCGCAGCGCCGTGGGTAGTCAGGGGTCTACATGCAGTTGCGGGTGCCCGACTCCGCTCTAGTGCTGCTGGTGGCCAGGGCTGCGTGTGTGGTGGTTTGCGGCCTGTTCGTCTGCCGCCTCCCGGCTGTGACCGTCTCGCTGTGGGTCCCCGCCGCCGCCGTACTTTAGGCCCCCAGGGATTCAAGGCTGGATTGCTCACCTCTGCGCCTCGCTATGTAGCGGATGCGCGTGGTGTCCATCGCAGAAGGCTGCTGCTTCCAACCCTGGGGTCCGTCCGTCAGCGCGGACTTTGCAGGAGGAGTCCGGCCGGGCTGATGTGGTCGTCTCTCCCCGGGGCCGCCCTGGCACAGGTGGTGGGCGATCGTCAGTGCACCGGTATGCAGGCCGTGCGGGGTGAGGGTGGGCCGCGATTTCGGGCCTTCCGCCTCGTCTGGATCCCCGGTGTTTCCTGGGCACTCGCCGGGATCAGAGGCAATGCTCGCGGCCGCGGGCGGCCAGTGTCCCCCGGTGTCGGGGTATTGCTCCGATCCGCGCCAAATTCGGGCAGGCGCTGCGTCAGGACCACCGGTGCAGTCGCCCGTGGTTTTCGGCTGGCTTCGCCGAGGATAATCCCGGATAAAAGGACCGGGAAGGGGAGCTCGGCGCGGAGCTTCACCCACAAGCGTCCATTCACTTCGCGTGCTAAGCCACGCCCCCTCCCAAACCTCCTTCATTCCTAGGTCTCCACACATTCCTCCCCTCTCCCTCCACCCCACTGCCTCGCTCCTCACCTACCTCCCCCTAATTATGTCCTTAATTCCTATCCTTCTTGCAACACCAACAAAGACAACTCTCCTTTCACCTCTGATGCACCACCGCCCACTCTCAACCACCACCTTTCCCCACCTCTGAACCCTATACCTCAACTCCCCTCCAGACCCCCCACTTCCCACTGCCTTTCACTGCCAATTGCACCCCCTCCTGTTTCCATCGAGCCACCCAACATGCCGTGTTTTGCCCTACTCTCTCTGGAAAATAAGCTAGGCTCTCATCACCTCCATCTCCCAACTTGAAGCTACCATTTCACTTATAAGCTCCAAGATTTCCACTTTTCCGTACACCTCAATTCCTTTGAAAAACACTCTTTCCCACAAGATGCACCTCGCCCCCATAATAGCCAAGCATAACCTGTTGTCTGCAAACACTGCTAACTCACACAAGCCCTCAACCGCCACCGTTCTTCTACTTTCATCTCCAAGTAGCCCTACTATCTACACTATTCCGACCATCTCCTCTGTCAGAACCACTCATCCACCTAAACACTCCCGAGCACCCTCGTATAAGTACAATATCCCTATCACCCCTCATCGCCCAAGTGCCCCCGTCACCAAAACAGTCTCAACAGAGCTGCGCTGTCTACTCCACAACTGCAGATCTGCAATAAAACACAAACTTGAAATTTCCGACACCATCATACTTCACAATATTGACATGCTCTTCCTCATAGAGACCTGGTTCAACGATACCGCTCACTCTATGTTTGATCTCCTAGTACCGAAAGGCTATTCTATATTTAGAAATTACAGAATTGACAACGTTGGGGGAGGTGTTGCAGTCATCTTCAGAAAATCCCTTCAACTTAAGGCTTTTCTTAACAGCTCCTTCCTCACTTTTGAATGCCTATCCCTTGAACTTCAATTGCACCACCGCTCACCCCTCAGATTCCATGCCATTTACCGCCCGCCTTGTAGCAGCCCATCATTTATGGAGGAACTCACTGACTTCATTAGCGACCAATACTCGCAAAGTGGCAATCAGATCTTCGTGGGTGACTTCAATCTCCACTGGGGCTCGTCTCAAGACTCTTCTGCGAATTTGCTGGCCACTTTCCTCTGCAAACGATCTTATCCAACACTGCACAGAAACAACACACTCTAAGGGCTCAATCCTGGACCAGGGTAATTTCGAAAACAGGCATGCTTACTACCGCTACCCCTATTCAGGTAGACTGATCTGACCACATCCTCATCCCATTCTCCCTTCACCTATCACACTCTCGGCCAACCTAAGGGCTACCTCCTGGTTCTGTGACCTTGCTACCCTCTGTGAATCAGCTTTGCTATCACTTCCAAGGCTAGACCCGAACCTAGATGTTAAACTCACCTCCCAATGCCTCACAGTCCTTGCAGTCGAAATCAATAACGTCGCTCCTCTCCAAAGCAAAAAGAAAAGGCCCACTCCCTCAGCACCTTGGTTCAACAAATCCCTCTATGAAGAAAGGAAGTACCTAAGATTCCTGGAGAAACAATGGAGACAAGCGCCCTCCACCTATAATTTGGCCACGCTTCGTTCAGCAAGATCCGAGTACTACAAGCACATCTTCCTTGGCAAAGCGACGCACTTCAGAACCCTCCTCAGCTCAGCCAAAAATAGACCCAAAAAACTATTTGATTGCATCAAGAATCCAAACTGCTCTCCCCCAACATCCAAGTTGGAGGATTCTACAAAGAAAGCAGCGAAATTCGCTATATTCTTTGATGAAAAAGTGAAATCACTTGTGGATCAGGTCAGTCATTCTACCCCTCCAGAGGAGCATAAATCCTTAGCCATTTAGCAGAACTTTGACCCCATCTCCGAAGATGCCCTCCTCAAATACATCCTCGAAACAAGGCCCTCTAACCATTCTCTTGACCCCGTCCCTAGTGCCATTGAGTTCTATACCCATTGTCTGTCCTATTGGACCACTTTGGTTAGCCTCTCCCTCTGTCAAGGCGCCCTTCCTGTTTCCTTCAAAACTGGGCAGGTCACCCCTCTGCTTAACAAACCCACTGCTGATGCGAACGACCTCACCTTCCGCCCCATCACTAACCTACCTTTTCTTGCGAAAATCACATAAAGCTGTGTAGCGAAACAACTCTCTTGTCATTTCAAGGACAATGATCTTCTTGACAAATTCCAGTCCAGCATCATTCAAAACTGCAGCGCTGAAACAGCCCTGCTGCAAGTGATTGATGACGCGCTGAGGATACTCGATTCTGGGGAGTCTGGTCTTCTTATTCTCCTTGACCTTTCTGCAGCCTTTGACACTGTCAATCACAACACTCTCCTTAACACTCTTCAACAGAGATTGGGCATGGAGGGCACTGTGCTTAAATGGTTTGCTTCTTTCCTCTCTGATAGATCCCAAATGATCAAAATAGCGAATAGTCTTTCATCTCCTTTGGCAGTAGGTCAAGGTATTCCTCAAGGCTCTATACTTGCACCCACATTGTTCAATCTCTATTTAGAACCATTGGGAAATCTCCTAATCAAATCCGGGATCCACTATCATCTCTATGCAGAAGACACTCAAATCTACCTCAAGGTTGCCTCCATTCACGACCTCTCCATCATAAGCTCTACTCTCGACTCCATTCAAAACTGGATGTTAACTCATCAACTGATTCTGAATCCCTCTAAAACTGAATTCCACCTCCTCCCCTCCTCACTTTCTCCTCCCCTGGTTCAATCATGGATGGGTCAGATGAATCTACTTAACAATAAACCCATCATTGTCCACAGCGCAAAATCCCTTGGTGTTATACTCGACACAAAACCCAATATACTCTCCCTCATAAATTTCATTGCAAAGTCTGCTTGATACAAACGACGCCTTCTTTGGGGGATATGTCGCTTCATCCCGGAGCGTGACCTTAAAACCCTGGTCCAATCGCTGGTCTTCTCCAGACTGGACTACTGCAAATCACTTCTTACTGGCCTCCTCAAATCCCACCTGTCCCCCTTTAAATCTGTTCTCCATTCAGCAGGTGGTTTCATATATGGGGTCAAAAGAAGCAACCATTTTATCCACCCTCCGTTGGCTTTCCATCGAGGCAAGATCTATCTACAAGACTGCCTGTATCACCCACAAAGCCTTGCACTCCTCTCCTCACTACCTGGCGAATAAACTGAATCTCTCTGGAGGCTCTAGACCATCAAGTAATGCGGAAAATCTATTGCTTGAACCTCCCACCTTCAAGAAGGAAAGATCGATGACCCAATCCTTTTCAGGCAACGCGGTGAGATTCTGGAACTCACTTCCGCCTCAGCTCCGGACCACCAACTCCTCCCAGGCCTTCAAATCTGACCTCCAAAGCTCTCCTCCTTCAAAGACACTTCCAAATGTAATTCACGCCCTCTCTATTATCTGAAGGAAGACCTTCTATTATAGGAAATTCTGTTCTACATGACTATAGAAGTGCCTTCCCAGTGTGTTCTTGTGGTTTGAGAATCTGCCATTTATTGCAGTATTATACTTCTACTTGTATTGTCTACTCTTTTGTAACATGCACACGTCACTATTCCTCGTGCAATGTATCGTTTGCTACCTCTTGTATTTTCTTTTGTTTGCTTTTGATACTTGCACAAGTGCCACCATTGCCTCATGTAACGTAACGTTTGTTCTTGGGTTTTGAGTATCTGCCATTTATTGCAGTATTATACCTCTACTAGTACTTTGTATGCTTTTGAAACGTACACACTCACTTTTTTTCCTCTTCTAACGTACCATTTGCTACCTCTTGTATTTTGTTTGCTCTTGATACCTGCACAATTGTCACTTTTGCCTCATGTAATAACGTTTGCTTTCGTAATTTGTTCACTTGTAATCTTCTCCTCATGTATCAGTTCTGTTCCTTTGTGAAGCCTCTGACACCTTCGGGTAAAGTCCGCGCTATATAAAAACGCATAAAATAAAAGAAATACTTTGTGGAGTGATGGAGTATTGGCTCGGGCACGAGCAGGGGCGCGCACGTGCGTGTCTTTATCGGACACTTTGTGCTGAAAAGCACCACCTCGCTCACTGTGCATTTTAATGCCTGGGCCCCAAACCCCTTCAGGCTCCATTCTCTCCTCCATCCCTACTTCTCTCGTCACACACTTCCATACATGCCAACATTTTAGGACAGGGACGTGGGAGATTTAAAATAAAAAATCGGGAGAATGAAAATTCCCCATTGACTTCCATTGTAGAAAATGCAATTTGAGGCGTCTATTAGCATGCACTTCAACCTCCCCTCCCTTGTTTCACCAGCCGCCCACAGCTCGGCTAATCTTGACCTTTCTCTCCTTTACATGATCTATTCATACCCCTCCGTCCCTCTCACCTCCGGCTCAAGCTCTCGTCTTTCCTCCCTGTGTGCAGACTCCGCAGCCCGCTCTGTTGTTTGCTTCTCCGTCCCTTCCAGGCAGTTCGTGCGTTTCACGCCTCTCCTTTCTCCCGCCCGGAAATCCGATTTGCGTGTCAGGAGGCATGTTCAGAGTTCCTTTTGCGTGCCACGCCTCGCTGTCCACTGCTGTTCTTAGTGAAGCATGTGGCATGGTTAGTGTTAGTTTTGCGTTCCAGGCCTCGCTCTGGCTGTCCACTGTTGTTCTTAGCGGAGCGTGCGGCATGGATATTGATCGTTTTGCGTTCCAGGCCTCGCTCTCGCTGTTCATAGTGGAGTGTGCTGCATGTTTAGGGTTAGTTTTGCTACAGGGCCTGGTCTGCTCGGGTTTCAGGGACTCTGGTGTTGGCCTCTAACGCAGCCTGTGTATGTGCTGTGTACATTTGCTATTTCCTAGGAATGTATGAAGTGTTTGCACAGTTATGGGTGGGATTGTCCTCCCAGGAGGATGGCACGTGCATGCTTCGAGAGAAGCAGGTGGAGCCATTATGGTTTTCTTTTCGATATTTTTTATTTATGCAAAAAAAACGATACTTTTGAAAATCGTTGCCAAATCCTCCTGTGGATTTTGATATTTCCATTACGTAGGTGTTCAGAAAGTCTCCAGGCATTGCCAGTACTCTGAAAATCCAAGCCTGGGAAGTTACTTTGGGAAACCGGTTCAGGCAAAAATGTCAGAAATCATAGTTCAATGAGGATGAATTCAAGAAATATGTAAATGAGAAATAGTCTCATTGTCATGTAAATGAGACATGTATAACAGCACTTTTAAAGGGATCACATTTATTTCTATTCTGTCATCAAAGGGAAGGTAGGGGGTGGGAGTGAGGCTTTGATACTGAAGGTCGAGTCTGATTCGAGTTACAAGGGCATTTCTATAATGTTGCCTCCTTACCCCCACACTCAATGCTTGGAGCCGCTGTGAGTTATGAACTTATTTATTTATATATGACAAAGTTATCACTAGCATAAAGCGCCGAGCGTCTAATTAGTGTGAGCTCCGGTCGCCAACTGCCGACTCTCCGTTTCGCGCCTTCACTTTTCTCCCGTTTGCGCATGCGCGCGCCTTCCGCTCTCGTCTACGGCGTGACGCGTCATCGCGTTCACGCTCGTAGACTAGAGCGCACACCACATATCTCCCCCCTTTAACACAACAAAGATAATAACACCAATCCCAGTTCTAATGTCCACTCATTTCAAAGTCTCTATATCTGGAGGGCACTGTGACTGCTCTGCCACTGCGGGTGTACCTTACCGGCATGTTCTCTTCCGCCTCTCTCTCACCAAACAACCTCTCACCGTCTCTCTGCTCTTCTCTCTGTACTTCGCCTGTAGGGGTATAGTCCCTGTTGGTAGACTCTGTTGAAGGACTGGGTTCTTTTGGACCCAGCGGTGCCAGGGCACAACACCTGAAACCTTCGTGGGTAACCTGTTCCGGCGTACAAGTCACAGAGACACGGGACACTTCCTTCGGCGTCAAAGAGTCAAGGTTTATTTACTGCAGGGAACACAGAAGTCACAGGAAGTACATCGAGTGTAGTTCGGGGAGACTGCTTCAAATTGGTTCTGTGGATCGCTCCTTTTATACAGTTTTTACCCATAGGCTAACATTGAACACAAAGGTTTACAACTTAGTTCCCACATCTAGCTCCCAGAGGGGTCGCTTTGGTCGGTTTGAAACACATAAGGTCCGGAACATAACTGCGGAAACATTTGGCGGTTCCCAACTGTAAAAACCCATCTTCCCACCATTAGCAAATTCCAATCAGCAATCAAGTAGATCGAAACAGGAACGAAGACAGGTGTAGAGGAAGACGGAGACAGTGGGGAGATCGGAAAGGGTGTAAAAGGGGAGGTGTCGGGAAACACGAGATACAGGCATCAAAGGGACGTGCCTAATGAGATGCACGGCTGAGACAATAAGTCCGTGCGGCAAGATGAGCCTCGAGCGGCACCACCTGCCTTACGGTAGCAACCCCCTCGTCATAAAGACACTTTCAAAAGACATGTGTCTTCCGCAAATATCTTGGGAGTCCCAGGGTCGCGAAGCGGACAGCGTCCGTTCGCTGACTACTTGAGGGCAAGAGACAAAATGGATGCCGTATCTAAGATGGAACCCGTGGGTACAGATGAAAAAGCCCACGTAACAAACGAACGGTTTAAGTTAGCACAGCGAAACTGCGCACACTTACTAAACTCGTCATTTGCGGTTCATAGATACCAGACTCGACCATATTCGTATGAGTCGGAAACACCACTTACAATTGTCACGGAACCTCACTGTGGTAGGAGTTTCCATTTCTCCGTCATCTCCTTCTCCTTCCGATGGTTCATTTGAGTTGTGCCCAATGGGGGGCCTTATTTCTTCGGACCCCACCTGTATCTCCTCCTCCTCAGTCTTGGGCCACGTTACAATCCTGTTGACTCTGGCCATGCGGTCTTGGGACCACACCTTGCCGTCACTGAGGAGGGCCGCCCTGCCTCGCACTTCCTTGACCTGTAAGGGTTGACTATACTTGCTTTCTCCTTTCTTTTGTAGGGTGGGAAGCTTGACCCTGACCCATTCTCCTTCTTCCAGCTCTGTTTCCTTCGTGTTGCGTCGTTTGTCGTACTGGGCGGCATAAATCTTCTGGGCCTTCTCAAGGTTGTGCTGTACCACGGCCAGGGACCACTTGCTGGTGATGGTTTTCTCCCTCCACACTATGTTGTCCTTGGTGAACGGGAGTCGGCCTCTTAACACTTGGAAGGGGCTGTACCCCACCACCGTGGGGGTGATCCTGTAAGCCCATAGCATGCTCATTACTTCGGTCTCCCAGTCTTTTCCTTGCGAGAAGGCTGCTTGTATGGAGCCCATAAGCACGCGGTTGAACCGCTCTACTTGGCCGTTACATGCTGGGTGGTAGATGGCTGTGTGTTTTGACTCAATCCCGTTCCTCTTCATGAATCTCGTCCATTTGTCCGAGACGAATTGCGGTCCGTTATCACTAAGTATGGATTTGGGTATTCCTTCTCTTAAGAACAAAGACGTCAAGAACTTCAGCACTGTGTCCGTGTCCATGGATTCTTGTATATCGACTTCAGGCCATTTAGAATACTTGTCTATGACTACACACAGGTATTTGTTTACTCCTCTGCTATCCAGTACGGGCCCGAGTATGTCAATAGCCACGTTTTCCCAGGGGTTTTGCGGGTCCTCGAGCTTTCCCAAGGCCGGTCTGAAGGGTCTCAGTATTTTGTCCGCTCCTTGGCACTGTCCGCATTCTCTCACTTGCCTTTCTATTTGGGCATCCATGCCCGGCCACCAATACATTTGCTTGACTCGTGCCTTGGTCTTTACGATGCCCAGATGTCCTTCATGTAGTTGTTTCAATAACCTGGGTATCAGGACTTCCGGTGGTATCACCCTTTCTCCTCTGTATAGGAAGACCCCTGAATCACTCAAGGACAGTTCCTCTTTCATCGCATAGAACTTCCTCACCCCCTCTGCGAGCTTCTTCTTGTCCGGCCATCCAGACGTGAGGTGTCGTTTTATCTCTGCTTTCTCCACATCTTGTTCGTAGGCAGCCGCCCATTCTTGACGGCTAATCGTCGCCTCATGGTCTTCCATGCTTGCTACCATCTCCTCTTTGTCCGGGGCCGTCTCCGGCGCTTCCTCCATTGCTGATGCTCGGCTGAGGTAATCAGCCACCCTGTTCTGAGTTCCTGGCAGATATTCCACGTCATACGTGTAATCAAGTAGTTTTAGTGTCATTTTTGCTATCCTTGGGGTCGCAGTGTCGTGGCCCGAAGACGTCAGGACCTTGACCAGGGGCTTGTGATCCGTTTGGAGCTTGAACCTGGTGCCCCAAATGAACTGTCGAAACTTGCCCATGGCCCACGTGACTGCCAGCATCTCTTTTTCAATGACACTGTACCTTTGTTCCGTCGGGGAGAGAGCCCGTGAAGCGAAACTGATGGTTTCCATGGATCCATTCTCCCTCTCCTGTGCCAATACTGCCCCTAAGCCTTTGTCGCTTGCATCCGTCGTCAAGATGGTGTTGCTCGAGGGGACGTATCCTTGCAAGGGAACGGCTTGGCTGATGCAGTCCTTTACTGTTTCAAATTCGTTTTGCGCTTCCATGTCCCATTCAAACTTCGTCTTGTCTCTGATGAGTTGACGCATTCTGTGCGTTTTGGTAGCAAAGTGTCTCACGAACTTACTATAGTACTCGGCCATTCCGAGGAATGACCGCACTTCCTCCTTGGTACCCGGGGCTTTGGCATCCTTGATGGCCCTCACATTCTGTTCCTTCGGGGAAATACCGTGTGTTCCTATCTCGTGTCCCAAATACGTGACTGAGGGCATCCCGATCTTGCATTTGCTCCACTCCGCCGTTAAGCCTTTGTTTTGTAACACTTCGAGGACCCTGGTTAATTTGCTGTCATGATCCCCTTTGGTGGAGCCCATTACCAGAATGTCATCCTGGAAGTACTGTACTCCTGAGATGTCCTTAAACAACCGATGCATCAACTTTTGAAATACGGCCGCTGCTGACGCCAGACCAAAGGGCATCCTGCAGAATTGGTAACACCCAAAGGGCGTGATGAAGGAGGTGTACTTTCTACTCGTCGGATGCAGCTCTATTTGATGGTACGCCGACGTGAGATCTATGGTGGAGAAAAGGTTGATACCTTTTGTTCTTGCCAGCATCTCATCAATTCTGGGCAGGGGAAACTTCTCAACAATGAGGCATTTGTTGAGTTCGCGGAGGTCCACGCAGAGACGAACCTTCCCATTTGGTTTCTTGGCCACCACTAAGGGGGACAACCACTCCGAGCTGTCCACAGGCTCTATGATGCCTTGTTTCTCCAGTCTCTGAAGTTCCTGTTGCACAGCTTCGCTGGTGGATATGGGGATGTTCCTGACTTTGTGCGTCACTGGTATTGCCCCCTCCTTGAGGACTATCTTGTGCACAAATTTGTCCAGTTTTCCCACTGAACCCTCGAATACCTTGGGGTAAGCTGATTTCCAATCTTCTCCTTTGGTGAGAGGCCACTCGTCCGTTAAGAGTATCTGTTCTTTTCCACCGGGGTTGAGTATGATCCCTAGATCTCCTGCGTCTCTCCATCCGAGTACCGAAGGGCCCTTCTCTGCAACGTACAATGTGCAGGTGGCTGATCTCCCTCTAAACTCGAACGTGAAGTCTCGGCAGCCCACCAAGGGAATGGCGTTCTCTGTGTATGAGATGGGCCGGATGTCCGGCGGGAGTAGATCTGGTCCAACTACTGGTGCGAAATCTTCCTCCCATATGGATCTTTGCACTATAGTCCAGGGAGAACCTGAGTCGACTGCCACATGTACCTTCACTCCCCCTATGAGCATGTCCGTGCGGGGCTTATCTCTGCATTTTCCTGCCACACTCAATACTTGATCCTCTAAACATAGTACCATTTCTCCATCTTCTTGATCATCTTCCTCGCTGACTTCCGACGTCGCTGATTCCACACACTTGACGGTGGACTTCTTTCCCTTCTTGCGGCATACTTTTTCAAAATGGCCGACCAGGCCACAGAACGCGCATCTGGCGCGAAACGCAGGACATCGTTTATCCTGAGCCGAGTGCGCTGCGATGCCACATCTATAACACGAGAATTTGTTGTCTGTACTGGGGCGGTTCGTCTGTTTCCCGGTCCATTTGGTCTCCCTCCTCTGTTCTCCGTAAGATCCTTTTTGTTTGTTGGATGTTGAGGCCTCATCTATCTTGTTAACCATCTGTTTCTGTGTGCTTTCTCTTTTGGCTGCGTCTGCGCAGCGTTTCGACATTTCTGCCTTTTTCACCATAGCTATGACATCCTTGAGTGAGGTCTCATTCTGTGCCCATAGTTTGTCCTGGACAGACCTGTTGGTGGTATGCATAACTATCTGGTCTTTAATGTACTCGTCTTGTAGAGCCCCATATTTGCACGTGATGGCAAGACGTCGGAGGGCAGCCACGTAGTCGTCTATGGACTCGCCAGCCTCTTGCTTCCTTTGTTGGAAATTGTAACGGTCTATGGAAACACACACTGCTGGGCGGTAGTGGTTGTCCAGATCTTCCAGTGCATTTTTGAAGACGTCCGTCTCCGTTGCACCCCTTTCCTTGGGCACGATGTTTGCGAACACCCTCACCCCCTCTGGGCCTAGATTGTGGAGTAACAATCTCTTTTTTCTTGCCGGGGTGTATTCCTCTCCATTTTCGTCCTCTAATGCCTCTATGTAGTTCTTAAAGTATTCCCTCCAATCGTCCCATTTCAACTGGGGTTCCCCTGGTCTGGGTAGGAATGGAATGGGGGCCATCAGGGCTGAAGCTTGGTTTGCCATCTTGGCCTCGCCTCTTGGAGCTTCCGCTTGGGCTCTGGGTTCGTTGGGTACACTGGATGCACCTGCACTCCCTGCTGCGTCACTTTGGCTTCTGGGACTGCCTGGAGTGTTATCCCTTATTGCCTGCGTGGGGTTGTCTGTTGGTACCCCCTCCTCTGGCTTTGGGATGGTGCTTTTGGTTGCCAGGGTGCTGGGTTATAGGCTCTTGTCCCTTGGGCAGCACTGACCTGATTCCTTGTAGCTAGTATCCTGGCAAGTAGTACTGTTGCGCTGCTGCCACGCTCTATGCTTGTGCAGATGATGGTTGCTGTTCTGTCCTGCTAGCTGGTGGAGGGCTGGCGAAGGATGAATGCTCTGTTCCACTGTGCTCGGATGGTGTTCGTTTCTCAGCCTCGTCGCCAATATAATGTTGCCTCCTTACCCCCACACTCAATGCTAGGAGCCGCTGTGAGTTATGAACTTATTTATTTATATATGACAAAGTTATCACTAGCATAAAGCGCCGAGCGTCTAATTAGTGTGAGCTCCGGTCGCCAACTGCCGACTCTCCGTTTCGCGCCTTCACTTTTCTCCCGTTTGCGCATGCGCGCGCCTTCCGCTCTCGTCTACGGCGTGACGCGTCATCGCGTTCACGCTCGTAGACTAGAGCGCACACCACAATTTCCTCTAAGATGAGATGACTTTCTCTACTCAACATTTTGTCACAGGCTTGCACCCAGAAAATTAGGTAATGGTGTCGCTACAGTACTGGGCTTTGGTAGAGATAACGGTAGTAAAGTGTAATCCTCCAAAACGAAATGGTAAAGACATTTTTTTCGGAAGGCCCTATACAATCAACCATATCTGAATAAGACCTTAGTTTGCAGGCTCGGGGGACGCGCTGGCATGGCAGCTGCACTACTGTACAGATCAAAACTATTTATCATTATCCTCAGCCAGGGAATAATACCTCATCCAAGTCTCCTTAGTTGTGTCGTCATCAGGATTCGACATGGCATGCTCTGACTATGTAACACCAAGAAGAACAAAGCCCCAAACAATTGGTCTTCCCTTTCATGCTTAAGGCCACCAGGGGTGATTATTCCTGTAACTTGTGTGCTTATCAAAGCAGCCTTGACGTCCAAAAGCCTACGAATTGGCCTTTCTAAAGTGTTAAGAGGGTATTATCCACAGGTAAACATCACAGGCGTTACTGTTATGGCTGTCTTTTTGCTAGCTCTTTGGAGAAGGAGAATGATGGAGAGTGACTCCAGCCTATCACCCCCATAGCATAGGGATTAGGCCGATAGACAGGGACCCTGTCTTATATATATAAGGGCATTTTCGTATTATTTCCCTTAGAGTAAGGCTTATGAATTTAAGTTAGGGGATAGATATATAAGTATTAGTCATGATTCACTCATTTGCTAACATGCTGAGCTGTTTTTCATGGAGCTATGCATATTATGGGCTCCGTAGGCCTTAAACGAGACAGACTCCATTTTGCTTTCTGCCCGGTAGCTCGAGAAGGCTTTCTAGATGAAGAGTAATGTTTTAGTTTCAAGCTGTTGTTCGCTTGGAGAGAACCGGTTCAGGCTGACCCTTATCGAAGGAATGTATTTTTCTCCACTCCGAAGACACAACTTCAGGCCGGCCGGCTGGGAAAGTGTCCTTGGTACGGGGAGGTACAAGAATTTGGTGGGCGGCAGGTTACTGGCCGTGAATTTCCATGAAGGAACGGGCTTTGATATTAGCGAAGGTGTTAGTCAGTTTGTCAGTTAGTCCGTAGGCGGCATCTAGCCGTTAGCATCTCTGCCATTATTCATTTTCATGGTGGACAAATCGCCATCTTTGAAGTCGGAGAAAGATTTAAGACCGAAACTCTCTGAGAAAGACTGAACGAGAAGTAGCGCGGAGCGCACTGATACAGAGAGAGAGAGAGACGGTAGCTAATAATCAGCAAGGTTCCGAGGTCCTGAGGGGAAGCAGACGAGGTTGAGCCTAGCGGTGCAGACGTGTACTTGTGACGGCTGAGGGTGACTGCAAGGCGAGCCAGGACACAGAGACGAGAAGGGAACCTAGATGACTGCCGAGTCCAGACTTCCCACTAACCAGGTGATACCCGCCCCAACTTATTTAGGACGTGCACTCTAATCTTTACCTTTTTCCTTGCTAATGTTATGCTGCATAGTAATGTGATTTATGTCTATTGTTAATAAATACCCTAATTCATATAGAATTATCGTGTACCTGGTGCTTATGTTCAATCTCGGTAAACCGCATTCCTAGTCGGACACTGTTTAGGTGAACGGATGAGAAATCCCGATCAGGTAAATGGTGGTTGAATAAAGAGGGAGTGAGTGGACCTTTGATGCCAAGAGCAGGGAGTACACCATACAATCTGAAACCATATTCAAAGTTATTATTTTAGTTTTGTCCCAAGTAGATCGCTGAGATATCATCCCAACAATTGTTCATAGGAATGTGGTCGTCGTTGATATGCGGCGTTAGTGAGAGCGTTGGGGGGGAGACCAACGTAGATACCCACTGGATTGTGGCTTGAATAAGTGAGAACGCCAGGGAGGATACTGGCGCTTAGTTTCGCCAGATTGCGAACAGTTTGGAAAAGGGAGCATTGGGTTCTGCAGGCCCATGTGTAGACACACCGGATTGTGTGTCAAATCTGCCCTAGGGTAGAACGGTCTGGGTCGGGGTGGCCGCGAGACCAACTGATGTGAATAAGATATTGTAGAAAATCCGTACATACATATATTGTCATTCCCCATCCTTAGGTGCGACCTGTATATTTATCTGTATATCTACTCATTGTGAATACGATCTGAGGAGGGAAGGTGAGTACGTTTTGGCTGGGTCACAGGGGCCCCTGGGGGCTGATCCCATCTAAACAGAAAATCCAGCCATTACATCTGGCGTCACGAACTGTTTACGAAGCCTGTGTGCATTGTGTTGTTTTAATCTTGTTGGTTTGCGCTCGGCTTGTACGTATAAAATTTTGTTTATAATTGTGTATATAATTTTTGCGTGTCATTATGTTTGCGAAAAAATCATCGTCGGTTTTTAAATTACCGATCCAGATTCCCGGCTGGGAGTCTACGCCTTACGAGGCCTTGGCCCGTGAGTGGGCTGATTCTACTGGTTTGAGTGAAAATTGGTCTTCATGCTTGGAGCAGGCGGAGCCTGCCGATGTGGTGTCATGCCTACAGAAAGCGCCAGTAGTGAAGGGTGATGAGCTTCCTATTTTAGGACGCAGAGGGTGGATTGTTCTTAATGCATACAGAATATTGCATGAGAGGTTTGTTCAATTACAGAAACAGTTTAAAGATTCGGAAGGACAGTGTGTTGAGTTGCAAAACGCGCATACTTTGTTGCGTTGTCAAAATAAATTGCTTGCCGACAAACTTGAAACATATCAGACCATTGCCGAAAGCGCTGCGGTCCGTATTGCACGATATAAATATAAACATCGTCGTGGACGTGTGTCTTCCCGCAAAGTGCGTATGGTTGTGGCAAAAGCTGGAATGGATTGGAACCCCGATGAGTGGGACGGTAATATTTGGGATTCTCATACTTCTGACTCCTCGGCAGAGGAGGGTGACAAGCGCGAGTCTTCTCGCTCCGGACGTGATTGTAAATCTGCTTCATGCATTGATTTGACTACTGATTGTGACCGTGCTCGTTCTTCCCGTGTGGATGACGTAGCTTGCCCTGATTGTGCTGTTAAATCTAAGATGCGGGCTTCCTCGGAAGCTCTTCCCGCAGTCTCTGCTCACCCGATTTTTCGACGAAAATTACAACAGGCCCCTGGTAATCCGGGTGGTATAGCTCTTGATTGTATTGAAGATTTTACTCAGCAGGAGATCAGTGACATTCTGCAACGATTTAGACAACGGCCTGGTGAGGCCTTGCTTACCTGGATGGTGCGTCTTTATGAGCTTGGCGCTGCCGGTATTATGCTCGATGCTGTTGATTGCTTACGATTTTGCTCTTTGAGTTCTGATTCTACTATTCAGGACCATTTTCGGAATTATAATGGTGTTGGACAAACTTCTTTGCTCCAGCTTGCGTCTGATGGCTGTAATCATAAATATCCAACTGAATCTGATTGGCCTACTGATGAAAAACCGTGGTACACTCTGCGCGATGCGTCGCAACGTTTAAAAGAGGAAATCATGAAAACGTGTATCTTCCTTAGTACTGCTGACAAGTTATTGGATGGTCTTCTAACATCTTCTGTGCGTAATCGCATTATTCGTTCTTCTCCTGTTGCTTACAAGCAGGTCATGATGACATTATTGATTAACCAAACTGGCAATCCTTTGTCTGTTGTGCTTGAGTCTGTTCGTCAGCTTGGTGAGCTGGGTGAATGGTTTAAACCTGAAAGACAATCTCGACCTGAGGGTCGTACTGGTGGGGACTATAAATTCTCTAGACGTGACATGTTTCTTGCTCTCATTGCTGATGGTGTCAAAAGGGAAGACATTGATGGCGAGCCTAATAATCGCTTATGGGACATGTTTCGTAAGCGTGGTTTGGATCGAAAGGAGGGTGCCCGTCGTGTGCGAAAGAATGAGTATGATCGTGGTTCGGATGACAGTGGTGATGAGAGGCGACGTGTGAATTCTGATCGCCGTGATGATCGGCGCTATGAACGTGATGGATCCCCCCGTCGTAATGATGGGAGGGGGAGAGAGGATGACCGTGAAAGGGGTAGAGATGATCGTGTTTCTAGTAGACGACGAGATGCAAGGAGTTACTCCCCTGACATAAGAAAGAGGGAGGATCGTAACAGACTCCCTGAACGTAACTCACAACTTTTTGAACCTGATACTAATCCGTTTCGTACTGGAGACGGATATGAACAAGAAATCTTAATACCAAAGAAAACTGAGAACATTTACCCTGATCTGTCTTGGTTGACGGAACGCAGGAAAAATGACTAGGAAATAGGTCAAGCTCCGGTACGCAAGTGGGCCCACAGAGATTACAGACCCTATGTAGATATTGAGATTTTTTGGAAACATCGTAATATCCAAAGGGCCCGAGCGTTGGTTGATACTGGGGCGGAGGCCACTTTAATTCATGGTAAGTCGAGAAAATTTCATGGACAGTCTTTTTACAATTACCGGTCTGGGTGGTAAAGAGACACCCGCGGTTCAAACTGCACTCGAAATTAAAATTGGTAGAATTCCTCGTAGAGAATACTCTGTGTTGGTTGTGCCACTTTTGGAATACATTATTGGAATTGACATTTTGAAAGACTTTGCATTTGGATGATGGATATTATCAATTTGGTACACGACAGTACATTTCGACCAGACCCGTACGGGTTGGTCGTTTACGCATGCCACCTATTAAGATCCCTTTAGCAACGAAAGTGGTTTCTCAGAAGCAATATCGCATTCCAGGTGGTCATGAAGAAATTACTGCTACGATTCAGGATTTGGTTGACGCGGGAGTCATCACTCCGGTCACATCTGCTTGGAATAATCCTGTTTGGCCCGTGCGCAAAAGTGACAACTCTTGGCGCATGACTGTTGATTATCGAGAATTGAATAAACACACGCCAGGACGCTCCTTAGCTGGAGCATCTGTGCGCCAAATAAAAACCACATAACATAACATAACATAACATAACACCTAAATTGACTGCTGCAGTGCCTGACATTGTTACACTGATTGAGAGAATTCAAAAGCATCCAGGTACGTGGTATGCTTCCATTGATATTGCTAATGCGTTCTTTTCAATTCCGATTGCCCCTGAATGTCAGGAACAATTCAGTTTTACATGGAATGGACGTCAAATGACGTTCCGGAGTCTTCCTCAAGGCTATGTACATAGTCCTACGATCTGTCACCGGCTGGTGGCGGAACATTTGTCTGAAGTGCCCACGAATCCACAAGTTCAGATTTGTCATTATATTGACGACATTTTGATTCAAGGTGAAACGCAAGACCAGGTACAGTCCCATTTAGATCAGATCATTGACTGCTTGCGAGCGAAAGGTTGGGAAATGAATCCTGACAAATTACAAACTCCATCCCAAGCTGTAAAATTTCTAGGAATTAATTGGCATGAGGGTCACAGAGAGGTGATTCCACAGGTTAAACGAAAAATACTTGATTTTGCTGTTCCCAGGAACAGGAAAGAGGCGCAATGCTTTATTGGATTGTTTGGATTTTGGCGTCAGCATATTCCCCATTTGAGTCAGATCTTGGCTCCATTGTATCGAGTTACTCGTAAAAAGAATACATTTGAATGGGGTGAACCTCAACAGACTGCTTTTAATTTGGCTAAAGAAGCTATTCAGTATGCTTTGGATTTGTGGTCCGTGAGTGACGGTGATGTGGATTTGAATGTGTCCGTGGAAGGCCTGTATGCCAATTGGAGTTTGTGGCAAAAGCAGGGCAGACAAAAAGTGCCATTAGGTTTTTGGACCAAAAAGTTGCCAGAGGCTGGTGAGCGTTACTCACCTTTTGAAAAACAGTTGCTTGCTTGTTATTGGGCTCTGGTGGATACCGAGCAATTAACCTTAGGCCATTCTGTGATTTTGAGGCCTGAAATTCCCATTATGCAGTGGGTTTTGAGTTCACCGAAGTCCCATCGAATTGGACATGCTCAGGAGGCTAGTGTGATTAAATGGAAATGGTACATTCAGGACAGAGCACGTGTGGGTCCGAAAGGTGTGGCGGTTTTACATGAGCGAGTGGCGCAGGCGCCCTCCAATGAGGCTGAAAGTGAGTGTTCGGTTCCCGTAGTGCAGGAGTCTCCCGTGAAGTGGGGTAAATCATTTGATGATCTGTCCGTGGAGGATAGAAAACATGTGTGGTTTACGGATGGTTCTGCGAAGTTCATTGGTGACAAAAGACATTGGAAAGCTGTCTCTTTTAACCCGATTACAAAGAAATTGTTAAGCACAACTGGAGACGGTAAGAGTAGTCAATATGCTGAACTCTATGCGGTTTACCAAGTTTTGAAACAGGAGTTGCCAGGTACATGTCATATTTTTACTGATTCTTGGTCCACTGCAAATGGACTAGCGGTGTGGCTGCCAACATGGCAGTCTCATAATTGGGAATTGCACTCCAAGGAGTTATGGGGTAAAGAGCTGTGGCAAGAAATTTGGGAATTGCTCCCGCAGAGTACTGTAACAATCTTTCACGTGGATGCTCATACTCCAATTGACTCCCTTGACAAATTTTTTCATAATATTGCAGATGAACAGTCTAAAATTTCTGAGGCAGTGGTTGACATGCAGGATTCTGATTTGGCGGGATTGGCGAAGTGGGCCCATCAGAAAGCAGGACATTTTGGAGAGAAAGCCACTAGCAGGTGGGCTGCCGATAGAGGAATTCATATTCCCTTTTCTTTAATTAAAGATGTCATTCTACATTGTCCCATTTGCCAGCATTCTAGGAAGAAAGAGGTGCCTCAAATTGTTCGAGGCCACTTACATCGAGGTAAATTGCCCGCCCAAATTTGGCAGATTGATTATATTGGACCGCTCCCTATGAGCAGAAATTGTCAATACATTTGTACAGTGGTTGATACTTATAGTGGCCTTTTGGTCGCTTTCCCTTGCAAGAATGCTACCCAAGTGAATACAATTAAAACCCTGGAGCTCATTATTTTGTACTATGGTGTCCCATTCCAGATTCAATCAGACAATGCATCCCACTTTCGTGGAAGATTGGTGCAGGAATTCTGTACGGAAAATAATATTGATTGGGTGTTTCATATTCCATATTATCCACAAGCTTCAGGACTGATTGAGAGAATGAATGGCTTGTTGAAAGAACAGTTGCGCAAGTTGACTGATGACCGTTACAGCCAGTGGAGAGATTTCCTACTTCAAGCTTTGTTAATTTTAAATAATCGTCCTTTGTTACATGCTGAATCTCCTTTGATGCGTTTGTTTCCTCCACATGTTGATGCAAAACCAAACTCTATTTCGAACACTGTCACGTATTGGGAAATTACCCCCGGTGCTTTGGCTCCATGTAGAGCAACCCCAGGTTCCGCAGGCCTTGACCTGCATGCATTAAATGATGCACAATTTCCAGGAAAAGATCGAATCATTGTTGAAACTGGCATTGGTGTCTCTATACCTGCTGGTAGTTTTGGATTAATTGCCCCTAGATCTGGCCTGGCCCTGAAAGGTGTACAAGTACTCGGAGGAGTGATTGACAGTGATTATCAGGGAGAGATTAAGGTTCTCCTGCTTAATAGCAGTGAGACGGATTTGTTTATCAAAAAGTCTGACCGTGTTGCTCAGTTATTGATTATGCCTGTCTTCAGTGGTGAGATCAAAAAAGGCTCTGCTCCAACGTTGCTAACTGTGCGAGGACAAAAAGGCTTCGGATCGTCTGATCTTCCTGGAGCTAAAATATGGGTGCAATCGCCTAAAAATCCTCCTGAACAGGCTGATATTATCGCGACCGGTCATGACAACACCGTTTTGGTGATGAAGCCAGGGAAAGATGGCTGGGAAGCTGTCCCAGCTGATAAATGTTATTTACGAGAATGATTAAGGCCTGTATTTGTATTCTTTCAGATCATTCTTTGGACTGCTGCTGCAGGATGTGTCGGCGTTGGACTCCTTTTGGCTTGCTACGCCGGGAGAGGAGAGGATCCACCGACGCCGGTTGATGGGATAATAAGAGCCCCGCGGTCTGCGTGGGAGAAGTCTTCGAATTTCTGGGTCACACTCGCGAAGCGGGTGACGAACTCTCCGCATTTTTGCCTTACCGCCATGAAGAGCGTTACTGACATTTTAGCGACCTGTTTGGTAGCTGTCCCTGCATCCACTGAGACTCTTCGCCATGTCTTTAATGTATCTAATGCCCGACCTAATGTTATTCTGGGTGATTTCGCGGCCCATGAATTCTGTCCCTCATGTACTCTTATTCCAGATCTTGATCTCCCTATTAATTCCAGAATTACTACTTTTAATATTACCCCTGGAGATCTTTGTTTCGTGATGACCTGTAACCCTAAGGCTATTACCGAGTGTTTGCGGTTGAAACTCCAAGCCGCTACTACTTTTTCATTTCATCAACGTTTGTTATGTTCAAAGAGACTTCCTAATTCATGTCTTTCAGTAAAGAATAATATGACCTATAAACGTTTAGTAGTAGCCACTAGCCATTATCGTTCAATGCTATTGCCAGCTGGATGGCTCTTTTCTTGCGGGAATTCATCTTGGCCCTATATTCCTGCGAATATTTCTGGTGGCCCATGCGCCATCACTAGATTAAGTTTGCTAATGTTTTCCTCACATCCTTCTTCCCATTCCCGTATTGTCCGAGATTCAATGTCATTACATGAAGATTGTGATTCCTCTGTTCATCTCTTTTCCAGATCAGAATATCTTGGTTTAGCTTTTTCTATTATTGGTGTTCCAGCATTGGCCGTCTACAATGCCAAAACAATCGGCAAAATGGCCTGCTGGATGGTAAAGTCAATTAACCAAACGTCTACTGTTTTATCAGACTTATTATTAGATTCCCAAGGTGAACGTAGAGCTATTTTGCAAAATCGTGCAGCCATTGATTATTTATTGTTGAAACATGGGCATGAGTGCTCTGATTTTGAAGGTCTATGCTGTTTTAATTTGTCTGACCATTCTAAAGCTATCCAGTCCCATATTAACAAACTCCACGACTTGACTGCAGAAATTAGAGAACATATAGATCAGGGTTTCTTTGACTGGCTTTTTAACTGGCTCCCTGACATGCATTTCATACGACAAATTTTAGGGGGGGTTATTGTTGCTATCTGTATCCTTATAGCCATTTGTTGCTTTATTCAGTGTGTCCCTTCCCTGCTACAATTTTTTAGACTTACGAAGGGTCGTAGATCAGTTAATTTTGTTTCATATTATTCGTCTACTGACGTTAGCTCCATTTAGTTTGTGGTTAATAGACTGGAGTCAAGGGGTGTAATGTTATGGCTGTCTTTTTGCTAGCTCTTTGGAGAAGGAGAATGATGGAGAGTGACTCCAGCCTATCACCCCCATAGCATAGGGATTAGGCCGATAGACAGGGACCCTGTCTTATATATATAAGGGCATTTTCGTATTATTTCCCTTAGAGTAAGGCTTATGAATTTAAGTTAGGGGATAGATATATAAGTATTAGTCATGATTCACTCATTTGCTAACATGCTGAGCTGTTTTTCATGGAGCTATGCATATTATGGGCTCCGTAGGCCTTAAACGAGACAGACTCCATTTTGCTTTCTGCCCGGTAGCTCGAGAAGGCTTTCTAGGTGAAGAGTAATGTTTTAGTTTCAAGCTGTTGTTCGCTTGGAGAGAACCGGTTCAGGCTGACCCTTATCGAAGGAATGTATTTTTCTCCACTCCGAAGACACAACTTCAGGCCGGCCGGCTGGGAAAGTGTCCTTGGTACGGGGAGGTACAAGAATTTGGTGGGCGGCAGGTTACTGGCCGTGAATTTCCATGAAGGAACGGGCTTTGATATTAGCGAAGGTGTTAGTCAGTTTGTCAGTTAGTCCGTAGGCGGCATCTAGCCGTTAGCATCTCTGCCATTATTCATTTTCATGGTGGACAAATCGCCATCTTTGAAGTCGGAGAAAGATTTAAGACCGAAACTCTCTGAGAAAGACTGAACGAGAAGTAGCGCGGAGCGCACTGATACAGAGAGAGAGTGTGAGACGGTAGCTAATAATCAGCAAGGTTCCGAGGTCCTGAGGGGAAGCAGACGAGGTTGAGCCTAGCGGTGCAGACGTGTACTTGTGACGGCTGAGGGTGACTGCAAGGCGAGCCAGGACACAGAGACGAGAAGGGAACCTAGATGACTGCCGAGTCCAGACTTCCCACTAACCAGGTGATACCCGCCCCAACTTATTTAGGACGTGCACTCTAATCTTTACCTTTTTCCTTGCAAATGTTATGCTGCATAGTAATGTGATTTATGTCTATTGTTAATAAATACCCTAATTCATATAGAATTATCGTGTACCTGGTGCTTATGTTCAATCTCGGTAAACCGCATTCCTAGTCGGACACTGTTTAGGTGAACGGATGAGAAATCCCGATCAGGTAAATGGTGGTTGAATAAAGAGGGAGTGAGTGGACCTTTGATGCCAAGAGCAGGGAGTACACCATACAATCTGAAACCATATTCAAAGTTATTATTTTAGTTTTGTCCCAAGTAGATCGCTGAGATATCATCCCAACAATTGTTCATAGGAATGTGGTCGTCGTTGATATGCGGCGTTAGTGAGAGCGTTGGGGGGGAGACCAACGTAGATACCCACTGGATTGTGGCTTGAATAAGTGAGAACGCCAGGGAGGATACTGGCGCTTAGTTTCGCCAGATTGCGAACAGTTTGGAAAAGGGAGCATTGGGTTCTGCAGGCCCATGTGTAGACACACCGGATTGTGTGTCAAATCTGCCCTAGGGTAGAACGGTCTGGGTCGGGGTGGCCGCGAGACCAACTGATGTGAATAAGATATTGTAGAAAATCCGTACATACATATATTGTCATTCCCCATCCTTAGGTGCGACCTGTATATTTATCTGTATATCTACTCATTGTGAATACGATCTGAGGAGGGAAGGTGAGTACGTTTTGGCTGGGTCACAGGGGCCCCTGGGGGCTGATCCCATCTAAACAGAAAATCCAGCCATTACAGTTACCCAAATTCTTAAAGGTTGGATTTAGGGCCTGGAACGTACAGAGGGGGTGGGCTTCATTCCTAGCAGTTGAGATTAAGCCGGTGGGATGTCCCGAGTCCAATTATGCAGCGGAATGTCCAGGAATTTCGATTCTATGTCAGGACAGGAGGCTCCGATTATGCTTTCTCATTTCTTTAATGAAATGCTCAGCAGCCAATAAAAAACAACCAAAAAACTACATTTCCCATGAACACCAGGGAATAACCACAGAGAGTAGCGTATAAAAGGTCCCGACATTAGTCTGTCTTCCTCTTTCTTTGCTGCTCCGCAGCCAGTTAAGTGCCTTATTTTCTCTTCTAAGCATATTGTTACTTGGTTTGACTTTGTTGCTTGGCTTACCTGTTGTGCTTTGCGCATTTTGGTTCTCGTGTTTGGGGCTTCGTCTCCGTTCTTCATACGAGTATTTCTCCTTCCGTTTGGAGCGTGTGGTTCACCTCCGTTGGTTCCGAGCGCTGTCTCGCGCTCGTGTACTTTGGTGGAGCGGGAGCAGGGGTTTCCGTTTCCCTTAGGGGAGCGCGAGCGCTCTCGAGACGTGTTTGGTGACGGGCGACGGTCGCGCATGCGCACTGTCCTATTTCCGGTTTTGGGGTTTCTCCTCAGAACTGGTTGAGTGACGACGTTCTTGGCGTCCTGCCCACAGCCTGTCTCCTCACTTTAACCCCGTCAGACACCGAGGTCTCCTGAAGGCTTGGGTTGCAACATTGTGGCATAGGCTCTGCCTAGAGTGTTTGGTTCTGTGCAGGCTTTGGCTCCCTCCACGCTTGAATATTTTTCTTGAAGTTGGACCCGGTCCTACTTCGTTCGAAGCCTGCGTTGGGGTCTTCACACTCCCCCTTGACTGGTGTTTTGACACTCCGGATTGAGTCGTCTTGTGGGCATTTACTTTTCTACCTGGTAGAATGGCTGAATATTATGACGCTGACGACGACTACTGCTATGATGTTGAGGAGGAGGACTCCTTGGAACAGAATTTGGTGGAGCAGTTGGATAGAGGGGTCCAACAATCTGTTAACAAGGCACTGGTGCGTGCTATCAACCCCTTGAAGCGTCACCTGAATCTTTACGCTTAACAACAGGGTTGGCTGCCTGCTGCCAAGAAATCGGCTAAGTCGCCGATTAATCCTCATAAGGCAGACTTTCAACGTCTAGCAAAGACTTTAGCAGCGGCTCCTTCAGCTTCTTCTGCACTACCTGAGTCCGAATCGGATAATGCCCATTCTTCCGCATCTTCAGATCATGCTTCGCCGCCACCCCGGAAGAGGGTCTGTAAGGAACATTTTGTGGACGCCCCTGAGCGTCCTCCAGTGCTTAATTTCGAGCCAGCGGATATTGTCCACCCGAACTCTTCCACCTGGATGCCTTCTCCTGCTGTGGCTTCCTATATAGAGACTCACATTCGTCAGCCCTTTGAGGCCTCGGTTAGAGCGCGGTTGCGCTCAGAGTGTCCGAGGCCGGAGTTGGCAGACCATTTGGCCGACACTCCTGAGATTGACCCCATGATGGTGACGTACCTAAAGAAATATGCGAAAGATCCTAAGAAGGGCCTGGATAGATCTTGGCGTTCCTGTCAGGACAAGATGCTCGACTTGCTGGCTCCGCTCACCAAGATTTTGGATCTCGGCTACAAGGCTGAGGAGGCTTCTGCTCTGGTGAACCCGAAGGAATTGATCCAATGGGCCCAACGGGCGATCTGTTATCTGGGCAATGCCAACTGCGCGATGTCTGCAGAACGTCGCAGGTCCATCCTTTTAAAACTGGATCCGAAACTTTCGGAATTAGCCACTTCTGAGTCTGGTCCTGAGGCTCAGGGACTGTTGTTTGGTCAGCCGTTCCTTAAGGAACTCACTCGTTTTGTCGCCACATTCAGCGGGATAGATAAGGCGCAGGCATCCTTGAGACGGGCAATGCGCCCGGTTTTTGCAAAGGCCGGACGAGGTAGGGGACGCTCGTTCGGCCGAGGATCCGCTAACCAGTCCCAGAGGGGCAATTCCTCGCAGCAGAGAGGTTCCTATGACACCGGCTATTCCACCCGAGCCAACTTTTACCCCTCAAGGAAAGGAAAAGGCCAATACGGCAAGGGCCGTTCTGGCGGTCAGCAAGGACAATACCATGATGCCTCCTCTACAGGTGAGCCTGATTCATGCATGCGATGTGATGTTGGGGGGTCGCATTCAACTTTTCCTGCAAAATTGGCGCATGATCTCCAGCGATGCATGGGTCTGCTGGCGTCTGCTGGTGTCGTCCATTCAAGCGATATTTCCAGGTCCTCTGCATTACAGGGCGATGCATCTACGGAAAGGCCTCGGATACTCCGATCAGATCCGTTGGGAAATGCAATGGTGGTTAGACCACATGGAGGCCTGGAATGGTCGAGCCCTCTTCGGTGCGTCCCCGGATCTAGTGATAGAATCCGATGCCAGTCGGTGGGGTTGGGGAGCCCGCTGCGGCTCTGTCTCGACCGGGGGTCGGTGGTCCCCTCAGGAGTTGACTCTTCATATCAACTGTCTGGAACTCCTGGCGGGTTCCTTTGCGATCAAGTGTTTCTCCCCACTACAACCGAGTTGTTGTGTCCTTCTCCGGATGGACAATGTCTCTGCAGTCCGTTATGTGAACAAACTGGGCGGGACCAGGTCCAGGGTGTTGGCGGAGATCGCCAAGGATTTCTGGCATTTCTGTCTGCAGAGGAAGATCACTGTTATTGCGGAATATCTTCCAGGATGCCACAATCAGATAGCGGACTGGCACTCCAGACATCTCCGGGATTACAGCGACTGGAGACTTCACCCTCGAGTCTTCCGTGCTCTCCTTCGGCGTTGGGGTCCTTGTCAACTAGATCTGTTTGCCTCTCGCCTCAATGCGCAACTTCCGCGCTTTTACAGTTGGAGACCGGATCCTCAGGCTCTGGCCACGGATGCCTTTCTCCAGCAGGGGCCCTCGACCCTTTGCTATGCTTTTCCACCATTTCTAATGATTCCCAGGGTATTGGCTTACGCCACACGGTTTCAGACGGATCTGATTCTGATTGCCCCTCTCTGGAGGGCTCAAGCATGGTTTCCGGTACTTCTGGAAATGTGTTGCGCTCCGCCGTTTCTCCTTCCCCAGTTGTGGAATCTCTTATTGGATCCCCTCGGAGATCCTCATCCCCTGATCCTCTCAGGCTCCCTTCAACTGCTCGCATGGAGTATCTCGGGGATCGTTGGACGATCCCAGGCATTTCAAGCGACGCTTCCAAATTCCTTAGTGAGGCATGGGCTCCCAATACTCACAAACGGTATAAAGGGTCCTGGAAGCGATGGTGCGATTGGTGTACTCAACAACAAGTTGATCCCGTTTCAGCAGATGTCAGTATGATTGTTAATTTCTTGGCTTCTTTAGCCACCTCTGGTCTGGCTTACTCGACTATCAATGGTTTCCGATCGGCTATTTCAGCGGGTCATACCCACATTGCTGGGAAACCTGCGGGTGAACATCCTTTTGTTTCCAGGTTACTTAAAGGAATTCGTTTTGCGAAACCTCCCGCTTCTAAATATGTTACCTTATGGGATGTTTCGGTTGTTCTCCGGTTCTTAGAAGCCTGGCCTTCGAATTCTTTGTTGTCTCGCAAGCAGTTATCTGCGAAGTTAACGATGTTACTTGTGCCTGGTTTCCTGTAAGCGCGTGTCAGATGTCCACGCTTTGGATCTTGCGGGTCGCAGTTTTACTCCTGAAGGGGTTTCTTTTCGTCTTTCCAGACGTACTAAATCTAATACGCCTTCTATTATTTATCCTTCTTTTCCTTCTCATCCCAACCTTTGCGTTGTGCAGTGCCTAAAGGCTTACGAGGTGAGTACTGCTTCTTTTCGTTCGGACATGCAGGGTCAACTGCTGATTGCTTTACAAAAGCCCTTTCGCCCCGTCACTCCAGCTACTTTGGCGCGCTGGGTGCGGTGGCTTATGTCTGAAGCTGGGATTGATGTTTCTGTGTTTGGCGCGCATTCTGCACGCGGGGCGATGGCCTCCAAAGCCTATTCCATGGGTGTTACTTTGTTTGATATAATGAAAGCTGCAGATTGGTCATCTGATTCTGTATTTAAGTCGTTTTATTTTAAACCTATTGATTGTGTCGCTTCTGTAGTGGTGGATCAGCTTTAAAAAAGCATAATCGGAGCCTCCTGTCCTGACATAGAATTCAAAATTTGCAAACATTCGTGACAAGAATTTTCAATTCTATTAAGGACTAGGAGGCGAGGATTATCCCACCCGTGCTTCATATTTGCATGCTAAGGTATTATGACTGTGTACATGCACATGCAAATATTTCACTCCTTGTTATTCCCTCCCTGAATTGCTCTTGCCAGTGTTATTACTTTGGGATATTATGGCTCTGTATCTTTTTCCAGGTTCAGACCAGAAGTGATGTCGTTTGTTCCTCATCGGAATCTCGTTCTCCTCCTGGCTTCTGGACCCATGGTTCTTCGGCTGCCTACTTCAGGATTCTCTGGATGACTGCGGCTTGTTTGGAATTGTTGTTCCTGTTGTATTTGGGATTCTACTTTAACTTGGACATATTTCCACAAAGAAAGAGGAAGACAGACTAATGTCGGGACCTTTTATACGCTACTCTCTGTGGTTATTCCCTGGTGTTCATGGGAAATGTAGTTTTTTGGTTGTTTTTTATTGGCTGCTGAGCATTTCATTAAAGAAATGAGAAAGCATAATCCTCGCCTCCTAGTCCTTAATAGAATTGAAAATTCTTGTCACGAATGTTTGCAAATTTTGAATTCATGTACATGTGATTGAGGCTGCATAATATCCAGGCATACCAGTTCTGACTGATAATTTGAGACTCTGGAATTTGTAAGGGGACCAGCAGTACTAGCCAGTAGGGCGTAGGCGCCTGGATATTGGGTGTACGTGAGACTGACGTGTAATTTCCGGGGTTCTCTATTCTTATAAGAGAGACAGAGGCTTTGGTTGTTGTGGGGACTTAGTGTCTAAGGATGAGATCGAGGCAGTGCGGTGTTAAGGGGTAGGTGCAAATGAGGCTATGTAGCGTCTAAAAGCCTCTTGTTGTGCAAATGGTGAAAAGTAGCCTCTGTATGAATCAAAAATGGCTGAAATCTAAGCTGGAACAAGACATTCCATAGAAAGGCATGGGACCTTTTGGCTTGTGGGAGCACACTATACAAAACAATTGGCCTCTGTTTATTGTTTTATACCCTTGAATAACATGGAAAATCATTGGGTCCGCCGTTGTTTGGTCCCCAGTTCTCCCTTGAAGCTCATTTAGAAATCCTCTGCTTCAAATCCAGGGGAGATTTTGCAAAGGACTTTGCTCAGTGCACATCTGGACGTTGCATTCACGCCTCCAATGCAACCTGAAACCACTGAAAATACTGTACCATTAAATAGGCACACAGTAGAAGTGATTTTGGGGAGATGGTTATTAAACTTATCTTTTCCCTTGTCTCTAAACCCGCCTCTGCCCTAGGCCTTCTTGCTCAGGATCGGATCTAGGTTTCAGCGCCGGGACGCCTCATTGCCGAGGCAGCTGTAGCGCTTCAACAAAACATTAAGATAAGATAAGATAAGATAAACACCAGCAAGAAGAGTAGATCTTGTTTAAACCTTGAGTAGTCTCCTTCCTTTAATGAACGACAATGGTTTCTTCTGCAATATGTACAGTCACGGTTTGCCTCCATCTTAGACAGGGAGATGAGGCATCTTTACGGACACTGTTTAATTAAAATGTTTAAACTTTATTAATCTCTAGTGACATTGGAATGACAGCTGTCACCCCTAGTAAACAATGTGAACGTTCTGAACATTTTTGACTGACATACTTTTCAGTCAATATCCATCTTTTTTTTCTCAGGGAAAAAGTAATGTTCAGCACATTTTACGAACACTTGTAAGAACGCAGCGGTTTGAGCTTTTTCTCCAATTGTATGGAAGCTATTAGAGAAAATGAGCATTGGTTAAGAGAGCCGGCCAGAACTGGGATGCCATATTGAATAAGCATTTGCAATGCAATAGGTCTCGCATTTACTCTTACGCGAGTTTAAGCTATTGGCATTGAACAAGCATTTGCAATACAATAGGTCTCGCATTTACGCTTACGCGAGTTTAAGCTATCGGCATTGTAAATAACAATGTGTTTTATCTATGTTTCAAAAACCAAAACATAAATAAAAGGCATTGTCATTTACAATGCCAATAGCTCAAACTCGCGTAAATGCGAGACCTGTTGCATTGCAAATGCTTGTTAATCAGGGTTTCGTTAACTAAGCTCTAAAAGACAGTTCAATCAATCAATTCAATCAATTTATACTTTATTTCGGTCTATTTAGACCATAAAAGTGCATAAAAAATAAATTACAACACATCAATATCAGGATCCGCAGCGATTTTACAACTTTGATAATAAACTGAGGGGTGGGCAGAGTTTACACCAGTTCATCATCTATTTACAATTAAAAAACAATTGATTACTAATACAATAAATATAAGTTTAAAAGTGTTAAGAATTTTTAAGAAAAAAGCTTGCTCTTAAAAGAGTAGGACATTCCATCACAGATCACAGTATTGCTATTAAAACAAATAAATCAAAAATGACTAATTGGTCCACAGCTTTCAGAGAGTTGAAGGAAATCATCATTTGAGTTAAAGAGACTAATTATATACCCGTTAATTACTAGAATTTTATGCTGCATCTTTTACAATTTCAGCCCATTTTTAGCTCTGATGTACATTACATTACAAAGGAATCTCGATACACAGAAAACCACCAATTGTGTGGTATCAGACCGTAAGATCCGCTCTGCCTGCCCACAATGTCTTAGTTTTAGGGTGTTACATAAGGGTTTGATCCACCTTTTTAGGTTTTGCCTCGCCAAAAAGATGCGCTCTGCGCATCTTTTTCGCGCAGGCGAAAACCTGATGAGAACTGTAGTGTGGCTTTGGGTTGGCCCTCGTCATTCATTGGCTGGCTCCATAAATGGAGCCTAGCCATTGGACGAGGGGCCTGTCCGTCAATGCCGGACCAGACACGGGGGCGTTCCCGACATTCTTTGGCTTTTGCCGACGTCACGCGACGCCGGGAACGCCCCCGAATCTGTCCCGGCATTGAGCCGGCACCCTTTCCTGCTTGCGTGAGTGCTTTGCCGTCCGTGTCCCCTCCCGCCCCCCGTAGAGTCCGTAGCTCCCTGCTCCGGCAGGCTCCCTCTCGGCGCTTCTCCACTCGCTCCCAGCTCTCCGCCCTCTCCCTCTCTCTGCCTTCCGTCTCCCCTCCCGTCCCCTGCAGTCTCCGTCGCCGGCCTCCAGTCTCCTCCTCCCCGCAGCGCCCCCCGCGCTCCCGTCAGCCGGATGGTTGTCTCCGGGGCCGGCGGAGGCGGGCCCAGCATGTTCCAGGGATGATGCTGGGCTCCGGGCAGGCTCCGGACAGCAGCAGGTTCCCGCTGCATCACCTGGTCTGGAGGAACCGACCCCTGGAGCTGGAGAAGGAGCTCAGCGCGCGGCAGGTGGGTGAGCGCGAGGGGAGGGCGGGGCGCGGCCACAAGCCGCTCGACCTCCCGAGTATGCTACAGGACATATTACCTTGCCGCCCGTTCTTTTATTGTCCAAACGGACGCGAGTTTCGGGTCCTAAACAGGATTAGGCTGTTGGCTACGGGGTTAGAGGCTAGTACCCTCTCTGCGTAATCCCGCCCTTCCGCTCTTGCAAACGGATATAGTTATTAGTTATTCGTATGGTCACGTACTGGTCGAGTGGGATACGGTGAGGGCATGTTCTTGTGGGGGGTTTGCAGTTAAATGGGGCTTGTTTGTTTAAAACGGGGGTAAGGAATGGTGAAGGTTCCTGCATGGAAACCGACTGTGGGCATCATGGGATTTGTAGTCTGTCCTCAAGTACCTTGTTAAGACGCGGGCAGTTTGTAAAAAAAAAAAAAACTGACCTTTTCTGCTCGCGTATTTACTAAGTCCACATTGGTTACTCAATACTTTCTAGATCTTTATATTCGTCGGAAAGTAAGGCAGGACGTTTCCTAATCAACGCAGATCCCATAACTTCCGCATCACACCGGTGCGAAGTGGAAACTGGATCACGTTTTGTCCACAGGATGTTTCATACCGGGGTGAATAAACGTATATTTTATACGAATGGCGAACCTCTAGTATTTATTTGTTCTTTAAACGGCACAAAAGCAACTCTACTTCCGGGTTGATTCTTAATATTCGTGTATACTTTACGTGGATTTTTCGTGTGGAAATGGACGGGTGTCACTGGGTGGGTACTTGGGCTCAACTGTGCAGATGCAGAGCGTAATATTTCAAATCGATCCAGTATCTTTGCATTTACATAATGTCTTTTCTAGGTATGGTGACTTGAAACTAAAATAAACGTGATCCGAATTAAGGGTCTGCAGCAGGTTCCCGCTGCATCACCTGGTCTGGAGGAACCAACCCCTGGAGCTGGAGAAGGAGCTCAGCGCGCGGCAGGTGGGTGAGCGCGAGGGGAGGGCGGGGCGCGGCCACAAGCCGCTCGACCTCCCGAGTATGCTACAGGACATATTACCTTGCCGCCCGTTCTTTTATTGTCCAAACGGACGCGAGTTTCGGGTCCTAAACAGGATTAGGCTGTTGGCTACGGGGTTAGAGGCTAGTACCCTCTTTGCGTAATCCCGCCCTTCCGCTCTTGCAAACGGATATAGTTATTAGTTATTCGTATGGTCACGTACTGGTCGAGTGGGATACGGTGAGGGCATGTTCTTGTGGGGGGTTTGCAGTTAAATGGGGCTTGTTTGTTTAAAACAGGGGTAAGGAATGGTGAAGGTTCCTGCATGGAAACCGACTGTGGGCATCATGGGATTTGTAGTCTGTCCTCAAGTACCTTGTTAAGACGCGGGCAGTTTGTAAAAAAAAAAAAACTGACCTTTTCTGCTCGCGTATTTACTAAGTCCACATTGGTTACTCAATACTTTCTAGATCTTTATATTCGTCGGAAAGTAAGGCAGGACGTTTCCTAATCAACGCAGATCCCATAACTTCCGCATCACACCGGTGCGAAGTGGAAACTGGATCACGTTTTGTCCACAGGATGTTTCATACCGGGGTGAATAAACGTATATTTTATACGAATGGCGAACCTCTAGTATTTATTTGTTCTTTAAACGGCACAAAAGCAACTCTACTTCCGGGTTGATTCTTAATATTCGTGTATACTTTACGTGGATTTTTCGTGTGGAAATGGACGGGTGTCACTGGGAGGGTACTTGGGCTCAACTGTGCAGATGCAGAGCGTAATATTTCAAATCGATCCAGTATCTTTGCATTTACATAATGTCTTTTCTAGGTATGGTGACTTGAAACTAAAATAAACGTGATCCGAATTAAGGGTCTGTATACATTTTGTGGCTCAAGATAATTGGGCTGTCAGCTTGTGGGTGTCTTTTGCACGTGTGTGCCCCTGTTGTCTGCTTGTGCCTCTGTGTGCCCCTGTTGTCTGCTTGTGCCTCTGTGTGCCCCTGTTGCCTGCTTGTGCCTCTGTGTGCCCCTGTTGCCTGCTTGTGCCTCTGTGTGCCCCTGCTTGTGCCTCTGTGTGCCCCTGTTGTCTGCTTGTGCCTCTGTGTGCCCCTGTTGTCTGCTTGTGCCTCTGTGTGCCCCTGTTGCCTGCTTGTGCCTCTGTGTGCCCCTGTTGCCTGCTTGTGCCTCTGTGTGCCCCTGCTTGTGCCTCTGTGTGCCCCTGTTGCCTGCTTGTGCCTCTGCGTGCCCCTGTTGCCTGCTTGTGCCTCTGCGTGCCCCTGTTGCCTGCTTGTGCCTCTGTATGCCCCTGTTGCCTGCTTGTGCCTCTGTGTGCCCCTGTTGCCTGCTTGTGCCTCTGTGTGCCCCTGTTGCCTGCTTGTGCCTCTGTGTGCCCCTGTTGCCTGCTTGTGCCTCTGTGTGCCCCTGTTGCCTGCTTGTGCCTCTGTGTGCCCCTGTTGCCTGCTTGTGCCTCTGTGTGCCCCTGTTGCCTGCTTGTGCCTCTGTGTGCCCCTGTTGCCTGCTTGTGCCTCCGTCTGCCCCTGTTGCCTGCTTGTGCCTCCGTCTGCCCCTGTTGCCTGCTTGTGCTGTTGGTGTGTGTGGAGGGCTCTGTGTGGCTGTGTGTGTAGGAAGCTTTGTGTGGCTGTATGTGTGGAGGGCTCTGTGTGGCTGTGTGTGTGGGGGGCTCTGTGTGGCTGTGTGTGCGGGGCTCTGTGTGGGGGCGTGTGTGGGGCGGCTCTGTGTGTGAGAGAGAGAGATTTGTTTAAATACCAGGATAATTGCCGGCAGCAGCACCCTTGCCGTGTAATGCCTTGTACTACATCTGTGTTAGCAGTCGCCTCAGGCTGTTGTTTTTTTTTATGCAGGGGACGGGATTTGATCATGCCCATTACGCCGTATTGCTTTTCAAAGGCAACTGTTGCAGAGCCAAGTGGGCTGTTGAAAATTGTGTTTTCTCTACCTGCCCCTGTTGCCTGCTTGTGCCTCCGTTTTCGTGCCCCTGTTGCCCGCTTGTGCCTCCTTGTGCCCCTGTTGCCCGCTTGTGCCTCTGTGTGCCCCTGTTGTCTGCTTGTGCCTCTGTGTGCCCCTGTTGCCTGCTTGTGCCTCTGTGGGCCCCTGTTGCCTGCTTGTGCCTCTGTGGGCCCCTGTTGCCTGCTTGTGCCTCTGTGTGCCCCTGTTGCCTGCTTGTGCCTCCGTCTGCCCCTGTTGCCTGCTTGTGCCTCCGTCTGCCCCTGTTGCCTGCTTGTGCTGTGTTGGTGTGTGTGGAGGGCTCTGTGTGGCTGTGTGTGTAGGAAGCTTTGTGTGGCTGTGTGTGTGGAGGGCTCTGTGTGGCTGTGTGTGTGGGGGGCTCTGTGTGGCTGTGTGTGTGGGGGGCTGTGTGTGCGGGGCTCTGTGTGGGTGTGTGTGTGGGGCGGCTCTGTGTGTGTTTGTGTGTGTCATTTGCGATAGATAAAGCTAGTGGCATTGTAAATGACAATGCCATTTATTTATGTTAAAAAAACATAAATAAAAATAATGTCAAGAGCAATGCCAATAGCTCTAACTTTAACAAAGGCAAAACCATTGCATTGTAAATGCTTGTTCTTGGATATTCGTATGCGGGGCAGAAAAATAAAATGTGCATATCATTTTCCTTCACTTGAAACAAGTTTTTTTTACAAAAAGTACACTTATCAGAGTCTTTGTCATTTGCATTACTACCCCATTTGGATTTCTTATCGTTGGTTTGCAGAACACCATATCTAAATTTCAGGTATAGTGAATTGGCAATTGGTGGATTTACCTCGTCCAACAATGTTTCGAACTGGGGGTTATCTTTAAGCAGGAGAAATTATATGGTTAAAGATCCTAAACTGGTGTCATGTATCATGTTAGTACCTAAATAGTTCCAGAAGGATGATTTTACTACCTTGCTACATGCCCTAGTTAGATCTGAGGGATTGTCCCAATAATGTGATATGCTTGTTAATCAGGGTTTCGTTAACTAAGCTCCAGAAGACAGTTAAAAGTGCTTTCTATTTTTATTTGCTGTTTGAAGTATGTACAGACAATGGGTAAAAATACCCGCTTTCTGTGATGTTTCTTATTATAGTTCCAGGCGGTACCGTTGGTGCTGGTAGAATACTGGTCAGGTGGCAACACTAGCCTCAGCAGTGCTCCCCCTAGAGCATTTCACTGCCACCTGCCATGGGGTCTGCAAGCACGGAACCCTTCTCTTTCCCTCACATGTGTAGTGACATTAGGGGCATGGCTGCAGTGCCCTGTGTCCAACCAGGTGAATGGAGCAACCTTTCAAAGGCATTGAGGTGACCCAGCCGCTGTGGCTGACAACCATACCATTATCGTTACCAGACAGGACGATTGGGTTGACGACTTACTCGCTAGCAGCAGCAGTGATTAAAGCCCCCGAGAGCCTTGTCTCACGCCCTGTTATCAGGCTAAATTGATGGGAAAATCCATTCTTTTTTCTTACACGTTTACCTTATGAGAACTCAATTGCTTAATGCAATTACTGCGGAGTGAGTGTGTGGGTAATCAGAGAAAACAGAACTGAGCCCTGTTTAGCACCGTGAGGGTCTGACTTATGTACTCATAGTGCTACGAGGTCACATCCTGCAATTAAAGCACTGTGACTATGCAACTGTCATCTTAGAAACCAATTTCAAGAGTTTTGCAGCATTTTCAAGATCCCTTTGCAGCTTCTCATTGCTCAAAAGGGTGTCATTTCTGACATGGTTGGATTTCTGTTCACTTCATTGCTTGGTTTTACTCCTGCAATCTGGAAACGTCTCGGATGATCACAATGCCTTAAATTAAACACTCACCAGGTAGAAGGCCTCCTCTTCTGAAGTCTGAAAGAAATTAGAATTCTGGTTACAAAGCTGGTGGCACAACGAGCTGGGTGAACAGTCTTGGCATCTATTCGGACAATTCTCTCATCTTAAATTTGCAGACCAGTCAGGGTACATCTCTCTGTTTGTTTTTCCTAAAATATCCTTTTTGCTGCCTTTTGCCTTTCACAAACGTATCTTCCAAGCCCCATTAAAGTCGAGACCAGAGTACCTTGGTTGCCACTTTATTGAATTAATAATTGCCTGTTGTTGTGGTCATCTCTAAAATAAAGAGACAGCGCCAACTTGTGGCGAACGGTCACCATCGCTGGCGTTCAATCAAAGACATTTATAGAGCGCACTACATACCCGTAGGGTCTCAAGGCGCTGGGGGTGGGCGGGTGCCGCTACTGCTCGAACAGCCAGGTCTTCAGCTTCTTCCTGAAGGAGAGGTGGTCTTGGGTCAGGCGCAGGTCGGTCGGGAGGGAGTTCCAGGTCTTGGCGGCCAGGTAGGAGAAGGACCTTCCTCCTGTAGTCGCTCTACGGATGCGGGGGACGGCGGCGAGGGCGTGGTTGGCTGATCGGAGGTGGCGTTTGGGAGCGTAGAAGTTGATTCGGCTGTTGAGGTAGCTCGGGCCTTGGTCGTGTAGGGCTTTGTGTGTGTGGGTGAGGAGGCGGAAGGTGATTCATTTGTTGACGGGGAGCCAGTGTAGGTCTCTCAGATGTCCGGAGATGTGGCTGGTTCGTGGGATGTCGAGGATGAGTCTGGCTGAGGCGTTCTGGATCCGCTGGAGTCTCTTCTGGAGCTTGGCGGTGGTACCGGCGTAGAGGGCGTTGCCGTAGTCCAGTCGGCTAGTGACGAGGGCCTGGGTGACGGTCTTCCTGGTCTCGGTGGGGATCCACCAGAAGATCTTCCGTAGCATGCGTAGGATGTTGAAGCATGCCGAGGAGACGTTGTTGACTTGCCTGGTCATGGAGAGGGAGGAGTCCAGGATGAAGCCCAGGTTGCGTGCATGGTCTGTCGGTTTGGGTGCGGTGCCCAGGGCGGGAGGCCACCAGGAGTCGTCCCAGGCGGAGGGTGATGAGCCCAGGATGAGGACCTCCGTCTTGTCTGAGTTCAGTTTCAGGCGGCTGGTCGTCATCCACTCGGCTACCTCTTTCATCCCTTCGTGCAGGTTGGCTCTGGCGGCGGCGGGGTCGTTGGTCAGGGAGAGGATCAGCTGGGTGTCGTCGGCGTAGGAGATTATGCTGAGGTTGTGTTGGCGTGCGATGGCCGCGAGGGGGCTCATGTAGACGTTGAAGAGGGTGGGGCTCAGCGAGGATCCTTGAGGGACGCCGCAGATGACTTCGGTGGCCTCTGACTTGTACGGTGGTAGGCGGACTCTCTGTGTTCTTCCGTCGAGGAAGGAGATGATCCATTCCAGCGCCTTGTCCTGGATTCCGATGTTGCTGAGGCGCTGTACTAGGGTGCGGTGGCAGACAGTGTCGAATGCCGCGGAGAGGTCTAGGAGGATGAGGGCCGCTGTTTCTCCGTTGTCCATCAGGGCTCGGATGTCATCGGTGGCGGCGATGAGGGCGGTCTCGGTGCTGTGGTTGGCTCGGAAGCCAGACTGTGAGGGGTCGAGGGACAATTAAGTGGCAGTGCCGAGCACCGGAAACCACCCAGTCAAATTTAGCACACGTAACCTCGATGCTGTAGTTTACCATTAGTAGTCCATTGCAGCACTTATTGAAAGTCCATGGGTGACTTTCTCGCATTGTGGATTTAAGAAAAAAGGGGATTATTCCCCTGGAAATTAGTTCCTAAATATCCTCGGTATACGCCTTCCTTCAATTTATCCTCTTGCTTTCCCCTGGTCATCACGTGCCTCTGGAGCGGATAGTTTTTATTGTAATAGGCGCTAACAAAATCTGCGCCTGAAACCACCTTAAGCTGCATAATGTTGCACAACCTGGGACACTATTACTTCAAACCTTCAGGCATGGAAATCGTGCCAAAGATATCCCCACCTTAGAACCTGTTTCACAACTAAATAAATACTGGATAAGATTACCAGTGAACCTTTGCAAATGGCCTTCCACTGCGTGTGAACCCATGTTGTTACGTTTTATTAACTATTGATCTGATTGAGCTATAACATCTATGACTTTATTCAATTTCAATCTGCAATTCGTGCTGGAGATGAAGGATTATGCAGCAGGTCCATGGTTATGCAAAATAAGGCGCGGCATTGCCTAGTGCCAGAGACCTGGCTATGATAAACTGCCTCACCAATGTTATTGACACATGCAGTGCAAGGTTCGACCGCCTCTCCATTAAAATGAACTAACAGCCCAAAGTAAATTCTAGCAACGTTGCAACCACTAACCATAACACTTGTGCAAGTGTGACAATTCCAGGCCCCCAGTGCTATAGGAATGGCTTGGGCAGCAGGCCATAGTAATTTTAATGTTTATTGAATTAGTAATTGCCTGTTGTTGTGGTCATCTCTAAAATAGAGAGACAGTGCCAACTTGTGGCGAACTGTCACCATCGCCGGCGTTGACAATTAAGTGACGGTGCGGAGCACCGGAAACCACCCGGTCAAATTTAGCACAGGTAAACTTGATGCTGTAGTAAACCATTCGTAGTCCATTGCAGCACTTTTTGAAAGTCCAGGGGTGACTTTCTCACATTGTGGATTTAAGCAAAAGGGGATTTTCCACTGGAAATTAGCCCCTAAATATCCTCGGTTTAAGCCTTCTTGCAATCTACCCTCTTGCTTTCTCCTAGTCATCACATGCCTCTGGAGTGGATAGTTTTTATTGTAATAGGCGCTAACTAAACTCTGCGCGTGAAAGCACCTTAAGCTGCATAATGTTGCACAACTTGGGACACTATTACTTCGTCACTTCGTACCTTCAGGCATGGAAATACGTCAAAAGATATCCCCACCTTAGTACCTGTTTAACAACTAAATAAATAAGGGAACAAAAGATTACCAGTGAACCTTTCCAAAGGGCCTTCCACTGCGTGGGAACCCATGTTGTTGCGTTTTAAAAACTGTTGATCTGATTAAGCTATAACATCTATGACTTCATTTAATTTTAATCTGCAATTCATGCTGGAGATGAAGGATTATGTGGCAGGTCCATGGTTATACGAAATAAGGTGCGGCATTGCATAGTTCCAGAGACCTGACTATGATAAACTGCCTCACCAATGTTATTGACACATGCAGTGCAAGGTTCGACCGCCTCCCCTTTAAAATTAACTAACAGCCCAAAGGAAAGACCCTTCATGTGTACATACGCAAAGCTGATAGATTGACAGTACTGACCGTTGGAACAAGGCACTTACTGGGTAAAGGGGAGCACATACAACCAGACTAATATACCAACACCACACTTCCAGCACCACAAGCCGATCGAAAGTCACTTCCGGAGTTACAGCACCTACGCCGGAAGCGCTTCCCAAACCATGGGCGAAACCAATTTAGCGAACAGACACCCAGACAGCTAACCAATCCAGCAAGCCCATACTATAATGGTGGATATCCATGTATCCGGGCCCTTCCACCAACAATAGTGTAAAAGAGAAACAGTCCCCTGCACCGTCTGATAAAACCTCGTTGAGGTTGGAGTGGGCTGCATGTAAATGTGATACCAAATAAGCAAGTTTACCGGTCACTAACTGTTCATTAGCTTACATGAGGAATCCGTTACCTGTGATACCCGGTTTTTGCAGCTCGTCTAATCCGTCACTCCTGCAATCTATAGGTGCTGTAAATAGGCAAGGGCAGATAGGCTGCATTTCTCACCCTCACCGGATGTTGAGCCAGCACTGAGGAGTGAACCGGATTCCCCGCTCCAAAATTGGCACTTCTGGCCATTGTGCATAAATGAGGGTGTATGGTGCACTCCAAAGTTTAAACAACAATCTTGATAAGCTGTTGCAAAGTTTCTACCAAACTGAACACTGTTCGTGTGCAACGTAGAGATCTGTGGGCTGCCCGTCCCACATAAGAATACATGAAAGAAAACTCGAGCACAGTGTTTGCTTGAAGCACTGCGTGCACTACGAGTTACATATAAACATAATATGTATTCACTTTTCGCAAAAGTGAATACATATTGTGTTTATATATAACTCGTAGTCCACGCAGTTCTTCAAGCAAACACTGTGCTTGAGTTTTCTTTCACTTCTGGCCATTGTGCCACATCTTCTCCCTCACAAGTTTCACTAACCACTTAAAGGGTACCTTTTAAGAGTGCCCATTATGCCTGCCTGTCCTCTGCCATATACCCAGGGAAAGAGGCAAAACCATGTTAATAAAATAATAATAATAATAAGACCATTTCTTAAGCGCCTGGTTACACCTATGACGGTGTGTCCCCGCGCTGAAAAACTACTGCTCCCAGATGAAGCTAAAACCAAGTTACACTAAAATCCTAGAATGTATCAGGAAGCTATTTACTTGGGAAAGAGATGAGTTTTTAGATTTTGTCTGAATCTTGTTTCGGAGGGCTCCATCCGAAGATTCAAGGGGAGGCTATTCCAGTGTTTGCTAGCCAAGAAACGGAAGGAGCTACCTCCCATTCTGGACCTGTGAACACGGGGGAGTTTGAATAACATCACTCCAGCAGATCTAAGATTTCGGATAGGGCGATGGTTGATAAGGAGTCTTTGCAGGTAATTTGGGCCTTTCCCTGGGCAATACGATGAGCCATGCATAGTGCCTTAAATTTGATACGCTCCACAATGGGGAGCCAATGAAGTTTGCGCAATGCCGTGGTACCGGATGCCCTACGTGGAAGGTTCAGTACCAAGCGGGCGGCGGCATTTTGGACACACTGAAGTTGTTGAATGCCTTTTTTGCTCAGGCCAAGGAAAAGGGCGTTGCCATAGTCCAGGTGCGGCGTGACTAGGGCGTGGATAAGTTTCTTCCTGGCACCAAAGGGGAGCAGGTCGAGAACTTTGCGGAGGGTTTTTAATATTCCAAAGCATTTTCCAGTGATTTTGCTAATTTGTTGCTTGAAGGAAAGCTCCGCATCAATCATTATTCCCAAGTTTCTGACAACCTCTGCTGAGCGGGGGATTGGCCCTAATTCCGTCGGCCACCAGTCCTGCGACCAGGTAGAGAGAGACTTACCGACCACTAGCAATTCGGTTTTTTCGCCATTTAGGCGAAGGCAGTTGTTGTTCATCCACCCAGCCACTGCTCGCATACAATTGGAAAAATTAATGGCTTCCTCAGGCTGGTTATTAGCAAGTTGAATTATCAATTGGGTATCGTCAGCGTATGTGACGATATCCACACCATAGGATTCCACAATATGTGCCAAGGGCTCCATATAAATATTAAACAGCGTGGGGCTCAGACTTGAGCCTTGTGGAACCCCATGCCTCAGCTTGACACTCGAACCCTCCTGTGAATCCAATCAGCTGGAGCCGTCCTTGGAAAACCAAGGCTAACTCGCACTGAGCACGTCTACATCTGCCGGTGCTGAGCAAGCATGCATGCCACCGAAAACACTGCGCTCCACGAACACGCCACCACCCGACCACTGCCCAACAACACCGCCTCAGAGCCACAACTCCCATGCGGACAGTGAGCCGCTCATACACACATCGTCAGGCTCAAACTTCCCCAGACAGCCCACCAACATGGCAGCCCTCATCTGAGGCACGTTTCCAACAGGCCTCCTGATCCTGTTGGAGAAGTGTGGCTCACTGGTTAGAGGAGGCAGACCTGGAAGCAGAGGTCAGCCCGGGACCAGGGTTCAATTCCCGTCTCGGCGGTGTCTTGAGTCCTAAAAAATGTCCATGGACTCGACAATTCTCGCTCCGGTGCCTACTCGATTCACGGGTTCACACTCTGCGACTCTGGGCAATAGCTTGCTTAATCTCTACAACGGCCCCTCGCGGCGGGCTTTCACCTTGCGGATACTCTGCTGGGGTTATCTCACAGGGTAATACCAGGACGGGTTCCCTAAGCAAGCGCTTAGAAACCGCTTGGTGATTTGCGCTATATAAATTCCTGTACATTTACATTTACATTTACATCCACCCCCTGACTGGGGTGCCCCATCCTGCCAATGCACAGCGTTCTACCCGCCAACCCCGTGGCACCCCACAACACTCGGTTGTTTTCAAAATTTAGGTGAAATGGCAAATCCATTACCAGTCCAGTTCATCAAAACTTTGGGTTCTGAGGCAGTGAACACACACCTCAATTACTGACACGTCCGGAGGAGGGGAAGCTCCAAGCCATCTCTCCCCGCTGTGCCCATCAGCTCCCCGCAGTGCATCTTTGCCAGCCAAGGATCATGAGCAGGCCGGCAGGAGCACACAACACACCGCCCCTTCAAGACCCTGCCTCAGCCTTCACCACCACCAAAGATCGCCTCACGCCTCACGGGCCCGGAGGCCAGAGCCTTCAGCCTCAAATCAGGGGGGTGGGGCGAGCCACAAGAATACCAAAGAAGATTGCCCCAACTGGCCCTGGACTCCCTCCTGATACACCGTCGCTGCCTGCACCACCAGAGTGCGGCGCAGAGCGTTGACAAAACGTGTGGCGAAGCCCTCCGACCCGCAACAACGGCTATAGTTTTTAACTCCGGGACCACAACCCTTGAAACCAGGATTTGACCCCATAATTTTTAGAGTAAGAGTCAGGAACCTTAACCACCAGGTCACAATGACTCAACACTGAAACGGCACACCCAAATTCACCAGTAGCAAGACATGAGCAATCACGCAAGATTGGTAAAATGAAATTATTGCTGAATATGCTACCAGGTCGGGATCTGGACCCACAACCTCACCCTTGATAGATGCTTCACCCCACTTCTGGTGCTATCGCATTCCGATCACTGCCTCAGGATACGCGGACCAAAAGCCAACCACGCACCCACTTACCACAGGACACCAACGCTGCCTCTGCTCATCCTCTGTTAACGGCATGCCATCGTCCTGAAAAAGGCAGACATGCCGCTGACTTGCCCACGCAGCTGGTAAAAAGACGCAGCCCCTGAACTCCTGCCACTAAAATCGGGCCTGGAAAGTCTCAACCTCCAGCCTGGGGTAAAGCCTACTGAATGAACCCCTTCTGTTGGTGCTGTCCAGGCACCCTACCTGCGTCCTATGTAATGGATGCGAGTCCCCTGGCATGATCACCCGCACTGCACCGCAGTGACTTGGGAGCCTTTAATTGCGCATACCACTTTTCGATTACTACATTAAAATTGCTTGCTACCAGGAGGTAGGAGCCATAGATCAACCCAGTCCTTGGCTCCTCCAGGCCCGCACCCACATTCTACGCCTGTGCTCCAGCGGGTAACAAAGTGGCCAGCACTCTGAACCCAACTATGCCTTTTGCGCCCCCCACATGTCCGCGTTACATGGGGGGGGCCCATGGTAACTTGATGAGGACTCACCTCAACGAAGAGCTCCAGGACCTCCACCGGCACGACCAAACGGCATGAAGGGTTGCGGCCAAAAGAGGATGCCAGATAGGCGGGTGAGGTACTTATACTTATCTCACCGCCCACCCCTGCCCGGAAATGACGCGGGCGCGGGCGCGCGGACCCAGAAGGGGTCCCTCAGCACTAGGCTGTAGTGTCCCCTGCGCGGGCAGCCACAAATGTTCTAACCATCTACCATACAGGATGCTGCGCTCTGCATCCACTGCTCGGCCCATTGTTCAACTCTATAAGTGCGAACAAGTTTGGGGACGTTCATTTGGGATTCTCGAAATCAAGCAGTGCAATGTACCCCCTCCTCTCCTGAGACAGAATCCTGACCAGCTCAGGACGTCACTTTAAACATATCTATTTTAATATGTGCAGGCTCTAATGGTCTCCTGCTCAAAGTCCTGAACATCCATGTGTGTAGCAGAGAGCACTTTAAGTGTCATTTTTAACATAACATCATACTCTATCCTGCTCGGACCTTACCAACCAGAGACCCTACCAGCGCATCTATTCACTAGCACCCCCCAGAGCCTAACCAACACACCATCCCAAAACACGACCTGGCACAGAGGCACCCCTGCCCAGACCCTACCTTCACCGAGACCTTACCCATTAGTACCCACCCTGGACCATGCCTGCCAGCAACCACCCTAGGCCCTACCTACTAACATCCCCGGGCCCTTCCTAACACCTATCCCAGACTCTATTAACTAACACTTACACAGACCATACCCTCTAATGCTTACTCTTGCCCCTACCCAACTACTCCCCCAGAACGACATACTAAGATCTACCTCAGGCACTACACAGTTGCACCCACTCAAAGCATGAGCCACCTCGAACCCTACCCCATTTAGAGTGAAGTGGAAGTTTGAAACTCTCATATTTGATACCAGTAATTCTTATTCACCTGACTTCATTTTCCTTAACGTTCTGCCTCTGGGAGCGGAATAGTGGTAATGTCAGAACCATTTTCAGAGGGCCATAGGACAAGCAGAAGCAACAGTGCCCAACGGCGGGGGTTTTAGGGCTTTTACTCTTGATGTCTGCCGGCCTGTCCTACTATGGATCCTGAGCAACTGAGCCAAGTACCCCTTAAGCAAATGACTCTCAGTGGTAGCACGGGTCGAGCAGTCCTCTCAGTGGTAGCACAGGTCGAGCAGTCCTCTCAGTGGTAGCACAGGTCGAGCAGTCCTCTCAGTGGTAGCACGGGTCGAGCAGTCCTCTCAGTGGTAGCACGGGTCGAGCAGTCCTCTCAGTGGTAGCATGGGTCGAGCAGTCCTCTCAGTGGTAGCATGGGTCGAGCAGTCCTCTCAGAGGTAGCACGGGTCGAGCAGTCCAAGTCTTACAAGGGGCTGTAGGTGGAGGGTATGCAAGGGCGCAGACCTCAAAATACCCCCACTGTCCCCAATAAGATGATTATCCAGTCCTATACTAAAAAATCATCAGTATTTTTTATAAATGTTAAAACTAGCACACTAAATAACCCACACATTTGTCTCTTAAAAATAGCTCTCTAGCACTTCTCAGGGCAGTACTGACCCGCTTGGGTCCCCTCACTCTCTAACGCAATACACTGTGTCCCCGGGTGTATTCTAATAGGTGGTCCCAGGTGCTGCCCACAGTAGTGATGTGCATCAAAGTCTGGATTTGACCAACAAAGTATTTTCTCACAGTTGCAATTAAGAACAAACCGGTCCCTAATACATTTATCAGTCAACTTTACTGGTACCAATTCCTTCAGTTCCATCAAAAACTCTTCCACAGATTCACTCTCAGCCCTGCCAGATACCACGCATTTTAGAGTAGTGTCCACATCACTGCACTAAAATGCATTTGTCACGCAGTATAGCACAACCCAGATCACCCCACGATGAGGTGCGCTGAAGAGGAACTGCATAGAAAAAACTACTCACATTATTGGTGCTGCGCAGCCGGGAATTCAATTTAGCCTGGCCTTGCAGCCTTGGCCATTGTACTGTGTGGTCTGCCAGCATGTGCTTACGTGAACAAACACCCTGAATCAGGGGGCGGACACGGCAGTGCCCTCACGTGAATCCAAGGGGTGGGGGTCGGAGTCTTACCTGTTGTTAAATCCCGGCAAGGTGCCACCACACTATAACCACTCAGTGTATTTCTTCCTCCTGAAGACACTTAGGGCCCGATTCACAAATGTAAACTGAGATGAAAGTCTAACTTTACGACTTTCGGTGTTCACAACGGGCATTTACAAGTAGTAAAGTTGGAATTTTGTCTCAATTTAACATAAGTTTTGATCTTAAGTCTAACTGTGACCAAGGCTTAGTTAAATTGAGATAAAAGTCTAACTTCACAACTTTTGGGATTAACAGATGCCATTTATAAGTAGTAGAGTTAGACTTTTGTCTCAGTTTAACTTACGTTTTGATCTTAAGTCTAACTGAGACCAAAACGTAAGTTAAGCTGAGACAAAAGTCTAACTTTACTACTTGCCTCCTTGCTTGTAGTTGTTGTTTGACCATGTGGCCGGTAGCCATTATGTGTAGCTAGCCACTGTGCTTTTGCCATAGTCCTGCATGTGTTCTTCGTTGTGTCCACCATGCCTCCTTGCTTGTAGTTGTTGTTTGACCATGTGGCCAGCAGCAATTTTGGGCAGCCAGCCAGTGTGTGTTCTTTTTCAGTTTTCAAAGCCATTTTCTATGGAGATTGATAGAAGAGGGTTATGCCACTTTTTTTTCTCATTTTTAAAAAACTTTTTTTCTCATGAAATCACTTAGTTTAATGTGCTTGTTGATCATTATAATATATGTATTGTTTTTGAACTGTGTTTAATTGAATGTATTATATGCAGTTTTTCTATTTTCCCCCGGCACCTCCTTGCCTCCCAATGGATTCCTCATAGCCCCATTGGGCCCATTACCTTCCTTGCACTATGCTCCAAGTCCCACCGGCTATGCCAGTTGCCTTGTGGTAAGTGTACCCAGCCAGACGTGGCCTAGCAGTTTTACACTGGAGACAGTAATGTAATTTGTCCACGGTCCACCGAGCAGGTTCCCCAGCGGAACAGATGAAACGCGTCAGATGTGTGGAAGTGGTGCAAGAGTACAGGAGAAGGGTGTTTTGAAGGAGTATGCAGATGGCAGGGAGCTGAAGAAGGCCAGTGACCTTCAATTTCAGGGGTTTTAAAGCAGTTTCAAGATCTTTTTTTAGAGTTTCTTGTTGCACAAATGGGTGTTCGTTTTAGATATTTATCTCTTTCCATGCCCTCCATTTCTTGATTTTATTCACAGGAAAGTGTCCCTCCAAGTGTCACAGATTTAGTTATTGAATGTCACTCATATGTAAACTGTAACCATTGAAATGTCACGCATAAGAGATCTGAGGACTTGGCAGCTGTGCACTCTCACCTTGTACTCTCCTCCCTTACTAATACTCAGATCAATCAGGTTTATCCAGAACTTCCTGGGCCTCCGTCACCAAGCACTGTATTAGCAAGGAGCATTTCCTCGCCGCACCCAAATTGGGTCCAAAAACTGGCATAGTTCATGAACACATTCTCCCACTTACTCCACCGAATCAGTCAGTCCCCTGGCTGCTTCATAAAGAGCAGAGGGATGAGGCCTTTGGGCCCGATTCATAAATGTAACTGAGACGAAAGTCTAACTTCAAGGCTTTCCGTAGTCACAAAGGGCATTTACGAGTAGTAAAGTTAGAATTTTGGCTCAGTTTAACTTAAGTTTTGGTCTTAAGTTAAACAGGACCAAAAGATAAACTTAAGACCAAAACTTAAGTTTAACTGAGACAAAAGTCTAACATTACTATTTGTAAATGCCATTTGTGAATACCAAAAGTCGTAAAGTGTCTAAAGTTTAACTGAAACCAAATGCCTGATGACTTTTAGTCTCAGTTAAACTGAAGACCAAAACTTAAGCTTTACTCACAAAACATTTTATGAACATCTCTCAGAGCTACTGTGCAACTCTCCAAGTCTGCCAATGAGGAGTTGGCCTAATGGCTAGGGGGGTCAACCTCGGAACTGGGTTCGAGTCTCGGAAATTACGCTGAGCATCCTGTGATTCTGAGCCTATCACTTAATTTCCCCGTGCCAAAACAAAAATTAATGTTTCCTCATGTAATGCAACTGGCTCTATGTAAAGCCCTCTGATACCCTTTTCGGGTCAGGTTCGCGCTACATAAAACTCTGTAAAATAAAATAAAATAAATAAATGCTCCTCCAGATGTGGTGGGGATTGTTCAATCCCCCAGGCTACAGTGGGGATACGAGTATGCCCAGGCAGAGTTATAATTTCACTCAAAGAGTTTGCGGAAATCAGGAACTCCGTACTATGCGTGTAACATGAAGTTCCC